>NC_045558.1:48597132-48908918 GCF_009769535.1 Thamnophis elegans
ATTTAGTCACTTGCTTAAAAATAGTGTTTGCTACCTTCAACTTCAATTAAGAATCATATATCTGGACCTGCGTAGCTGAACTAGATGTAAACACAGCTGATCAAAGATCTGTATACAAGAAGTGGTAATCCTCACATTAGCTACAGTTGGGACTAGAAGGTCTGTTGCTAAGTCAAGTTGTTATTAAGTGGGAAATCACATAATCTCCCTATGATTTCCTTTTCTCACTCCCCCTTCTCTTTAGAATGCTAGGGCAGTCTGAAAGTGAAAAGACTAATGTTTCACATTTTCTGCCTTTTTTTTTGTCTCCTACCATTTTTCCACACTTGGGAAGCCTCATCCTGGTGCTGAGATAAGCATTTGAAATAACTAAATTCATATCTGTATTTTGCATTGAGGAAGGAGAGATTACAAGACAGCAACAGGCATACCATGGGAAATACACATCAAATGGGATGTCATTAATGTGCTACACAGATAGTCCCACCATAATTTCCCACTATATGCCTGCTTAGTCACTACCATGTTTCCCTGAAAATACAACCTACCCCAAAAACAAGCCCTAGCCTGGTTTTCATGCCAGCGCCTAAAATAAGCCTACCCCAAAAATAAGGCCTACTTAAACTATGCCCACTGTCTGGTTGTACGAGGTGGGGTGAGATGCGGTTGTAAAAATCAAGCTAGGGCAGGGATGGTAGGGATGGAGGACAAAATGAGGTGTGGGGGATGCAGAGATACCCCCGCATCCCACACCGGCTTACCTGAGGGTCCCAGGCCATCAATATCCTGCCAACTGCCTGGCTTTGCTACACTTGATCTTAGCCAAAAGGCCGAGAAGCTTAGCAACCAAATTTTTGGGCTCAATTGTAGTTATAAATCAAGAACTATCTCTGCCTTCCTCTGCATGGCAGTCTTGTCCTAGTAAACTCCTCCTCCTTTCTGGCAATTTTCCTCTCCATTAGAGGCACCAAAATAATTCAGACAATGTAAGGTTTCCTGTTGCAGCAGGGGTTTGGACTAGATGACCTCTGAGTAGCCTTCTAGCCCTAAATTGCTGTGCTGTTTTTCTTTCTTTCTTTCTTTCCTTCCTTCTTTCTTTCTCCCTTTCCTCTGTGGGAAGCAACGCCCCCTCCCCAAAAAAAACCCCTGCTGAATGTAACTTTGCAAACTTCCTTCCGAGCAGCTTTTCGATTTAAAGTAGGACTCCAAAGTTTGCAGCTTTAAGACTTGTGGACTTTAACTCCCAGAATTCCACAGCCAGGCACGCTCAATTCCGATTTAAAGTGACAGCATTTGTTTTTTTTCCTTTGCTGAATCTTCTGGCTGAAAAGTAAGTTTCTTTCTTTCTTTCTTTCTTTCTTTCTTTCTTTCTTTCTTTCTTTCTTTCTTTCTTTCTTTCTTTCTTTCTTTCTTTCTTTCTCTCTCTCTCTCCCTCCCTCCCTCCCTCCCTCCCTTCCCTCCGTCTCACTTTTTAAAGCTTTTTTCCCCCTTGCCTGAACCGGCAGGGGGAAAAACTTCTTTTAAAAAAAGCTTCTGACAAAGCTTCTGACGGGAGAACAGGTTCGGGGATGTGGCCAAGTCACAATTATTGCTACTGGTCCTATCCGGTATGCAGATTTTCACTACCTCTTCTAGCGTACCGGACCATACAGGGAAGAACCCACTTCTTCCCTGCATGCACATGCCAAGTACCCTTTCCTTTTAAATAGGAATCATGTGCAGCCCTATTATAGAATAATGTTTATTCTACTTACCATTTTCCAATCTGATTCAATCTTTCTCCATAAAGAGTCCATTTTCCAAACACCATTCTCCCAACCATTGATTTTTTCATTATTATTTGATATCCGTGTGTAACAATCTTCCACTATATTATAGTTGAGGTGAAAAAGCTTGGAAGTTTTCTCTTTTATAGTTGGAATAAATACTACTTGTTTAATCTAAATAATCAAACCCAAAATTGAAATTACTTTTTGTCAGACATTTAATAAACATCACAAATTAATATCTAATATGTATCTGATACAAACATTTTATATAATATACAGTCATGTGAAAAAGAAAGTACACCCTCTTTGGATACTATGGTTTTATGTATCAGGATATAATAAAAGTCATCTGGTCCTTAGCAGTACTTAAAAGTAAGTAAATGCAACCTCAGATGAACAACACACATGACATATTATCCATGTTATTATTTATCTTACAAAAAGAAAGCCAAAATGAAGAAGCAGAAGAAGGAATATATTCTATATGGCTTTCTCAGGTATAAGATAGTGGTGTTTTTTTTTACTAGATTGGTACAACACAAAATTTTTAAAAATGTAAAACCAGAAAGGCAGACATTCAGATTCTCTTTTTAAATTGGCAAATGAGGTTTAAGTTAGTTGATATTAACAGATGAAGCACACATTTTGCTAACATGCCTAGAAGCATGATTGTACTTACTGTATTAATAGTAATTAATTATTAATTATATGGTATTAATAGTATTAATTAATTAATACTATTAAAATGCTTTGTATTTTAGTTGCTTGTAATTTTAGTGTTTTATTAATAGGAAGTTGAATCCAATCAAAAGAATAAAATAAGACTGCTTTTCTTTGTTGAAGTAGGATCTATTTGCTGTTGAAATTTTGATTCAAATGATCTCTAGGTGAGTGTCAGCACTCCTTCATTGGATAATCAGGAAAGAAAACCACAAGACTCCATTGATAGAAATCAAGTGTACTTTTACTAATTATAAATGAACAGAAGCGTAGCAAAGCGAAGACTGATTATTTAGGCGCGAAAGCAAATGATATATAGAATAACCCATTCCCCACCCCTTGGCATCCCAGTCACAGTCCAATCATAATTCTCCCAAGTGTCAGGTGCGAGATAACTTCGAAAGGCATCACCAAGATGGAATGTTGGTGCCGTTGGCCTTGGCGGGACACCTCCTCCGCATGCGCAGTAAGACAGGCAGCAGAAACTCCAGAATCTTCCTCCAGCACAATTAGTAGTCCCCTCCCAAATACCATGCCCCCCCCTCCCCGTTTCAATGGCAGCCGAAGCAGCAGCAAAGCAGAGGCTGACAGTGAGTTTAAAACAAATTGAAAAACTGAATTACAATTTTGGTCTGAAATAAATAGGAGAAATCTTTGGTAACTAAATAAAACCAAAAAAATATAAGCATAATTTTTTTTGAACACACACCAAACCAACAAGTGGCAATTAGGCTTACACTAAGAATTCTAAAAATTGCTACTAGATGCTATATATACCTCCAAAGAAATTTCATCTCTGGCAACTCTCCAAGCCAATGATCCAGACACTCTTCCACCAAGTTCTCCTGGCTTTGGTGTTTTGGGAGAAATAAACTCAACAAGCTCTACGATAAGTCTCTGTAAGAGCTCATGTTTTCTTCCCTCACTCAATATTTGCTGCCTCTAGAATCAATGACAAAAAAATTTCACCAGAATCTTATACCAATATACTCAAGAGGCAAATATCAGGAAATTGAAGGATTAGAACCTGAATTTCATTGTAACAAATCGTAATATAAAAATAATGTATGATTATTTATTTTACATAATCCTAGATATCAGCTGCAATTTATATCATATTTATTTATTAAATTGATATGTTATTGAATGATTCACACAGTACAACAAAATTAATTTTAATTAATATTAAAGCATAGTTAAATATGAAGATAAAAAAGGTGGGGGGAAATTTAACAGTGGTTTAAATCATGCCGTAATGTAGAGTCAGATAAACTGACAGTTTCATTTACAGCTGTAGTTGTCAACATATGACTGGTCATTTGAAGACTTAAAAAAGCTATTAATCTTCCATCCTTGAAGTTATGATTTCCACCAACCTTCTTCCTGCAGTAATATAATTGTATTCCAGGCACTTGACAACCTGCTTGCATTGACACTGGTTGTAGTGTGCCACGGTTATGTGACTTCCATTTGGAACATTTGGGGCTATTTTCTGGTTTGTTTTTTTTCCTGACTATCATTTCCAGACAAAAATGCCCTCCTTGGGAGAATGGAGTCACTTAACAAACTTGTAATCCTGTAATCACTACATGGTTTTTTTTTTAAAGACTGCAGAACTGTTGTAAAGACAGTTGTAAAATTGAGTCCAGTCACATAGCGCCTCCACATGACTGAAATAACTTTAAGTGAAATCCCAGTCCAAATTATGATTTTAAATTAATTCTTTTGCAAGCATGTACTGATACTCAGGTACTACAGGTAATCCCCAAATTATGTCAGTTCATTTAGCAACCATTAAAAGTTATGATCCCCCCCCCCCCCAGTACTTATAGCCCAGTCCCAAAGTTACAGCCCCACAGCCATCATTCATACTTATGAACAATTGCAGAGGCACTCCAAAATATGCCCCACTCTGCCGGGATTTACCTTGCAAGGATCTATCAAGCCATCAGTTCCTTTGCCTGCTTCGTGCATTTGTAGAAAACAGAGACCTAAAGTAGTGACAGATCACGTGAGATCAGTAGCTTTTGCAAAGACTTTTGCCCCGGATCTCGTGCAAGCCTCGAATCGTAGAGAACAGAGACCTAAACTACTGTAGTATGAGATCAGTAGCGTGAAATCTTGTGCTACTGATTTCATGTGATCTCGTACTAAAGTAGTTTACACCTCTGTTCTCTGCAAACCAAAGGCTATACCAGATCCAGCTGAAGAGCAGTTGCAAGTCAACTTTGGGGCAGCAAAATCATCTTGCTTCAAGCCTCCCATCAGCTTGCAAATGCCTTTCACAACATTCCTATCTCAGTGTGAAGAACGTTTACAAGCCTATGGAAGGCTTCAAGCAAGACGATGAGATTTTGGGGCAGTGAAATCCCTTTGCCTTAAGCCTCCCATCGGCTTTTGCAACATCCCAGTCTCAACACAAGTTGATAGAGGCTCAAAACAAGGGATTTTGCTGCCTCCAAGTCTTCATGCCAAGACTGCAAGCAGGCAAAGAAACCGCAGGAGAGTGTTTCTAGAGAGGAGACAGATCTTCACAAGGTAAATAACCTGGTGCAGCAGGATGGAGAGAACAATTGTGGGGACCCCATGAAAGGAAGCATGAGGTATCCCAAGGGATCGGGAGAGGCCTTGGGTGGTCTGAAGCAGGTGGTGTGTTCCATCGCTAGGCCCCCATGGCCTTCCTCATCCTGAGATACCTCATATGCACTTAACAACACAGGCATTCTATTAGCAAATGCATGGGCGAAAAGCAGGGAGTGATCGCAGTCATTACGCAATTCACTCCACAAATCCTCGGGTTACAAATGTAATAGGCAGGCTCCATTACATTCATAACTTGAGGACTACCTATACTTAGGAATTCCCATGTATGTTTATTTAAAAAATAAAATCCCATTGAATTATATAGGATTTACAGTATTTCTGTATAAGTGTTATGGTTGGGGTTACAAAGCACCAAAGTCCATTACATCTAACTCTTAAAAAGTTTTAATGTTAAATTAGATTTATGCTATTCTAAAATTTTATTCTGAGTTTGGATTTTTTCTGTCCTGTAATGAAGAAAAAACATTTAAAAAGTATGTTGGGTGGATCAAAAATGTTATTTCGTACAACTGACTTACAATTACAACTGGGACTAGAACTTCTGTCATTGACTGAAGTGGCCATAAAGTGTGGTGTCATGTGACTGCACCTCTTAGGAATGGCAATCATGACATTCACTGATGCCATTGTTAAGCAAATTTCACCAGTTAGGTAAGGACCCTCTCCAACCTAAGCCATTCCAGTCTTGGTTTCTCTCAGTCTTAAACCTTGGTTCCTCCAAGTGGGAGGGACTGCCTCCTCTTCAACTTTCCACAATTGCCTATTCCCTGTATCTCTGCCCTTTTGGTTGCTCTACATTCCAAGACATCAAGATACCCTGCATTCTGCTATCCAGTTGGCCTTCATTAAGGTCAGTGGTGAAATCTAAATTCTGTGGGTGTGGCTTGGGGGAGGTCATGTGACTGGGTGGGCGTGACCAACTTTTTTTCATTTTTTAAAGCTTTTTTTCCCCTGCCAGTTTGGGTGAATAGGCAGGAAAAAGTGCTTTAAAAAACAGGCAAAAAAGCTTCCGATGATCACGTAGATCAGCTGTGAGCCACGCAATCGTCGGGAGCTTTTTCCCTGTTTTTTACAGCATTTTTTCCTGCCAGTTCAGGCGAATTGTTACTTTGAGGACCCAGATTGCTGGGGGCAATATATTGACTCTGTAGATCACTTAGAGAGGGCTGTAAATTACATTTTCACTCTTTGATTCAAGACATGTTTGAATTCAACTTTTCTGTAAATTTAACAGATAAATTAAACTACATACAATTTTGTTAAGATTATTGATTGTTTCTCGTAGCACAGTTTCTTTGACCTGTGTCCTTCTAGAAAGCAATTCTTCATGTTTACAAGAGTAACGCCAGGTGACATCAACAACCTGAAAAGCACAAATTATGAAACAAAATACCTTATACGGCATTATAGACATAAAATAGACTGAATTTCAAGCATGTTAAGATTAGAACTATTCCAATGAAGAAATAATATCCTCCTTGCTGTACAGGTATACGACTGCTTTATCAGAACCAATACTATAGCTATAGCTACTTGAAGTGTGTTTAATTCAGTAAAAATTGTTCACTTACCTCCTCTTTAGAAAAGGCAATAATATACGACAATTTTTTTCCCCACCCAATCTCATACAAAAGGGGTTTATCACAGACATTTTCACAAGAGTCACAATGAAGCCATCTTTGCTGTGATACAGAATAAACTTCAGTCCATACGTGATCTGAGAAAAAAAAACAACCCAAGAAAAGCAGTGAGTATTAAAAAAGAAACTGCTCAATTTTAGAATGTTAAAACTCAGATATTTTTTCTTTTTGCACTTCACTTAAATTTTATTTGCTTATTGATTTAAATATATACTCTCCTCATATTTACCAAGATCACTTAAAGAAAAAGCATATCTAACTGTAGTGATTTCTCCTGATTTAGACTATTTAGAAAGATTATATAGATAAATAAAGGTATTGATTATAGCATTAATCTATTTTCCCTCCATCTTTCCCTTTTTCTTCCTTGCCCTATACATTAATAGATTTCAGATTGTGGTACAATTAATAAAACTGTATTTTTTGCTAAATTGGTAAGTTTGTTTTGCTAAGTTTTTTTAGCTAGATGATGTTCAAAAAGAATGAAAGAAATCTAAATAAGTAGACCGACTAAACAACAATTATGGCAAATAAAAACAAGTTATTTTCTTTGAACTACCTTTCCAAGGAGTCCAAAACTGGAGTTCCAACCACCATATATGAACACCTTTTTGGTTCTTTTAATAGTGGGGCATTTGATAGTCTCCTCAATAGCTGAATATAAAGAAATATCACCTCAAGCCTCAGGTTATAGACTTCTCATTGTGTGTATGTGTGTGTGCGCGCAAACTAAAGAATGTTCAGTAAGTTCTGTGGACGAAGTCTCAGCTTGGATAGTCGCAGTTGCTACCCAACTCCTTTAATTATCACACACTGCTTACCAAATATAGACCATCTGTTTCCTTCTTAGGAAACAGATGGTCTATATTTTGTGAAAAAGCTATTTTTACTATTCCAATTCCAAATTTATGAGTCTTCCTTTGTCTCCAAAATAATTTCTTTGACTTTAGAAACTCTCTCAGTCAAGATGCCAAGTGTTAGTAATAATAAATTTACTCATGAAAATTTAAGAGGCCACATCAATATATTCTAATGCAGTTTAGAATTAGAAACTCAGTGGGATTTAGATAAATAGGATTGCATTAATACTATAAACTGCAAGTTATTAAAATGGCACTTGGTACCGCACTATTGATTAACAATTTCAGAATGCCTAAGGAACATTTTGCTTTAACATAAGTTATTCTAAAACAACTATACCTGTTGCATCCCAAATGTATCTTGCTTCAAATCCTACTGCTCTACAACAAAGTGTAAAGCAATTGGCCCATTCACCACAACGCCCTTGTCTAGTTTCCAGGAGTTTCTCAGGATTGTTGTATCTGGAAACATATTTTTTAAAATATGAAGTTTTTAGTTACTTCTATAAAATAATTCAATTATCTTAAAAGTTTACCCAGAGCTACCGATATCTAGAAGCTAGTAGCTAGAAATTTTACAATAGGTCCAATATTATAATGTTGAAATTTGTCTTTTGGTTGATTACATCCACAGTTCTTCATACCGTCATCATCATGGTACTTTAATTTGCTTATTTTTATCTTCTACCAGATAAAAATATATTTTGTATGATATGGGGCCCAAAACAAAGCACTTTATAATTTAAATAAACATACCGTCCTATTTCAAATCTTTAAGCTGGCTATTATTATCTGAATAAATCCAGATATATAAAATCCTATAACTTGATTCCTGATTAAAATAAAACCTACAAAACTAGAGTGATATTTTAATATTTTAAATTTATTGATAGCACTGCTGCTCAACTCCAGATTTTGTAGTAAATCTTGAAACAATAAAATCTGAATGACAATCTTCCTCTGCTCACCAATATCATTTAAAAAGAAATCAGAAAGAAGGCACATATTCTACTCTATGTGATAGCAAAGAAACACCATATTGTGCTACCCAATGGTTGTTGGACCTTGCATTATATATATTTTGGAATTCCAAATTATATAAACTGAAATACAAATGAGATTAATATATTAAATTAATAATGTCTAATACAAACTAAATTGTTAAAGACAATTTACTAAACTCACCTTGGGAATCTGTTGCTGAACTGGCATTGGTTACAGAAGTGATTTTCAACTCTACTTGCATCCCATCTCAGGTCATCCTCATTAGGTAACAAATTATCTTTAGTTTCTGTTTGTCCCCTGCATTTGCTACATGGTAAGTTATCTACCCATTTGAAAAAGCTACATTTAAACCAGTTGATTAACTCCACCAGAAGAATATCCTCTTCTCTCAGAATGCAATCTGTACGTTTAAAAAATAATTAAAATTAAAGCAGGAGTCCAGGTTATCAAATTTGAACAACCATTCCAGGAATTACACAGAATAGAAAGAAAAATAATTTTGAAGGAGCACCAAGAAATAGTAACTTTACATCAAATGTGCTATAACTTCTATAATATGGGTGTTTTAATTTAAGACAAATTTGGCTTGTTCGTTATTTGACTTAATGAATATTTGAGAAAAAAATACAGTAGCTTTAAAGGTTCAGGTACTGAAAGAAATTCTTCATGAATTCAAAGCCAGGAATTTGGAAATATTAGCATTCTATACATAGATATCAAGACATATCCCCTGCCATAACTGACACAGAACCAATAGGATGACAGATCTTAAATATTTACATTCAAATTTTCAATTAAGAATTTCAACCAAAAGTTGGGCTTTTGCTGCCTTAAGATGCAACATTATGGCAGTTAATCTGAAGGTACCAGGTGAAAGAAATTATTTTGTGTATAACATCATAATTATTCGTAAGTGAATTAAAAATATTTGCTGCACTAGATAAATATAAATCAGGAACAAAAATGACCATCTTTAATAGAATCATGACAGTGTAATGGAGATAACTGCACAATCTAAAACATCTTTGTATCAGATTTCATGAACACAGAGCTACAATTCTTACACCTACAGTATATAAAAATACATAGCTTTATTATTTCTAAAGCTATTCCAAAATGAATCTTTTGTGATAATTTTGTTTGTTAACAAATGAATGCATTTATATAGTAATGTTTTCTTTGATACTGTCAAACAACCTATTCAGATATTACCTCTGTCCAGTTTTTGGGCTTGTGATAACTTTTTCTGAGCTTGCTTTTTCAGATTTTGGAGTGGAATACAAGCCAAAGCTTTCTTTTGTAAACTTGGGTTTTCATATGCCATTACATGCAAAAAATTTGACTGAAGTGTCTTCAAGAAAATTGAGTCGGTTGTCTAAAATGGAGGAAAATCTTCTCATTTCAATTGTTTTAAACAGAATTTCCAGGAACTTAAGATAAATTTATTCTTCTGCATGTTCTTAAATCTAATGACCCTCCAGATATATTCTAACAACATAGATTTCAAGGTGTTCAGGGCTATTGGAAGTTAAGGTCCTAATATCTTTGGGGAACAATGGTTTTAAAGGGGCTGTTTGAAATATCACAAAAAGGATGTTTGCACTAGCATGAGAGATTTCTTCACATACTTAAGTAAAACAAGTTTAAACAAGTTGTTCAAGCATAAATATCACCTCTTATTTAAAATAAATATGTAATGCAAAATACTTGGGTGTGATTTTTTAAAACATGGCATAACTTAGGAATAGAAATAATATCAGCAACCATTACAAGTTTATAACATCAGATTCTAGGGCAGAATATAGAAGAATTGCAGGGTCCTTGGTACTCTCTGAGCTCAGATGGTTCATCACCAAACTAGGTACATTAACAGTGCTAGTAAACAGTGGGGTTTGTTCTCATTTTATATATTAATGGCTTGCCCTGTCAGTGTTGGTGGGAGTGGTCTTGATGGTTCTTTAATTAGAATGTTTTCTAGGGTTAGTTTGTTGGTAATAATTATGTTACTACTTTAGTAATGAAATAGGCGTTCACTGCTGAGCTACGAAAGACCGTTGGCTTACTCGAACAGTCGTTCTCTGAGTGCTGCGGGAGAGTCCAAGCATGGGTTAACACAGTCTATCTGCCCTAGGACTGAGTGAATTTTTCTTGGCCACGCCTCCCTTTGCCTCCATTAAATCAGTTTAAAAACAAAGAAGTAACCGTATAGAAGTTCCTTTCCACAGTCACAAGATTCGATAGATCCGAAGAATACAGAGGACCCTGGGCGGGTTTGGACTCTCCCCCAGTGCCCAGAGAATGACCATTCAGGTAAGCCAATGGTCTTTCTCCTGTGCACTGCTTGGATAGTCCAAACATGCGACATACCCAAGCTATCATGTCCCAGGGCGGGTAGAAGCTGGAATGTCCAGAGCCTCTTTGACTTTCTGTAGAATTCTCCTTCCAAAAGAGGCTTCGGCTGAGGCAAAAGTGTCAATTTTGTAGTTCTTGATAAATGCTGTGGGGGAAGCCCACGTGGCCACTGTCAAGAATGTCAAGAATGGACACCTGGGTTGCCCAAGCAGCTGAGGTAACGGCGCTCCTCGTTGAGGAGCTGCGGCTGAGGGGCTTAAGTGTGCTCTCTCTCGCTCCAACAGCACACTATGAGGCTTTCTTCTTTGCACGTGGCTCAAGAAAATGGTGTCTGTTGCGTGTGCAGCCTAAGGCAGAAAGCATGCAAAGATCCAAGATGGCCGCCACCTCTACCGGGTAGGGAGGAGCACCGCTGCTGTCACCAGAACGCTCAGGCACTCTGTGTGACCTTCGCAACGCCGCAGTGGGGGGTCAACGCAGTCCGGGAAGCCTCCTGCTGCCCACTCGCTCGCCAGCCACTGGCAGACAAGCAACTCACGATTTCATACCCCGCGTGCGACCGGCGGGTGAAGAAACGGCCCGGAGCCCTCTCAACTGTTGAATTGCGCTTAAGTAAGTTTCTTAGACCTCGTAGGCTAGTCGTAGTGAAATGTTTTGGTAAAGTCAAACTTGGGGAGTCCAGTTATCTGCTCTAGGACTGGAGCGCTCCCCAGAACAGTCCAAGCGGGCGGACTGAGTTTTTAAACTGATTTAATGGTGGCAAAGGGAGGCGTGGCCAAGAAAAATTCACTCAGTCCTAGGGCAGATAGACTGTGTTAACCCATGCTTAGACTCTCCAAGCAGCGCACAGGAGAATATTCTTTTCAATTGACATAGATGAATAAACCACTAAGCAGAATATACCCAGATCTGAAGTTAATAAATTAGTTTCAAGACCAAATAAACAATCACAAGCAATTATGAGGTGATTAGAATAATTCTCTAAGGAAATTGAAGACTGTTGCAATCAGTCACTGAATAATTATACATCAGAAAGTACCCCCCAAATATACAATCATGTATGCCTTTTTTTTTACAAAAGGTTCTTTTGTTCAATCTCTAAGCTCCTCAGAGATTTTAAAGGTATACTGGCTGACCCTTCCATACCTGACAATGTGTCACTTGCAGGTTCCTGATATTTCTTATGCTTTATCTTAGAAGATATTGTAAAGTATAGTCAATTAATTTATGTCACTACATCGAACCTAATAACCAAGAGTGCAAAAGGTGATTTTACAGTATCTTTTGGTGATAAGAACAAAGTACCCACTCACTTTTTTTTAACAATTGTTTTCCGCAGTATCCTAAGATATTTTATGAGGTAGGAAAGGAAGTGGACTTGGATCGTCACAACCTTCACAGACATAGTAAAGTTTTTGATCCAGTGTACTTTGGAATAATGTATATCTTTGATCAGAAATATTAATTTACCAGAAGGCAAACTGATGTTATATACAAACTTTCTGAATGCATAGTGACATATTTCCTTATAAAGCATAGGGAGGGGCACATGTGATCCAGGAATATTCACTAACACATAGTAGGAGTACTGATTCCTACAACTCAGAGTCACATTCATAAGATAGACAGATATAGAAGTTTGATAAATAAACTTCTTGCTTTAGGAAATCTCTGATAGAAACTGAATTAATGTAGATTTGCCAGAACAATTATCACCAATTTATCCAACAAAATTGATACATGTACTCAACTCAGAGTGTATGAAGCAGCTTTGATTCAATTTGAATCGCGAACTAGATCATTCACCCAATTTGGAATCTCTAGCTGATTCAGATATTGAAAGCATCAATATGATTTGATCAAGTGATCTTCAAAGTAAATTTCATAATACTTATCATAATTATATAGAGAGGACATAAAAATAATTTCAGCATGATTTGCAAGTACGTTATAAAATATCATGCCAATGACCTTAAATCCACTATAAATTTTGTTTTCATATTCTATAACATATTTGCAGTCATACTTCATTGGGTATATTCCTGAAGACTAAATGCTTATGCAATATATAACTTTAAAGATTTTTTATAAGCACAGAAAATAATATTTCTAGGAATTTACATATGAACTATATTTCCATTTCACACTGTGGTTTAAAAGTCTTCAATTTACACTCCCAATTTCAAACATTATTGTTTAATGTAACAATACTTTAAATAGGTTACCATGATAGCAGACTGAGTATTTGTGTCTAATTTGGTGTCAGTAGTAGGCTGTGTATTTGTTATCTTTCCAGAGGATCTCATTTGATCTGATCCATTTATTCAGCTATTCTTTTTTCCAGCAATTAGATTTCAAATTCTGCATAGCTGTTCAATTGATGCCTCCTTAGGAAAAGTAAGATGTGTTTCCCCTGAAATTACAATTACAAAAACCGAAATCATCTATATTAAACATCATTTTGTTCTGCATTATACCATGTATTCCAGACTGGTAAAGTAAATGCATAAATAAAACATACTCATCAACTACAGGTAATCTTGCTTAATAATGGTAACTGGGATGGAATTTCCATTTCTACTTTCATTAAATGATGTGATCATAAAGTAAAACTCATGAGACCACATCACTTAGTGATGGCAAGCCCAGCAATCATCATTGCCATTTTTAAGTAAGAATCAATGGTTAAGCAAGGGCTTCATGTAACGGTTACTTGTGACCTCCTGTCAGCTTCCAACAAGCAAAATCAATGGGGAAGTTAGCAGAAAATCTAAAGTCCCAGCTGGTTCACAAAACAGGCCATGACTAGTTTGTGTGTGTGTGTGTGTGTGTGCATATATATATATATATATATATATATATATATATATATGTATGTATGTATGTATGTATGTATGTATGTATGTATGTACGTACGTACGTACACATACATACATACATATACATACATACATACATACATACACACACAAATAATAATATAGATAATACAATCAAGAACAATTGAATATGATATACATATTTTTCACTAGGATAGAGGTTGGTAATCTTAAAAAATGGTCACGTTTTCCTTAGCACATGAAGCCAAAACAGACAAAATACCTTCACTGTGGAGATATGAGACATTTCAAAAGGACCAAATAAAATTCTTCTACATACCAAATTCAAGGTACTTACCTCTACAAATCCCATTTTAAACAGGCATTCATTAGCCCCCCCACCCCCCGACAGCCAAAAATCTAGTAGAAAATGCTTGATTTCTAAATCAAAGAGATCAATATTTTTCTTCATTTAAGTATCTTATTAGAGTGAAAACTATTTAAAATATTTCTCTAAGACATGCTTGTGATTTGAAGCCAAAAACATTGCTCTCATATTTCAGTAACAAACTATGGCTGTTTACTGACCCCAACCATGACTATTTTGAGTCCCATGAATATATTCTCTGGTTCCACAATTCTGAGATATTATTATTATTTGCATAGTAAATCAGATCTGTAAAATAGCAATAGCAATAGCAATAGCAGTTAGACTTATATACCGCTTCATAGGGCTTTCAGCCCTCTCTAAGCGGTTTACAGAGTCAGCATATTGCCCCCAACAACAATCCGGGTCCTCATTTTACCCACCTCGGAAGGATGGAAGACTGAGTCAACCCTGAGCCGGTGAGATTTGAACAGCCGAACTGCAGAACTGCAGTCACGTGAAGTAGCCTGCAGTGCTGCATTTAACCACTGTGCCACCTCGGCTGATTAAAGTCTTTTATTGCTTACATTCCCAGCTACCTTAAATGATAAATCAGTATTTTTTAAAGAAAACATAGCTGGGCTAATCACATTATCTTGCCCTATTTTCCAAATATTCCCTCTATTTCCTCTTATGAGTGTTTTTAGATAAAGAAATCCTACTCATAGACACACACATTGATCAGCTCCTGGATACATTACCTTTTGTACTGTCTACCTTTGAAAATACTTTGAACTGGCTTCCAGTGAAGATGGCTAACTGACCAGTGCAGAAAGTTCTTTCCAGACCAAAGCATTTTCAATTTTACAAAATAATGAACTAAGTTGTATAAGTTCTCCTGTCAGTCTCCTCGATTGAGGAGAGTCTCATAATCACCCCGCAGCATCCTCCATACCAGTGGTCACCAACCAGTGGTCCGCAGACCACTGGTGATCTACGAGAAAATGTTGGTGGTCCGCAGAAAAATATTTGCATTTTTTATATTGCACTAAATACTATTTATCTTTTAAAAAAATCATATTAGTGGTCCGCAGGATTTAAATTAATGAATTTAGTGGCCCGAGGTCCAAAAGGCTGGTGACTCCTATTCCATACAGCAGTGGTCTGCAAGGAGACTCTGGACCAGCACTTCAAAGAAACCAAGTGAGCCATTTAACTAGAGGTGAAGTGGGAGCTGCTGTCACTCTTATGGAAAAGCAGCCATTTTAGAATTTATTTTTCAAGTGAACAATAAGTTGTCCCTTTCACTTCTTAGACAATTTATTAGCTTATTGCATTTATTAAGATAAAAGAAGCTCCCTTCAGTCATAGCCTATTACTCCTTTTTGAAGGTCGTCACCATTTTGGGGGTATTGTTATTGTTGAACAATGAGAAAGGAGGCTACTGATGAACTAAAACAAGGAAGTATGGGATATATTTTTCTTTTTTAATTTTGATGGAGAAACATAAGGATTTAAAAAGTAGTTTTATTTTGTAAATTTCACGAATTGCCCACCTGATTAATGTTGGGAGTTATAATTTGCAATTTTTGACTGTTTGTTCTGAGAGGCTGAAATCATCTGATTTTTATGAATTCTGATTGGCCAGGAGATATCAGCTGATTTATGTAAACTTTTTGTTGGTATTTTGATCACAAAAGGGAACTTTTAAAGTTTACTATCTTTTGATTTGCAACTAATTGACTGCTGATCTATTTTATAATCCCTTACTGGAGTTTTACAACTCTTTTTTGTTATTTTATTGTTTACTATTGAACTCCAAGCCACTTCCCTTTTCGGCATAAGGAACTCTGAAAATACATTTTCTGGCAGTGAAAGTCATCTGATTGGACTTATACAGAATTATATTGCAACTTGTTCTTTCGAACACTTTTTTAAAAAAGAACATTGATTTTTATGATTCACTCAACTTTGATGAGAAAATTTCCCTTTTTAAATTATTTTTTATTTTAGGAAAAAACTTTATTTCAATTTTTGTCTATGGTCATTAGGTTATGATTCTCTTGTCCCTGGAAAGGACCGTGTATTTTTAAAAATGTCTCTGAAAGGAAATAAAAATTTTTGGGAAGCATTTGCAAAAAGAATGATCTCCAACCTATAGGTTTTAATTGAAAATAGAAATAAAAAATGTGAGGGGTCAACAGCGACTTTGAACCAAATCCAGGAGGACATTCAAAAGCAGGAAATAACAGTTGGACTTGATTTGCAACTTCATGAATTGAAGTACCATCTGTTGCTGCCAAACGTGAAGAAGAAAATATTTGATTTGAAATACTTAAAATTTCTTGCATACAAGAAATTCTGAGATAATGATTGATGAAGCATGGATTGGATTTTCTTTGCAAGATTAATGTTGTGTTTTTAAGGATAATTTTTCAACAATGTATGCTGCAGAGATATTCACAACAAAGATTTATGAACTTCAGAAATAAAATGCAATTTTTGGGGAAATTCCCAATTAAAATCCAAAAAAAGGTTTTATTATCAAGACTCAAATGAGGGTATTTGATCCTGGAAAGATCAGAGATGATAACTGGGGTATTTGAGGTAGATAAGAAACCATTGTAGATTCTCTACAAGTAAATTATAATAATAGATTGTTAACAGAGGGCCTTGAACTTTAACTTTGCTGTTGTTTAACTCAGGGGTCCTTAACCCCGGTCCACAGCCAATTGGGAATTGGGCTGTGCAAGCAACAGGCAGGTGTGTGAAATCATCCACCACCACCTGCTGTTGGGGTAGCTGATTTAACTATTTTTTATTCATATATGCAATGTATATAATAAAATTGGGTTGCAAATACATATAAAAATGTATAAGTTTTGGACCTGTTTTCCAAGGAGGGAAGCTATTGTTGTTGCAATACATCTGTCGCTGTTTAACTAGGAAGATTTTTTAAAAACCCACATTATTCCAGAAAGTCTTTGGGAAATGATATGAGTCGTTATGTTTCTCTGTATAAATGAAAGATAATTTGAGATATAATTCTTAAAGTATGATTTGTGTTTTATAATAGCTACTGTTGCAGTTACCATTTTAATGTGTTTATGGAATTGAAATGTATGCTTAGGAGCCAGTTTAATTTTAATGGTATATAAATCTAAATAATAAACATTTGTGTTTTTCTGATTATTAGTGTGAGCATTATGTTTGCAAACATGTATTATAACTAAATCTTCTTTTACTCTTGTTTATAGACACTTTATGTAACTTCAAGAAAATTATCTGAAAATTCAGCTAGGTTGAAAATAATAAGGATTGAACCATTCAAAGAGTATTATTTTTTAAATAATCACATTGCCTGGTAGGACATTTATGGACATAGTTTAATCTTCCTATGATTCTGTTTAAAATCCTAGTTTAATACTGATTCAGCCTTCTCCAAAAATGCACTTGGTTTTAGAACACTTCCTCAATTCCCTGACTTTTCAATGTAAGCACTAGGTTCCTGTACCATTTATATAATAAATTTATTATTTCTGCTTTTTCTGCAGTATCAGCTACTCCCTCTAAGGAACTCCTCCTCCAAAATGTATTCATCTCTCCCATTTCTGCCCATGACAGGTATAAATAAGGCAATCCTCACAGCTTTGGATTTTAGTGAGACTATTTTGTCCATAATTAAATTTCTATTAATGCTTCTTAATCAGAATGTCTATGGAGATCAGTCATTCAGGTCATGGTTGTCCCAAAGGTGCTTTTTTCAAGAGGCAACTGGACTTTGTGAAGAAAGCACCTTTGACGTTCTTAATCAGAATTTATTCCAACTTGAGAATAAACTGGTATAGTATAAATCTTTATTACAGTCAAAGACCAGCAATACACATTGCTTTTTACAGTATATTAAAAAGTACTGACATTAAAATATAATTAAAAATTATTGATGTTAAAAATGTATAATAACATACAAGTTCTCAAATTGTTCGGGTCACTCCCTGGTTTATCTGGGTGAAAAGCTAATAAGTATTGGAGTAAATATAATGGTCCAGAAATTGTTAGAGATATGTCTAAATAATTGGTACAAGCTGACAACTATACTTCTGTAACCAATTTTTTTCTTGTGGATATTGCAGCAACACAGAATTTTGCCACTGCATACGTGGTAGCCGGGTTTGTGTCCTGGAGGAGAAAGCCTACATAAAAATTGTCTGCCCTCCCTGGCAATCTCTCTAATAAGGGGAGAATATGTGCAGACTTACAAACTCTGTACAGTTCACAGTATAACAGAACATGTGAGAAATATTCAACTTCTCCTTTACCACATATACAAACCCGTTCTGCTATTGGTGTTCTCTTATATCTGCCCTGGAGGAGTGCTGAAGGAAGAATGTTAAATCTGGCTCTGCAGAAAGCTATTTGTTGTTTTGGGAAGATCAGGTCATTTAGATACCTTGCTGATTCCCACACTCCCTCTTTGATACTGTCCCTACTATGGAAAGGCAATCTATTTAGTTCTTCTTGGAACTCCATGTCCTTCATTCTATTGATTACTACTTGCTTTGCTTGGTCAAAGCCTAGAGACATTAAGAATATCAGTGAGAGCCCATAAGAGCGCAGCTTGTGATCAATTGCCTGTTTCCAGGGGGAGAGGAAGTTGTCAGTCAACACTAGTGGGGACAGTCCCTCTGGAAAGAAATGCATTTTAAACCAATGAATTATCATCATTTTCCAGCTCTTACCTGAATTTGAGGCATGCCTGTCTCAATTCTTAACGGGGCATTTGGAGTTCCTTTGGGTGCAGCTAAGATGGCTTGCAGGAATTTGGTTTGTATGGTTTCTAGCAAGTCTTTCTTTACAAGGATTCCTGTTTGTGCCCCATATAGAATTTGCACCAATTTTTTGGCCTTGAAAAGTTTTAAGGTAGCAGGTACTAGCTGACCTCCGCCTGTGTAAAAAAAGTGTTTAATTGCTTTTGAGGACCTATTGGCTGCTTGCAATGTGTGATCCAGGTGTGCCTTTCATGTCCTTGCGAGTGGAAAACCATCCCAAGGTATCTAAATGTTCTAACCTGTTCCAAACTATGTCCTTCTATTTTCCAGGGGTATTGGCTAGGTCTTTTAGCAAAAACTAAAACTTTTGATTTATTAAAGTTAAGGCCCAGCTTGTTTTGCCTGCAATAGCCGAGTGTTGCCCTAATTGCTCTTTTCAGTCCTACAGGGGTTAGTGAAATAATAGCGGCATTATAAGCATATAAGAAGATTGGAATTTTGCATTGTGCTAGGTTAGGAGGATGGAAATCTGAGTTCTGTAAGAGATCGATCAGGGAATTGATATAGAAGTTAAAGAGGGAGGGGGACAGGATGCAACCCTGCCGTACCCCCTTTTGTACCCTTACAGGGCTGGTTAAACTCCCTTGGGGATTGCACCTCACTTTCAAGGTGGAATTGGCATACAATTTTTGTATAAGGAGGCATTTATCGATAATGGTGCATTTTAATTTCTCCCAAAGGGTGATCCTGGATATTGAATCAAAGGCCTGCTTAAAATCAAGGAAGGCCACAAAAAGAGAAGATTTTTTTTATACGTATATTTTTGTACTAAAGATATGATCCATCGTAGATCTTCCTTTTCTAAAACTGGCTTGTTCATCTTTGATTATCTCCCCTGAAATTAGCCAATCCTAAAGTTTATAGTTTAGGTGTTTGGCATACAGTTTACTAATAACACTCAGAAGACTAATGGGTCTATAATTGCCTGGGTCATTTCTATTATCTTTTTAATAAATTGGTATGATAATTGCTACTCCCAAATCTCTTGGCATATGGCCTGTTTTATCTATAAATGTAAACAGAGATGCTAAAAGTGGAGCATTTAATTTTTTAAAAAAAATTATTTCTGGCAGGATATTATCAGCACCAGGTGCCATATTAGCCTTTAGGGCTCTGATCAACTGGGATATCTCTTCTGGTATAGCAGGTGGCGAATAGGGAGTTTGGTCCAAATTAGTTTGGTTTTCCTTGGTTTCATAGTCGGGTCTGTATATAGCTCCCTAAAATATTCTTCCCAGGAATGAATCGGTACCTGATTAGTTAGGGGTAGGGGAGGTTTCCCCAATCCTCTGGTGATGTACCAAAAAAGGGATGTATTTTTTGTCCTGACTGACGTAATTAGTCTATGCGAAGACTCCTTCAGAGCCGCACTTTTCTTTTCTAAGAAGAAATAAGAATAAACTGAAATTCCCAATGTTAACACATTCAAATATGTTTTGTGCTATACACAACTAAAAGGGAGCAATATAGTGTTATTCTTCAAAACTATCTTTTCTGCAGTCAAACATCTCAGAAATTGGATGAGAATGAGTATCGAACTAATCTCATTTGATTCTTTGGAACTTGATAATTTTAGTTTTAATATATTTTGAGCCACACATATGTTTTAACAATTAATACCCTTTCCAAATCTCCTGCATTGGCCATCAATTTAATTTAATCAATGTAATTTCTAACCTACAAGGAAGCTGCCCCAAACATCCAGAGGCATATTATTTCAATATTAACCTATAATTTAATCCTGATCTTTAAATACATGTTCCAGATAGCTGCATTTCTTGCTTGTTTTTCTATTGTGATATTACAGCTTCCAAAATTACATGCTTAATTTTTAAAATGAATTCTTGTAACTCCAATTATACTAAATCACACTTTGCTATTCAATCTAAAACACACAAACATTATTTTGTGGAGGGAATATCCACTATCCACAGAGGTTGTGTTCTCCCCAGCTCTCAAATTTGCATGTGCCTGGACAGAACAAATAGCAGGGTACATCTTTGTTTTAAATTCATCTACTTGGCAGAAAAAACTAATACAAGAGATTCGTCTTTCCCACAATATAATGGACATGCTGGAATGCAGCTTCGTATTACTCTGAACAAATGTTTCCTGCAAACTAGTAATGCCTGAGCATTACTGCTGTACTGGATACAATGCAAATCTTAATGGTGACTTCTTTCTCCTTAAACAGATGCAGGAGAGATAGTTTAATTTGCAATTGAACGAACACAAAAACAGGAAATTGCGCAACTGAATTTGTCAGCTAGTTACCCGCCCGCGACACTAAAATCAATTGTTATGCCCCCGATCCATAACGTTTTTTTTAAATATATAGCCGGGGAAGTCCCATCCCGACGGCCTTCAGGAAAAACTAACCCCCAACGTCGTCACCTCCTGTTGGCGGACCCGTCCGTCTTTCTCACCTGGTGATATTACACACGTAGGTAAGCAGCAATCCCGAGGCCTCTAAAAACGTTTCTCTAGAATTCTGGGACAGGTCGCTTAATGCTCGCGAGACCGTTGTAGTGGCAGATTCCACCGCAATGACATTTGCCTACGCCAGAGTACAGAAAGTTCTTTTTGGCGGCGCGCCCGCCCGCACTCAATTCTAAATCTTCCTGACTCAGATTACTGTGCGTCTAAATTAGGCGCCGACTATGGAGACTCAGAAAAGGCGATGACGCCTTCGTTCGTGTGACAGGACCGCTTTCTCCTCCCCGCGATGAGCAATGCGTAGCAGCTACGTTGTCAACCCCCCTCCCCCCCCCACACACATCACCTGATAGCTTTCCTGACCCTTTCGTGTCGAGAGGCGACTTCTTGAAGGTTTACCGACGCTGGGCAACAGAAATTCGAGCTACTGAATGGCAGTGACAGCAAAATAAACCACCTTTGTTGCCAATTAGTGTAGTCTGGATTTTACATCCCCAGATATAGTAACCCTATAGGGCTTTCGAGCAAATTATTTTTTGTTAATGCTAGTGTTTTTTATGCCTGCCTGATATATGTGGCAGAATCCCGACAGTAACTAGAAGACAAGAAAACTTTCCTGTAACCTAGTACTTATTCAGCTTTTGCAATTCAGATTTGGCAGCTTTAATCAAAAAGCACAATGGATCTTATTCTCATTATTCCCATTTTTTTCTTTTAAGAAAATAAGAGGAAAAATAAGGGTAGATAGATAGATAGATAGAGTTTTCATTACAACAGTGTCCTTCCTTTTCTTAGGACTTGAAAAAAATTCTGAATCTATTTTTCAGGCTTGATAGTCTTTGGTAGTGTCCCATAGAATCACTAATCAAGCCTGACACAAAACTCTGACATAGAGGTTATTTTTCAGGTTATTTATTTCCTGCAAAGCAGTAAAATACCAAAAATTTACAAGAAAGATAAAATTATGATAGTAAAGACTTTAAAGTTTGAGCTGAAAATTTCCATGCATATATTTTTGAATTTAATACATTACTTTTTGAATTTAATACATCAAATACATTGAATTTAGTATGACCAAAGAGTAATTTCTTGCAAATGTATGAATAATTTGACTCTGGAATATACTAGAAACTTTTAATAAGAAAATGCTTACCTCTGTTTTCAAATTTCAGTCATAAATTCTTCAGTTAGACTTGAAAATTAGAATGTAGGAACCATTTATTTACTTACATTTACATTATCATATGTTGCATGTTTGGTATATTGATAACTTTTTTTCCTGTTATAAGAAATACAAACTTTACCCATGGTGAAAGCTTGTAAATAATAATTTTATTTTCCTCCCCTTCATAGGAATAAACTTTGAAGTAATACAATGATGATTCTTCAGCACTTGAGAACTGTATTCAGAGCTACAAGCCTTTGCCTTCCAAGTTCACAATTACAGCAGTATCTTAATATCAATAAAAGGTGTCTGAATACTAGATTAGTTCATGGTCAAAGAAGGGTTGTTGTCACGGGTATAGGATTAGTATCTCCTCTTGGTGTTGGAACCCAGTTGGTTTGGAACAATCTTCTCCAAGGAAATTGTGGGATTGTTGCCCTTGAAGGGGAAGAATATGCTTCTATTCCTTGTAAAGTTGCTGCTTGCGTGCCAAAAGGGGTTGATGAAGGTCATTTCCATGAAGAAAATTTTATAATAAAATCAGAAAGCAAAACTATGTCTTCTGCCACCATCATGGCCATAGGCGCTGCTGATCTAGCATTAAAAGATTCTGGTTGGTCTCCGCAATCTGACCAGGATAGTTTGAAAGCTGGTGTGGCTATAGGAATGGGAATGGTTCCCCTGGAAAATATCTCCGATACAGCCTTGACATTCAAAACAAAAGGCTACAACAAAGTCAGCCCATTTTTTGTTCCGAAGATTTTGATCAATATGGCAGCAGGTCATATTAGTATCAAACATCAATTGAAAGGACCAAACCATGCTGTGTCCACTGCTTGTACCACTGGAGCACATGCCATTGGAGACTCTTTTCGATTTATAACTCATGGTGATGCTGATATGATGTTGGCTGGAGGAACAGAAGCTTGTATTAGCCCATTGTCTCTGGCTGGATTTGCTAGAGCTCGGGCTCTGAGCACTAGCTTTAACTCTAACCCTCAAAAAGCTTGTCGTCCATTCCATCCACTAAGAGAAGGATTTGTTATGGGAGAAGGTGCTGCAGTTTTGGTTTTGGAAGAATACATGCATGCTATCAAGAGAGGAGTCAAACCATATGCAGAAATTTTAGGCTATGGACTGTCAGCTGATGCCTGCCACATTACAGCACCTGATCCAAATGGAGATGGAGCTTTAAGGTAACAGCTATTATCATAAATCATTGGTATAATTTCCTAATGTAGTAATGGCTTGCTTTCAGGCTGATCAGAGGTCTTTTATATGGGAACATTAACTAGCTAATTGAGAAATCTGTTTACCAGCAAGTGATACCAGTTTTGGGCGCAGTGGTGTCTCAATGTGTGAAGAGCTTGCTGGCAAAGAGTTTGTATGAAGATTGGTAACCAGAAAGTCCAGTTGCCTTTTGAAAAAGCACCTTTGGGACTGCTGGCAAAGAGAATTGTGCACTGCCATGGTCAGTGAACAGATACTGTGACTTACTATTTAAATAAAAGCAAAGCTTTTATTTAGGAAGGATGTGAACTTGATATAGTTTTAAATTTGAATTTGGATAAAGCCATTTGAAATACTATTGTGATTAATGGAGATAATCATGCTGGTAAATAAGGAAATAATTATAAATTATTGTATATAGTACCTACATACTGTGTCAGAATTGATGATACGATTGCATAAAAAGTTAAACTAATCTATCTTCTCCATTCTTAAAATAATTATGATTCCCCATTATGTAAAAAAGACTACATTTACTGCTATTAATTGTTTCTGCTTGTTCAGCTCCAAGATACATACAGTTAAGGAGAGACACAGCATTCAATGAAATATTCTACCAACCAGCACAACTGAAGATTCAAGATAATTAAATTCATCAGCTCACTAGAATTTAATTTTCTAGTTTCAACCAACCTGGCAATACATAGTATAGAATATCACTTTTCAATTAAAATTATAATATAGAAGAAAAGGGTGTCTCTCTATGTCTTAAAGGCCCAGCTTAAGAATTCAACATTTAGTTATAACAGATGTCTTGTGACGTTCTTCATACTTCTTAGTTTGGGTGAGGATCTCCTAATCTTCAGTGTAGAATTGCAGTAGATGGGATCCCAGAGAATCTCATTTACATATATCACATTTTATATCCTTACAATGTGGCATGTTTCATTATTTTCAGGCACACAAATGGATTGAAATAACTTTCTCATACCCGATAAACTAATATCTTCCTTTTTCTTCCAAAGGTGCATGTCTGCAGCAATCAAAGATTCTGGAATTTCTCTGGAAGATGTAACATACATCAATGCTCATGCTACCTCCACTCCACTAGGAGACGCTGCAGAGAATCAAGCTATCAAAGACCTGTTTAAAGATCATGCTTCTGCTCTTGCAGTCTCTTCAACTAAAGGAGCAACAGGTCATCTCTTGGGTGCTGCAGGGGCTATTGAGGCAGCATTTACTGCTTTAGCTTGTTACCATGGTATTTTGCCACCTACTTTAAATCTGGATCAGACAGAGCCACTATTTGATCTCAATTATGTTCCTCTAGTACCACAAGAATGGAAAAGTAAAAAGCGGCTTATTGCTCTTAGCAACTCCTTTGGTTTTGGTGGAACTAATGCATCATTGTGTTTTGCCAGTATTTAATATTGCAATCTCTATATGTAAGTACCATGCTCCCTCCTCCATTTACATACCAACAAAATATAAGTATAAATGTAAACCATTTGTCTATTTTTTTATTCACATCTTTTTTACTAGTGCTTGCTTGTTCTTTTGAATGCTGTTGTGGCCCACAAGCAGCCAGCAGAACTGGCAGCAGAGTCGGATAGTGAGGAGGTTGGGGAAGAATATGGGCCAGTCCTGGAGGCTGGGGAAGGCTCAGACGAGGTCTCTGCATCAGAGGCAAATATGGGGTCAAGGCGTCTGGCAGTTGTCAGCTGTCTTTAGAGCTAGATAGCAGTGAGGCAGAGGAACAGCTGGAGCCTCTTCCCAGTGTGCGCATGCACAGAAGTGCCAGAAGAAAAGAACAGCTAAGAAATCAGGATCGACTTGGGAGTAAACCCACAGGTGGATGGTGAATGACCCCTCCCATAGGAAATAAAAGAGGAGTGGAAGTGGAGTCGGAAAGGTGATTTGGCAGGAAATAATTTGTTTGTTCGTTTCAGGAATGTGAAGATCTGTTTGTGAATCTCAGAGACTCTGTGCCAGGTCTTTACTTGCACAACATTGCATTTGAAAAATATTTACATGGTAGCTTTCCAAGCTAGATAAGGTCTGGTTATAACTTCACCTTTGAAAGACTGTTTACCAGACCTTTGCTGAATGTGAATGAGAGGAATTCACATTCATTTAATAAAAGGGGTTTTGTTGGGACCAGGAATCTGCTTCATGCTTTTTGGGGAAGTCTAGGTTAGAACAAATTCTTTGTTTCAGCTGAATTTCTGAGGACTGGAACTTCTTCATTAAAAGGATGCAAAAGGTTTCAAATTCAGAATAATTTGAATTCATAATACCCCATGGGGCTGAAACAGTTGAAACAGAAAATTTGAAGTGAGTGAACACCTACTCTGAATCAAAAAGAAAATTCATGTTATTTTATTCCATTTTTATTTTGCTTTAAACTGTTACCCACATAAAGTCATGTATTTAGGTTAGGTGGCCAAATAAAATTTATTAAGTAAATAAATAAGTATGCCTTGAATTTCTTTAATCCAGTTTCTGTGCTATGTTTATGCACACTAAAGAGAAAGATAGACTAGTCAAGGATGCTTCTTCATTTTTTAAGTTCACAATTCTTTTATTTATTTCCTATTTCTTCCATTGTATAACATTTCTGAGCTGATTATTTTCAACCTTTACTTAAGTAAATGGATGAGTGCTTGGTTCAGTGAAAAGCCCTGGAATCTGCAAATAAATTTAACTAGTGGAATTACTTCCATTTGCTAAATATCAATGTTTTGCATGTTATCTAGAATAGATAGCTTCATATCATAAAATGTCTTAGTAACCCAACTTCATAGCAATGATAAAAGTAAATTTTTAAACAAATGTAATATTGAAAATGCAGTGCTAGAAACATGTATCAGTTAAATATAATTTCTTTTAGTTTAAACGAGTAATGATAATGCCTAACATCCAAGCTAACATAAAAAGTTAAAAGATTGTATATTTATTGTATATAATTTGTATATAATTGGGGAAGATATTAAATTAATATGTTGTCGCCTAAATTAAAATCTTAACATCTTCAATCTCTAGAGTGAAATATATGGAATTGCAAAAAATAATTTCTAAGTGTGTAAAAGTAAATAGCTGGGTTAAGAAGTGTTCTTGTTTAGATATAGTGCTTAGTTACAGCTGAGTTAAAGCAGAAGCTGCCTCTTCTCTTTTGTTTCAGAAGCAAATTTAAATCCTTGTTAAACTTGATGCATCTGTTCTCAAAGTCTATGACAACCTTTGCACATTTTTTTAATGTGTCTTTGAATCAGTTTTTCACTCCTTATGAGTGCCTGGCTTGTCCCTAAAGTTTTCTTGGCAAGGATTTCAAAAGTAGTTTCTATTGCCTTCTATTAGGGCTGAGAAAGAATGATTGGCCCAAGGTTGCCCAGCTGGCTTGATACCTAATAAGGGTCCAAAACTGGTTTATGGCCCTGTGTCTTATACCAAACTGTCACTCAGTTGTTAAAAACCTTCTAATAACTGAATTCTTCTTTTCATCAGGTAACACAAGGAAAATGCTTGTTATTAAATAGCTCACAGAAATATAATAAATCAAGGGAAACTAGGCAAAGAACATGAATTGCAAACCATTAAAAACCCCAATAAAACACAAATCAAGGCCCTTATAAAAATATCATTATTCTTATATAGATTATATATACATATCAGCGCTCCTGTGAATTAACAATCTAGCCCTAAGGCCTAGGGGAACAACCAGGTATTCACACTGGGCAGCGCGGGGAGGGATAAGGATTCCAGTGGGGCAGGAGAGAGCCATATGACACATGTATATTTACATTTGCCATGTAGAGTTTTTAAATTGAACTTGATAGCCTGTAAATGTACAATGTTGAGAAAAAGATACTACATGCACATAACTGTGATCAGCTGGACATTTGTATTATATCAATTGCTTCCAAGTCATTTTCAGAGACAGGCCAGTGTAGAGTGCATTACAGTAATATAAGTGAGTAGAGATAAGAGTGAGAATTGTTGCCACAGCTTTCCAACCAAATAACACCACAGTCTCAGTGTGGCAAAGACTTGCCTAGATGTAACTTCTACCAAGAGAAACTGGGAATGCAGAAATCATCCCAAATTGCACACCTGGTCCTTGAGAGGAAAACCAATCATTCAAGAACTAACACTTCCTGAGCCAAGGACAACGATCAATTGTGTTTGTGTTGGCATTTAATTTTTGTTTGTTTCTACCTATCCGATCTTCACAATCTTCAAGACTTAGAACTTCCACACTACGTGCAACTCAGTGCTGGTTAGCAATGGATCTTCAGGAAATTGATGATATTGCCACCCCGAACTGATGAAATACTTCTCTAGAAACCTTAAATAGATGTTAAAGAAGTAGCTTGAAGCAGCCCACACTAGACACTGTCCAACTTTTTATCTAATTCTGACTAGAAACTACTTCTAATGTAGGAGTGGAAATTAGAACCGTTCCAAAGCAGTACTTAGAACTTTCATCCTCATTTGCAGCCCTAGGTTTTTGAGTAGGGTGCTCTGGTTGATGGTGTGAAAAACCACTAAGAATTCTAAAAAATTAAGAAGGGCATGCTGATAAAAGTAATCTACCAAAGTGATCAATGCTGCTTCTAAAGGAAAAACCACCACCAATGTTCCCTCTAATTTTTTTTCAGTGTGTGCAGAAAAGTATAATGTTCTAAGAAGGAGGATATAATCAAGATAGTCCATAATTACCTATCAAACTAACAGAATGGCGATTGACAATCTCTTTATATTTCAACTCTTAACTCTTTCAGTCTTAAAGGTTTGGTGAGGAGAAATCCAAAAATTCTTTTAAAGAGAAAAAAAATGTTTACACAATTGCATCCATGGAGACATGTATATATGATTATTTAAAGAAACCATATGCTTTGGTTTGAGATTGTTCTCGAGAGAAAGAGGAAGGGAGGGAGGGAGGGACTGCAGAGGGTCTCCTCGAGTCTAGGGCAGCGAGTCATTCAATGGGAAACTTGCCTCTTGGAAGGAATGACCCGGCTTGGCTCCCGCTTTTGATCTGCTGCCCAACAACTGAACGGAGAAACGAAGAGGCAGGAGAGACGAGACAGGAGATATGAAGGGGGAGCCAAGCTGGGTCATTCCTTCCAAGAGAACTTTCTCATCGAATGACTCGCTGCCCTAGACTCGAGACCCTCTGCAGTCCCTCTCATCTGGGCGGGATGCCAACGAGAGTGTTGGGCTGAAGGAAGGAGGGATACACATGCGCCCGCCCCCCCTCCCCCCTCCCCCTCCTCTCTCTCTCTCTCTCTCTCTCTCGCAAATGGTAAATCTGAGCAGCTGCTGCTAGGAGCCCGTCCCATGCCTTCTCCCAACCCCCACACCCCTTCTCCCAGCTACTTTCCGCCTTGTCGACCTATAACTGATTGCTGTCTCCAGGCTGCCTCTCCTATTATCATGGAAGGCGTCTCACAAAAACCAATGTGTGGCAATTGGAAACTGATGCGCAATGTTCTGTTGCCACATGCACAGCCGCGCACCCATGCAGCTTAGAGGGGAACATTGACAACCACTACCTTCCCACAATCTTTTCAAAGTCAGAGAAAGTGGAATAGTTAACCAGTATAGCTGGATCAAGAGATGATTTCTTCATCTCCTCCCCTCTTAAAGAAGTATCGATCATTTCTTGAATCCAGTTACTCACATTTCTTCACCAACACAAAAGTATGCAGAAGGGACATGGATCCAGCTTATAATTGTAGCACACATATAATAGAGAACTCTGGCAAGGTTTGATTGTTTTATAAGTTAACACTGATATTACTGCAATGATTGTTTTTGATTGTATCTTATGAGAGTTATCTTGCTTAAGATAACTTAAGCAAGATGTCCTCAGACAGACATCTTGGGGACCTCATCCTTTCTTTCAGATGCAACCTATGGTCATATATACATATCCTGCCTTAATTATTTCCTGAAAATTTTCTAGATATTTATCAATAATTTTCTACTGTTCTATCTCTTCAATATGTTCCATAAATTAAAGTATTATTATTTAATATGACTTAATTTGAAACATATCCAAATATCCCAAGCACTTAGGGCAACATATTTTTTTTATAATTTATTTGCTGATTTTCTACAGAAGACACAACCAACCCTTCCCAATATTTATTAGAACTATATAAAACATAGTTCATAAGCTACAACCATTATTAGCACATGACTGGAACTTCTCAGATAAGAGGCCCTATATCATCTCCAGACCATGGTTGTCAGGCCTGCAGTTATATCCCTTTTAGGATCTTTGGCCTGCCACACTCTTATTTCATTATGCTGTTTCATTAGTGTAGTAGTTGGGAGGGGGGAATAGAAAGGAGTAGAATTGTGGAATGTGTTGTTGTCATTCTTTTCTAGAAGCCCAAGGTCATCTTTTGTCTCCGCACCTCTGCATCTGACTGGAACCAACTGGGTGGAGATGCCAGCGTGGAAGAAGAAGATTGGACCATGTGATGGATTTGTGGGTGTGGGGACAAGATCATGAACTTTCAACTGGGTGAGAATCCGATGTAACTTCCAGAATTGGGATTTCACAGATGTGCTAAGATGTCTGATTTATTAAATTGAAACTTTAAGGATCGTTTTGCCTTGGACTCTGATTTAATTCTACATGATACTTGAAACACTGACAATGGTTTGATGAGGATTGTATTCAAGCCAAGAAAGCTCTCAATCTGGCCTATAAGATATACAAAAGCGAGTCTGGGAATAGCAATAAAACACCTTTTGAACATCTTACAATCAAAAAACAATTTAAGCAATTGATTGCCCTTAAGAAGAGACACAACACAAGGTCCTCTGGCATCTAATAGCTAGTTACTCTGACAGAATTCATACCCCACTAGCTGCCAATATACCTCCTACAACCTGGGAACTTCACTTTTGGAAAATGTATAAAATCTCCCCAGTGAGAATATAAGGTATACAATGAAGGATTTACCTGAATGGCCCCCGGTTTCAGAGTCCAAAATTAAATCTCTCATTGACCAACTCAGGACTGGAAAGGCCCCAGGAGCTGTTCATTTCTGCTGAATTATTAAAGAACAATTTGGAGTTATGGATACCGGTTCTGGTGGCACTATTCACGTATATCAACTCTACTGTCCATGTCCCAGAATATTGGGCTTGGCAATTGTCCCAAATTTTAAAAAGGGAAAGAGAGATGACCCTGCCAATTACACACCAATAAGTATACTGAATATAATCAGCAATCTCTACACCAAAATAAATTAACTCTACCTCCAAGATAAATTAAAGGAGTGGCTGGATCTTGAGAACTTGATTGCTGAAGAGCAAGCTGGATTTAGAGATGAGAGAAGAACCATAGATCAGTGCTTAGTTCTCCATCTCCTCAATAAGGGTGGAGATAGCATCTATGCATGGGTTGACACTGTCCGTGCTCTGATTGGACTGAGTCTGATTACTAATTAATTAACCACTATATAACCCCCTCCATTGGTGGTACCGCCCAGTTTCCCAATTCAGTCCACTCTGGGACAGTCGTGTTACACCTTGCTGCTTCTACACTTGTGAGAGGATAAATACTGAGGCCTAAATTCGAATCTGTTACCCTGCTCTCCATTGTGGTGAGCTCTGGGGCTTCTGGACTTGAGAAATAAGGACTGCTGCCCACAGCCTTAACGCTCTCCCCCTGCTTGCCTCAGTGAGTTCTCATCTCACCTGCTCCTTGTGGCTGACCGCTGTGACGGTGAGAAACGGCGGCAGAGGCCTTTGGCGGGGGGAGCACCCAAAACGCTGCTCAGCGGCTGGGTGGCATGCACGGACTTGCTGGAGAGGCCAAGAGGCAGCTGAAGGGCTAAAAATGCGGCGGTGAGCAGAAAAAACGTGGGGAGGCCACAGCCCACTCCGTGCTCCTCGCAGGCCTTCCAGGGGCCTAGCGCAGCCCAAAAGGCCTAGATTCTGCAGAGAAAAAAAGGAGCGAACGCCATTTTGAAAAAGGGGCAGAGCCAGGGCTGGGCTAGTCACGGACGCCATTTTGAGGCTTATTATAGCTCCCTGGGCAGCATGGCTGACAGCAGCATGCAAGTCTCTAATGGGGGCAGAGAAGTGGCACTGGGGGAGCTTGGCCTTCTGGCTGTGGTGGAACCCCCCCCCCCACACACACACACCTCTGATGCCTCATCAAAGGCGGCACACAAGAGATCCTCTGACAAAGGCTCCAAGGCAAGGAAGGCCTCTAAGGCCTCTTCAAAGAGTAAGCATTCTGAGAGCCCCTCCCAGCACCACTCTGATAAAGATCCGTGGGTGCCACTGCCTAGCCCACTGCCCCCACTTCAATTAAATTTGGCTCAGGGACCATTTAGTCCATTGCTGCCAATAAACATAGCAGGACTTTGGGGCACCCCTGGCATGCAGGTACAAGGCAAGATGGCTGAGGCCACATTCAGCCCGACCGCAGCTGGGCTTTGCCCTGGAGAGAATACAGTGCCCACCCTGTATGCTCCCACTACTATACAAAGCATGCCTCCTGCTTGTCAGGATATTATAACAGAGGCTATAAAGCAAGGGATCGCAGCTGGCCTGAGGGAGAAAGCTTCACTACCCACAGCAGCTCAGGAGCCGGCACGTGCAGGAGGCTTCCTGCTGGCTTCAGATTCTGCCCACATGCTTGAGCCTGACCACTGCTCATCCCCCACCTCTTAGGAGGGCGAAATCAGAGACGTTGAGCTGTCAGACGAGGAGGGGCCAGTCGCAGACAAGCCCTCTTGTACAGGCCTCTTTCCACCCAACTTGTTCACACCGTTACTCCACAAGGCCAAGGCTTTGCCATAAACTCAGTTGAATTTTCCCACGGTAAACTCTCCATACTCTGAATTATCTGGTTGTTGGTCGCCTTTTTTGCCTTTAGCTCAGCCTCCATAAAGGAAGTTATTGGACTAGTTGTTTGTGAGAAGAGCTGGCTTTCAGTATGTTTTCCGCCCCACCCACCAGATCAGAAAAGTCTAGTAAATGCTGTTTTGCCACATCTTTTTGCTGGTCCTGTTCTATTCTCTCCAGATTGTTGGAGATGTGTGTGTGTGTGTGTTAGTTTTACTTACAGGTCTCTTGCCAACGAAGAGCTCCTCAATTCTTGGTTGTTTTGCTGTCTTCACTGGAGGAAGAGATACTTGGCTGGTGCCATGGCGTTTCTTTCTTTTTCCCATGCTTATTTAATTCTTCAGCAGCAACAAAAGTTTTTGTTTGTATTATGTCCTACACTGTTATCGCCACCAAAAAAATGTTAATTAAATAAAAAAGGATCCAATAGGAGTACTAAAAATTGAAAAAAATAAAATAAAACCGGGAGGCACTACTGGAAACATGCTCCAGCTGCACCAGCTGTGGCTTTGCCCCCCCGCAAAGCCAAGGCTGCATCCGAGCTGGGAGATCAGACAGCAAAGGAGACCGCGTCCCAGTCCCAATCTGCCAGCATTTGGTTTACCGAACATAAGCTGGAAACCGACACCATTCCGGCCCCACAAATTTTTGTCAATGCCGTCCAGTGCCAGTGGTCCACACCTACGTCAGGCCCAACCCCATCAGCCAATGACAAACATTTCTACAATGTGGCAGACGGCCTCTACAAGACGTTGTTATGGCCCACAATTGACTCACCCATGGCAGCCCTTTACACCAATACTATCATGTCGGGGGCACAGGAGGATATCCTCAAACCCGAGGATTGATGGGCCGACCAGGTTATCCAGCGGGGCCACCAGGCAGCTGCCTGGGCGGTGTGGGCTTCGACAGCGACTTCCTTCTTCTTTCGTTCCAGCCTCAGCTGGTTGCAGCAGTTGCAGGGGCGAATCCCAGTTGGGGACCTGAATAAGATTATTGCTGAGGAAGAAGGCGGGGCTTAGCAGTGAGAAGATGGAGTTTCAGGCTGCTCCTGAAATTCCTCTATACCGAAGGATTTTTGGACGGGTTCTTTGAACTCTAGCTGTCCCGGAGACGACAGTGAAGGTGAGGAGAGACCCTGGACCTCAGAGACACCCGCAAGTCTCTGGGGGGGGGTACTAACTCCTCGTGCCAATTCCTTTCTGGATTAGCTGCGTGCTAACTGAAACTGCAGGTTGCCCCTAAGAATGGTAGAAGTGATGTCATCTGGTAAGCTGATTTTATTATCCAAGAGAGACTGTCCGCGTTAAAAGCTTAAGATAACTGAAACCAAAGAATAGGAAAACTCAGCGGCGAATTGGTTTTTTTTAATGGATTTATGGCTGGTGGCTACTTTACTTCTTAAATGCTTCAAGAAACTCCTCGACATCCTCCCCCCTCTGACTCTCCCTAAGTGGATCGTAAAATTTATTTTCTACTAATTAGCCCGTCACGATTCGATATTTTTATTACTTTATTACTTGGCTCTGTTTACGATCAGATAAGATTGCACAGCCTGCAAGAGACTAAGAAAAGTGCTTCCAAGTCTGTGGAAAAAAAGAGCTTGCAATTTTTAACTGCGACACATCATGGCGTCTCAAAATACCTCTAAGATTTCATTTCAGATTCTTTTTTCCGCATGTAGAGAGCTTTTTTACTCTTATCAAAGGCTGGAAAGAAAATTGGATCATCTGATTTTAAAATATGAAGTAAAAACTGAGATTGTTGAATGTCTAAATGTTCCTGAAATACAAATGGAAAATGTGAGAAATGGTGTCTGGTCTATCTCAGAGGAAGAAAGGAGGGGGGGAGCTATAAAGAAGACTCATTTAGAGAGACAGAGTGCAGGAGGAATGGAAAATCCACCCTTGAGAATTAAAGTTAATTTGGAAAATTTTACAAGCCCGGGACAACATTATTATTTCATCATTGACATTCAGAGTTCAAAGGTGCGAAGATATCTTTGTCTGGATTTGCTTATGAAAACATTTGGTAAATTTATCCAACGCGTGGCAATTGGTTTGAGAAGATTTTGCTATTGGAGAGACACTGGCTGACAGATGGAAGAACGCAATTTAAAATTAGCTAAATCTGATTACCTTAATGTGTAATAGATATAGCTGAATAATGACTGATATGGATATATATAATTTGGAACTGGCTGATAGATTGAAGAATACAATTGAAAACTAGCTAAACCCAATTGCTCTTTTTTGTAACAGATATAGTTGAATAATAATTGATATTGATAGTAATGTATATAATGTGGAGTTGATATGATAACTAACAATTGGATATGAGAAAACATTTTTAGATTATACATAAAGAGTATTAACTACAATAATTATTACTATTAAAAAACTAAATAAAATACATACAATCAAATGTTAATCAATACTGCGAAAATGTTATGATATATGATATAATTAAATATTATGGATGTCCAGCTAAAATAGGATATGAGGATTTGATGATAATAGAGGATTTTACAAATGAGTAAATGAATTGTCAGCATGTGTTATGGATTAATTCTTTGGCATAGCTAAGGATGAAGGATGTCTAAATAACCATAGGTAATTAAAACTGGAGGTATAATGATGTTGATATGGTAAATATTCGAGTTAAGATATTTGAATTAATATGAGTTAATGGAAGAGAAGCACCAAAGCATGTTGTAACCAGTTGATATACTTCTTTTTTTTTATAATAGACACCTGTGTTTTGTTTTGTTTTCCTGCCTTGTCTCTTGTCATTTTTGTCTTTTTCTGTATTATTTTTATTTTTTATTTATTATTTTAATTTTAATTTTTATTTGCCCTTTTTTTTTATTTTTTCTTTTCCCACCGGTGTGGGCAGGTATTGTTTAAGATTATTACTTTTATTAATATTTCTAAATAATAATTACAGTTAAATGAAAATGGATATATAATAATGCTTGAGTTAATATGAGTTATGTTAGTTGACTGTGGAGGAGATGTACCAAAACTTATCTGTAATTGATTGACACATTTTCTACAGATGTAAAGAAAGATGCTGTACCTGTTTTAAATTAAAATTAAAAAACATTTATTTAAAAAAAAAGAAAAAAAAAGATTATTGCTGCTGTGCAATTCACAGCGGACACCACTCTGAGCGCCACCCGGTTCGCCTCCAAAGTAATGGCATCATCAGTGGCATCACACATGCTCTTGTGGCTGCGACAGTGGCAGATGGAGGTCAAATGTAAGTGGCGCTTGGCGTCCGAACCCTACATGGGGGGCATACTCTTTGGGGATTCTCTCACTCCCCTTTTGATCGAGGGTAAGGATAAGTGTAAAATCCTCCCCTCCGACTCTAAAAGAGGGTTTGCGCGTTCAACTCCTTAATCTAGGAGGCAAACCTTTCACAACCAGGAGTATGGGGGGTCTGGCAGACAACAAGAGTATTCCCCATCAGGATATCGCCCACTTGGGGGAACCTTTCAGAGATATAGACAGCCTCAGTTTCAGCAGCAGAGAGGTAACCAGTCTAAGCACCCCTTTCATGGAGGTGGTAACCGATACTACCGCAGACCTTAATTCCCCCCAGGGACAGCACCCAATTAGTGGCAGGTTGTGTTTCTTCACTGACCAATGGGAAGTCACGACCACTGATGCTGGGTTAGGGCCACAGTCAGGTTCGGTCTGGCCTTGGAGTTTGTTTCTACACCCCCAAAGTTTCTTATTCATTGTCCAGTTTCTAACAATCCCCAGAGGAGATCCCTTATGCAATCCCCCATACAGCATTTGCTTGATATCAGGGCTATTCAGGAGGTACCTACCGGTCAAGCCAGCTGGGGTTTCTATTCTATTCTGTTTGTCATACCTAAGGCCTCTGGAGTGTGGAGGGTCATTTTAGATTTGAAACAATTAAACAAGTTTGTTAAATACAGGCATTTTAAGATGCATTCCTTGATGACTATCCTGGAGGGATTTGCGAAGGTGATTTCTTTCCTCCATTGACCTCACAGAGGCTTACCTGCATGTGCCTATTCGGAGGGACCACAGGCAATTCTTGCGATTTTGCTACAGGCCACACTATTACCAGTATAGGGCTTTGCCCTTCGGCCTTTCCTCCGCATCCCGGGTATTCACCAAGGTATTGGCAGTGCTAGCGGCCCACCTGCGCTTGGTCCCGGTCAGGATCCAACTATATCTTGATGATATATTCATTCAATCTAGTTCCAGGGATAGGGCAGTGTCAGATTTACATTTCACATTAAGAGTCCTGAGGGAACACGGGTTTTCCATCAATGAGGCCAAAAGCCACTTTACCCCCACAACTCGTATCTTACACCTGGGTGCGTGGATAGACATGCTGATGGGTCAAGTCTTCCTTTCGGAGGACCGGATCAACAGCCTTAGGCAACTGGTGACAGAGGTGCTATGCAGTCACAGGACATCATTGGCCACTCTATCCAAGCTGTTGGGCAAAATGGTCTCCACTTTCTCCATAGTGCCCTAGGCTAGGTTACACTCGAGAGAGCTGCAATGGTTCCTCCTCCCCTACCAGAAGGCCAACCGCAGTGCTTCCTTGGTCAGGGTTCAGTTGCCCAAGGAGATTCGTCAGTCGCTCGACTGGTGGAGATCCCCAGCTGTGGAGATGGGATGCCATTTTAGGGCAGTCGATAGACAGTGACCACTGACGCCAGGCTTCATGGTTGGGGAGCCCATATGGGTACCCAAATGGGCCAGGGTCTTTGGTCAAGGGAGGAGGCTGAGAGGAGTATTAACTGGTTGGAACTGCGCGCCATTAGGCTAGCCCTACTGAGTTTCCGGAATTCTATCTTGGGCTGTCATGTCCTCATCCTTATGGATAATATGACGGCTAAGGCTCATATCAATAGACAGGGGGGTACTAGGTCTGGTGACCTCACTGTTGAGGCGAACCTCTTATTTTCCTGGGCTGAGGGGAACCTTAGGTCCATCTCCACTGAACACATATCAGGTGTCACTAACATCATGGCGGATTGGCTTAGTAGATCTATGGTTGACCAAGCTGAATGGCGTCTACACCCTTGTCTTTTTTCAGGAGGTCACGCCACTGTTCGGACTCCCCATCGTCGACCTGTTTGCCACCATGGACAACACCCAGCTGCCGAGGTTTTTCTCATGGTTCAACGTACTGGGGGCAGAAGCAGTGGATGCCCTTCTCTGCCCCTGGCCCACGGGATTGCTTTATGCATTTCCCTTGATCCCTCTTCTCCCCAGAGTCATCCACAGGATCATCTGTCTGGAAGCAGAGCTCATCCTTCTGGCTCTTCACTGCCCTCAGCGCCCCTGGTTCACTGACCTGCGGTCGCTCTCAGTAGAGAGGCCTTGGAGAATGCCACCAGATCAGGTTGTTCTCACCTAGGGGTCGCTCCGTCATCCAGAATCCCAGTGGTTGCAGCGGATCACGCTGTGGGAAGGAAATCTTTCTGATAGGGTTATTTCCACCATACAGGCCTCCAGGAGGCCGTCCATAGTCCGCATTTATAATGTCACCTGGAAAATATTTTCACGTTGGTGCGTGGGTAGGCAGATATCACCAGTTCAGTCTGCCAACCCCCAGGTTCTGGAATTTCTGCAGGATGGGTTGGAAAAATGGCTAGCTCCCAACACCCTTAGGCATCAGGTGGCGGCCCTTAGCAGCTTACTCACCTGGGGTGGGGGTCAGTCGTTCACACATCATCCCAATGTCTAGGGATTTTTAAAGGGGGCAGTCAACCTCAAACCCCCAGCGATACATCGGTACCCAACCTGGGATCTGGCCAAGGTCCTGGAAGCCCTAATCAATCCACCATTTGAACCCTGCGGGAGGTGCCCTTGCAGATACTTACCTGAGAGACGGCCTTCCTGGTGGCCATTACGTCGGCGAGACGTATCTCTGAGTTGCATGCATTATCTGTGAGGGAGGATCTATGCAGGTTCCATGAGGATAGGGTGGTCCTCCGACTGGACCCTTCATTCATACCTAAAGTGGGGTCCTGGTTTCATCGCACTCAAGAGATTGTACTTCCAAATTTTTGTCTCTCTCCCACTCATGAGTTGGAACATCACTGGCACAAGTTGGATGTGCGTCGAGCACTAAGCATTTACATTGAGCGCACAGCGGGCCACAGGCACTCAGAGACCCTGTTTATTTCTTTCAATCCGGTTTCAGGCCTGGTTACAGCACGGAAACTGCTTTGGTTGCGCTGATCGATGATCTCTGGCGAGCCAGGGATAGGGGTCACTCCTCTATCCTAGTGCTCCTTGACCTCTCAGCGGCCTTCGATACCGTCGACCATGGTATCCTTCTGCGACGGTTGTGAGAGGTGGGGGTGGGAGGCACCGTTCTTCGGTGGTTATCCTCCTACCTCTCGGACAGGTCGCAGTCGGTGTTGGTTGGAGGGCAGTGGTCGACCCCTAGGCCCCTCAATTATGAGGTGCTTCAGGGCTCGGTCCTGTCCCCCCTCCTATTTAACATCTACATGAAGCCACTGGGTGAGATCATACGCCGGCACGGGATTAAATACCATCAATATGCGGACGATACACAATTGTATCTGTCCGCCCCGTGACAGCGGTAGAAGTGATATGCCAGTGCCTGGAGGCTGTCAGGGTCTGGATGGGAACAAACAAGCTTGCACTCAATCCCGACAAGACTGAGTGGCTATTGATACTCCCTCCCAAAGATTGGCTAACTATTCCATCTCTCAGGCTGGGGGGTGAAATTATACGCCCCTCAGAGAGGGCCCGCAATTTGGAGTCCTCTGGATCCACAGCTGACGTTAGAGCATCATTTGTCAGCTGTGACCAGGGGGGTCTTTGCCCAGGTTCGCCTGGTGCACCAATTGCGACCCTACCTGGACCGGGAGGCACTTCAGATAGTCACTCATGCCCTCGTCACCTCAAGACTGGATTATTGTAATGCGCTCTACATGGGGCTGCCCTTGAAGAGTGTTCGAAGACTTCAGCTAGTCCAGAATGCAGCCGCGCGAGCGATTGTGGGTGCACATAGGTACACCCACGTTACACCTATCCTCCACGAGCTGCACTGACTGCCCATTGGTCTCCGGACACGCTTCAAGGTGCTAGTCGTTACTTATAAAGTCTTGCATGGCATCGGACCTGGGTACCTGAGAGACCGCCTCCTGCCAATTACCTCCCAAAGACCGATTCGATCGCACAGGCTTGGCCTTCTCCGGATTCCATCTGCCAGCCAATGTTGGCTGGCGACCCCCCGGGGGAGGGCCTTCTCTGTTGCTGCTCCGGCCCTCTGGAACGAGCTCCCCGTGGAGATCTGGACCCTTACTACCCTCCCGGCCTTCCGTAAAGCTACTAAGTCCTGGCTGTTCCGGCAGGCTGGGGGCTGTTGAAGTATCCGGCCCCACTTCAATTGTGAATGTTGCTGTATTTTTAAATTGTTGTATTGTCTTGTACTGTCTTATTTATCCCCTCTCCCTGTTTTATTGTAAGCCGCCCAGAGTCCTTCGGGAGTGGGCGGCATACAAAACCAATAAAACTCTAAACTCTAAACTCCATTCTTCTTCCGTGGGACAGAGGGTTTCTACAGCCACCATTGGGCGGTGGATCAGGCGGTGTATTGCTGCTGCGTATGACTCACGCAAGGAACCAATACCAGTTGGGGTGACGGCCCACTCTACCAGGAGCGCTGCCACGACGACGGCATGGGCAACGCAAGCATCTCTGGAGGAGATTTGCAGGGCAGCTATGTGGATGTCTCTTTCCCCCTTTGTGCACAATTATAAACCTGATAAGTTCACTTCGGCCGAAGCTGCAGTCAGATGGAGAGTGCTCCAGGCGGTTCATTTGGCTAGACCAATCCAGGAACAGTAGCTGGCCCACCCTTGAATGTTATGGGGCTTGGGTATGTCCCATGTATAGATGCTATCTCCACCCTTATTGAGAAAGGGCGTTGGTAACTTACCTGATACGCCTCTTCTAATAAGGTGGAGATAGCATCTAGCTCCAGCCCTTCTTCGCCTGTTCCTTGTATTCCATATATTCCTTGTACTCCTGCGATTGTTGTTCTTCAGAAGCTGAGCTCGGGCACTTCAGGATTCCATTGCATGTTGTAATCTTTTGTTCTTTGACTTACTAAATTTGTTTTTATTGGGGTAACACGAGGAGTCTTTCTTTTTCTTTGCCAGAAAACTGGGTGGTACCACTAATGGAGGGGGTTATATAGTGGTTAATTAATTAGTAATCAGACTCAATCCAATCAGAGCACGGACAGTGTCAATCCATGCATAGATGCCATCTCCACCTTATTAGAAGAGGCGTATCAGGTAAGTTACCAACATCCTATCTGATTGAAAAATAGACTTGTATCATTATACACCAGCTTTATAAATCTCAAGGCAGCCTTTGATACGGTTACCAGGAGTAAACTATGGGAGAAGCTTGAAGCTGTGTCAATTGACTACAGGTGTCTTCATTTATTATGTGCTTTACATACTAAAACATCCCTCAAGGTGAAGTGTAATATGCAAGGGTCCCCCTCAAAGCCAATCAAAATTCAAAACGGGGTTAAACAGAGGTGCATTTTGGCCACCTTGCTATTCAACTTCTATATAAATTACATGGTAAAATGGTTAAATAAACCAAATTACCACCCCACAAAAATAGGTGATTGAAGCATTGCCCTGCTGCTCTATGCAGATGACACTCTGTCTATGGCACCAGTAAGCCTTAAAAGAGCCTTATGAGCCCTTCTCCAGTACTGTAATTTCAATAAACTCGATATAAATTATGAGAAAACAAGGATCATGGCCTTTGCAAAAAGGTCAAAACTTTATTCATGGTATCTAAATGGCCAGAAAATAAAGCAGGTAACCACCTTCAAATACCTGTAGGTGCTCATTCATGCCAATGGTTCAAGAAAATCAGATGGAGAATATGCAGCTGCCTTGGGCCAAAAATCAGTGAGTGTCATCCTTAATTTTTTCCACACAAAGGAAGAATACTATGTTCCTGCTGCAATTACCGTATTTTCACGGCCATAAGGCGCACCGGATTATAAGCCGCAGTATCAGTTAACGTTAATTTTTCAAACTTTTTCCATATATAAAGTGCACCGGGTTATAAGCCACACATTTTTTTTGCAACATTTCCCCCACCTGCCTGCATTCCGTTTCCTAGCCTGCCTGGCCACTCGTTCATTTCGTTTCCCCCCCTGCCTGCATTCCGTTTCCTAGCCTGCCTGGCCACTCGTTCATTCCGTTTCCTAGCCTGCCTGCCTGTAAGATAATAAATGACAGTAAAAATATAAAGCATAATTATTCTTTTTCTTTGCCATTCTTATATTATTATTATTCCATTTGGAAGGTTACAAGGTATAGTTTAAAATGCTTTGAAATCCCCATTCCCTCCCAACTCCAGGGGAAGGATACTATGAAATCCCCAAATCCTCCCCACTCCAGGGGAAGGATACTATGAAATCCACATTTCCTCCCCACTCCAGGGGAAGGATACTATGAAATCCCCAAATCCTCCCCACCCCAGGGGAAGGATACTATGAAATCCACATTTTCTCCCCACTCCAGGGGAAGGATACTATGAAATCCCCACTCCAGGGGAAGGATACTATGAAATCCCCAAATCCTCCCCACTCCAGGGGAAGGATACTATGAAATCCACATTTCCTCCCCACTCCAGGGGAAGGATACTATGAAATCCACATTCCCTCCCCACTCCAGAGGAAGGATACTATGAAATCCCCATTCCCTCCCCACTCCAGGGGAAGGATACTATGAAATCCCCATTCCCTCCCCACTCCAGGGGAAGGATACTATGAAATCCCCAAATCCTCCCCACTCCAGGGGAAGGATACTATGAAATCCCCATTTCCTCCCCACTCCAGGGGAAGGATACTATGAAATCCCCAAATCCTCCCCACTCCAGGGGAAGGATACTATGAAATCCACATTTCCTCCCCACTCCAGGGGAAGGATACTATGAAATCCACATTTCCTCCCCACTCCAGGGGAAGGATACTATGAAATCCCCATTTCCTCCCCACTCCAGGGGAAGGATACTATGAAATCCCCAAATCCTCCCCACTCCAGGGGAAGGATACTATAAAATCCACATTTCCTCCCCACTCCAGGGGAAGGATACTATGAAATCCACATTCCCCCCCCACTCCAGGGGAAGGATACTATGAAATCCCCAAATCTTCCCCACTCCAGGGGAAGGATACTATGAAATCCACATTTCCTCCCCACTCCAGGGGAAGGATACTATGAAATTCACATTTCCTCCCCACTCCAGGGGAAGGATATTATGAAATCCACATTTCCTCCCCACTCCAGGGGAAGGATACTATGAAATCCCCATTTCCTCCCCACTCCAGGGGAAGGATACTATGAAATCCCCAAATCCTCCCCACTCCAGGGGAAGGATACTATGAAATCCACATTTCCTCCCCACTCCAGGGGAAGGATACTATGAAATCCCCAAATCCTCCCCACTCCAGGGGAAGGATACTATGAAATCCACATTTCCTCCCCACTCCAGGGGAAGGATACTATGAAATCCCCAATTCCTCCCCACTCCAGGGGAAGGATATTATGAAATCCACATTTCCTCCCCACTCCAGGGGAAGGATACTATGAAATCCCCAAATCCTCCCCACTCCAGGGGAAGGATACTATGAAATCCACATTTCCTCCCCACTCCAGGGGAAGGATACTATGAAATCCACATTTTCTCCCCACTCCAGGGGAAGGATACTATGAAATCCCCACTCCAGGGGAAGGATACTATGAAATCCCCAAATCCTCCCCACTCCAGGGGAAGGATACTATGAAATCCACATTTCCTCCCCACTCCAGGGGAAGGATACTATGAAATCCACATTCCCTCCCCACTCCAGGGGAAGGATACTATGAAATCCCCATTCCCTCCCCACTCCAGGGGAAGGATACTATGAAATCCCCAAATCCTCCCCACTCCAGGGGAAGGATACTATGAAATCCACATTTCCTCCCCACTCCAGGGGAAGGATACTATGAAATCCCCATTTCCTCCCCACTCCAGGGGAAGGATACTATGAAATCCCCAATCCTCCCACTCCAGGGGAAGGATACTATGAAATCCACATTTCCTCCCCACTCAGGGGAAGGATACTATGAAATCCACATTTCCTCCCACTCCAGGGGAAGGATACTATGAATCCACATTCCCCCCCCACTCCAGGGGAAGGATACTATGAAATCCCCAAATCTTCCCCACTCCAGGGGAAGGATACTATGAAATCCACATTTCCTCCCCACTCCAGGGGAAGGATACTATGAAATTCACATTTCCTCCCCACTCCAGGGGAAGGATACTATGAAATCCCCAAATCCTCCCCACTCCAGGGGAAGGATACTATGAAATCCACATTTCCTCCCCACTCCAGGGGAAGGATACTATGAAATCCCCAAATCCTCCCCACTCCAGGGGAAGGATACTATGAAATCCACATTTCCTCCCCACTCCAGGGGAAGGATACTATGAAATCCCCAATTCCTCCCCACTCCAGGGGAAGGATTATGAAATCCACATTTCCTCCCCACTCCAGGGGAAGGATACTATGAAATCCCAAATCCCCCCACTCCAGGGGAAGGATACTATGAAATCCACATTTCCTCCCCACTCCAGGGGAAGGATACTATGAAATCCCAATTCTCCCCACTCAGGGAAGGATACTATGAAATCCACATTTCCTCCCCACTCCAGGGGAAGGATACTATGAAATCCCCAATTCCTCCCCACTCCAGGGGAAGGATACTATGAAATCCACATTTCCTCCCCACTCCAGGGGAAGGATACTATGAAATCCCCAATTCCTCCCCACTCCAGGGGAAGGATACTATGAAATTCCACATTCCCTCCCACTCCAGGGGAAGGATACTATGAAATCCCCAAATCCTCCCCACTCCAGGGGAAGGATACTATGAAATCCACATTTCCTCCCCACTCCAGGGGAGTATACTATGAAATCCCCATTTCCTCCCCACTCCAGGGGAAGGATACTATGAAATCCCCAAATCCTCCCCACTCCAGGGGAAGGATACTATGAAATCCCCAAATCCTCCCCACTCCAGGGGAAGGATACTATGAAATCCCCATTTCCTCCCCACTCCAGGGGAAGGATACTATGAAATCCCCAATTCCTCCCCACTCCAGGGGAAGGATACTATGAAATCCACATTTCCTCCCCACTCCAGGGGAAGGATACTATGAAATCCACATTCCCCCCCCACTCCAGGGGAAGGATACTATGAAATCCCCAAATCTTCCCCACTCCAGGGGAAGGATACTATGAAATCCACATTTCCTCCCCACTCCAGGGGAAGGATACTATGAATTCACATTTCCTCCCCACTCCAGGGGAACGATATTATGAAATCCACCATTTCCTCCCCACTCCAGGGGAAGGATACTATGAAATCCCCATTTCCTCCCCACTCCAGGGGAAGGATACTATGAAATCCCCAAATCCTCCCCACTCCAGGGAAGGATACTATGAATCCACATTTCCTCCCCACTCCAGGGGAAGGATACTATGAAATCCCCAATTCCTCCCCACTCCAGGGGAAGGATATTATGAAATCACATTTCCTCCCCACTCCAGGGAAGGATACTATGAAATCCCCAAATCCTCCCCACTCCAGGGGAAGGATACTATGAAATCCACATTTCCTCCCCACTCCAGGGGAAGGATACTATGAAATCCCCAAATCCTCCCCACTCCAGGGGAAGGATACTATGAAATCCACATTCCTCCCCACTCCAGGGGAAGGATACTATGAAATCCCCAATTCCTCCCCACTCCAGGGGAAGGATACTATGAAATCCACATTCCCTTCCCACTCCAGGGGAAGGATACTATGAAATCCCCAAATCCTCCCCACTCCAGGGGAAGGATACTATGAAATCCACATTTCCTCCCCACTCCAGGGGAAGGATACTATGAAATCCCCAATTCCTCCCCACTCCAGGGGAAGGATACTATGAAATCCACATTCCTCCCCACTCCAGGGGAAGGATACTATGAAATCCCCAATTCCTCCCCACTCCAGGGGAAGGATACTATGAAATCCACATTTCCTCCCCACTCCAGGGGAAGGATACTATGAAATCCCCAAATCTTCCCCACTCCAGGGGAAGGATACTATGAAATCCACATTTCCTCCCCACTCCAGGGGAAGGATACTATGAAATTCACATTTCCTCCCCACTCCAGGGGAAGGATATTATGAAATCCACATTTCCTCCCCACTCCAGGGGAAGGATATTATGAAATCCACATTTCCTCCCCACTCCAGGGGAAGGATACTATGAAATCCCCAAATCCTCCCCACTCCAGGGGAAGGATACTATGAAATCCACATTTCCTCCCCACTCCAGGGGAAGGATACTATGAAATCCCCAATTCCTCCCCACTCCAGGGGAAGGATACTATGAAATCCACATTCCTCCCCACTCCAGGGGAAGGATACTATGAAATCCCCAATTCCTCCCCACTCCAGGGGAAGGATACTATGAAATCCACATTTCCTCCCCACTCCAGGGGGAGGATACTATGAAATCCCCAATTCCTCCCCACTCCAGGGGAAGGATACTATGAAATCCACATTCCCTTCCCACTCCAGGGGAAGGATACTATGAAATCCCCAAATCCTCCCCACTCCAGGGGAAGGATACTATGAAATCCACATTTCCTCCCCACTCCAGGGGAAGGATACTATGAAATCCCCAATTCCTCCCCACTCCAGGGGAAGGATACTATGAAATCCACATTTCCTCCCCACTCCAGGGGAAGGATACTATGAAATCCCCAATTCCTCCCCACTCCAGGGGAAGGATACTATGAAATCCACATTTCCTCCCCACTCCAGGGGAAGGATACTATGAAATCCCCATTTCCTCCCCACTCCAGGGGTAGGATACTGCAAAATCCCCAATTCCTCCCCATTCCAGGGGAAGGATACTATGAAATCCCCAAATCCTCCTCACTCCAGGGGAAGGATACTATGAAATCCACATTTCCTCCCCACTCCAGGGGAAGGATACTATGAAATCCCCATTCCCTCCCCACTCCAGGGGAAGGATACTATGAAATCTACATTCCCTCCCCACTCCAGGGGAAGGATACTATGAAATCCCCTAATCCTCCCCACTCCAGGGGAAGGATACTATGAAATCCCCAAATCCTCCCCACTCCAGGGGAAGGATACTATGAAATCCACATTTCCTCCCCACTCCAGGGGAAGGATACTATGAAATCCCCAATTCCTCCCCACTCCAGGGGAAGGATACTATGAAATCCACATTTCCTCCCACTCCAGGGGAAGGATACTATGAAATCCCCAATTCCTCCCCACTCCAGGGGAAGGATACTATGAAATCCACATTTCCTCCCCACTCCAGGGGAAGGATACTATGAAATCCCCATTTCCTCCCCACTCCAGGGGTAGGATACTGCAAAATCCCCAATTCCTCCCCATTCCAGGGGAAGGATACTATGAAATCCACATTTCCTCCCCACTCCAGGGGAAGGATACTATGAAATCCACATTTCCTCCCCACTCCAGGGGAAGGATACTATGAAATCCACATTTCCTCCCCACTCCAGGGGAAGGATACTATGAAATCTACATTCCCTCCCCACTCCAGGGGAAGGATACTATGAAATCCCCTAATCCTCCCCACTCCAGGGGAAGGATACTATGAAATCCACATTTCCTCCCCACTCCAGGGGAAGGATACTATGAAATCCCCAATTCCTCCCCACTCCAGGGGAAGGATACTATGAAATCCACATTTCCTCCCCACTCCAGGGGAAGGATACTATGAAATCCCCAATTCCTCCCCACTCCAGGGGAAGGATACTATGAAATCCACATTCCCTTCCCACTCCAGGGGAAGGATACTATGAAATCCCCAAATCCTCCCCACTCCAGGGGAAGGATACTATGAAATCCACATTTCCTCCCCACTCCAGGGGAAGGATACTATGAAATCCCCAATTCCTCCCCACTCCAGGGGAAGGATACTATGAAATCCACATTTCCTCCCCACTCCAGGGGAAGGATACTATGAAATCCCCAATTCCTCCCCACTCCAGGGGAAGGATACTATGAAATCCACATTTCCTCCCCACTCCAGGGGAAGGATACTATGAAATCCCCATTTCCTCCCCACTCCAGGGGTAGGATACTGCAAAATCCCCAATTCCTCCCCATTCCAGGGGAAGGATACTATGAAATCCCCAAATCCTCCTCACTCCAGGGGAAGGATACTATGAAATCCACATTTCCTCCCCACTCCAGGGGAAGGATACTATGAAATCCCCATTCCCTCCCCACTCCAGGGGAAGGATACTATGAAATCCACATTTCCTCCCCACTCCAGGGGAAGGATACTATGAAATCCACATTTCCTCCCCACTCCAGGGGTAGGATACTGCAAAATCCCCAATTCCTCCCCATTCCAGGGGAAGGATACTATGAAATCCCCAAATCCTCCCCACTCCAGGGGAAGGATACTATGAAATCCACATTTCCTCCCCACTCCAGGGGAAGGATACTATGAAATCCACATTCCCTCCCCACTCCAGGGGAAGGATACTATGAAATCCCCTAATCCTCCCCACTCCAGGGGAAGGATACTATGAAATCCACATTTCCTCCCCACTCCAGGGGAAGGATACTATGAAATCCCCAATTCCTCCCCACTCCAGGGGAAGGATACTATGAAATCCACATTTTCTCCCCACTCCAGGGGAAGGATACTATGAAATCCCCAATTCCTCCCCACTCCAGGGGAAGGATACTATGAAATCCACATTTCCTCCCCACTCCAGGGGAAGGATACTATGAAATCCCCATTTCCTCCCCACTCCAGGGGTAGGATACTGCAAAATCCCCAATTCCTCCCCATTCCAGGGTAAGGATACTATGAAATCCCCAAATCCTCCCCACTCCAGGGGAAGGATACTATGAAATCCACATTTCCTCCCCACTCCAGGGGAAGGATACTATGAAATCCCCATTCCCTCCCCACTCCAGGGGAAGGATACTATGAAATCCACATTTCCTCCCCACTCCAGGGGTAGGATACTGCAAAATCCCTAATTCCTCCCCATTCCAGGGGAAGGATACTATGAAATCCCCAAATCCTCCCCACTCCAGGGACGGAGAGACCCAAGGGACGTGTGCATGCTTCAAGTTTGAGCGTAAGTAAAATCGGGAGGGAGAGACCCGAGGGACGTGTGCGTGCCTGCTCGCGGTCATTCGCTTGCGAGCTTCAAGTTTGAGCGTAAAATCGGGAGGGAGAGATTTTCGATCTTTTTCCATATATAAAGCGCACCGGGTTATAAGCCGCACTGCCGGTTTTTTATCAAATTTTAGGATTTTCAGTGCAGCTTATAGTCGTGAAAATACGGTAAGCTTTTTCTGGCCATTACACTAGCACAACTTCTTTATGGGACCTTGCTTGGACCCTCAGCTTCGTGTTTTATACTATTGGAAAAAGTTCAATCCAAATTTATTAGCACAATTCTCCAGATGTGTCTCAAATGCACTTCTGCGCCTACATACAGGATTGACAAAAGTTGAAACAATCTGTATAGCATCTTTAAATCTCTGGCTAAAGCTTAACTTCTTTCTGCAAGGTCTTGTCCAATTAATCCTGCAAGACAAATTCTCCTCATCATGGATCAAGACTGTCGAGTTCAACCTTGCCAAATTAGGCTTCTCCCTACCGTCAATACTCAAGTTGGACTACAACCAAGCAAAACAAACCTTGCAACAAAGGGTGGAGAACATTGAAAGGCAAATGGACTGAGGAAAAACTCTGTTGTTTCTTGTTTCAGATACCATTAGATATATTGTTACTTCTACCAGATATCTTAGCCATTTGGAGTTAGCAAACCATCAGAAAGCATTTTCATTGACACGTTGCCAAGCTCTTCCATGGGCTGCCCTATATGGCAAGTATAAAAAGATACCACTGACTGAAAAGCTCTGTTCCTGTGGCCCAGGAGATGTAGAAACTGTGGGTCATATACTCCTTCGATGTTCCTTTTACAGAGAGATTAGTAAAAAACACATCTTTCCAATAATTGCTAGATATTCTGGCCCTTCTGACACTGCTTATCTTCAGTAGTTGTTTCAGAACAAACAATCCAGAATTACAGTGCAGGTGGCTACATTCCGCACAGCAGCACTGGGGATTTATCAGAAACAAGTGTCAAACCCACCATAGTTATTTTATACAATAAATGTGGCAAATCCTTTACACTGCTTATTCCTTTCCCTTTTAATAATAAACTAACTATGGGGCACACAGTTTATGGATTGTGATTTTATAGGTAGTATAATTGACAAACAGATTTTATCTGTTATTTATTATTTTATTCTAGAATTTTAATTGTATATTTATTGAATGTTTTTAATTTATTGTGGTCTCTGGTGTATGACTGAAAAAATTCTAATTCTAGTGCTACACAATATATGACAACCAACAAGCCAGTCTAAGCCATATACTAGTAGATAACAAATAGTGATATATTACAAAACAGTTCAGATAACTATATTTATTGAAATGTTTTTATGAATGAGAAATTACATACCGTATTTTTTGGAGTATAAAATGCACCTTTTTCCCTCAAAAAAGAGGCTGAAAATCTGGGTGCGTCTTATTCACTGAATACAGCATATTTTTTTTGCCTCCTGAAACCCCGCCCCTTCACCAAAATGGCTATGCATAGCTTGTAGGAGGCTTTCAGAGAGCTCCTGGGGGCTGGGGAGTGCAGAAATGAGCAAAAAATGGCTTGTTTTTTTGCTCAATTTTGCCCCTCGCCTGCCCCCAGGAACACTCTACAAGCCTCCTAAGGGCTATTCATGCCCTTAAAAAAAATACAATGGGCCTGTTTTCATGAACAATGGGCTCTGTTTTTTTAGGGAGATTTGCAGAGTACAAAAACTGTTTTTAAAAAATTTGCCTCTTCAAAACCTTGTGCGGCTTATACTCCGGTGCATCTTATACTCCAAAAAATACGGTACATAGTGATTATTTACACAAGAGGCAAAGCAACAACTAAATTCTATAAATAGTATTATTAATGCACAGAACATATATGAATGCCAGTTTGAATTGGGGAAATCAATGGTAGGTAATATTTGTTTTAGCATAAGGAATGTTATGTACGTGCCAATGATAATCTGGAAGAAAAGTTGCCAATCAACACTTTTGCTTTTGATAAATAAAATATTGCTATTTTATGTTATTTCATAGTAGTATTTTTATTCCATTTCCACCCAGAACTACAAAGTAGCATACTAGTTTTGGATTTTCCCCTCAAACCACTTTTGAGCTAAGAGCTGAGAATGAGTAATTACCCCATAGCTGTCCAATAAGATTTCATGGCTGAAGATTGACTTGAACCTATGTTTCCTTAGACTTAGTTAAACATCTTGATTACACTGTCTTTCTTTTCAAAATTCATATCCTCAGAAGAGTTCTAGTACAGCAGCATATTAGCATACAAGCTTTCACTTTCAGAAATATTTTTTGGAGCAAACAGCAGTCAACATTCCTATCTTTATAATCACATGAAAGTCAATTTTTATTATTTCTTAATTAAACTTATATTGAATTTTTCCTCTAGTATGAAATGGCAGGAAGCCATTCTTAGACTGTATGGGACTGAGAGTTGCCAGTAGACATCTACTTTCATCATGTGTACCTTTGGTGTGTTAGACTTTTTATATACTTAATATATTTGTCAGTTTTAAGAATTGAATTCCTTCAAGAGTTCAAGATAGCACATAGAGTATTTCCTATACAGGTTTCCCCACAACCTTGTGGACTAGGTTCCATAAGACAGAGTAACTGGCCCATAGTCATCCATTAAACTTCTATGACCAAGAATGGACTTGAATTTGAATCTCTAATGTTTAACCACTATACCATAATGGTTTTTACATGGAGTGGAGTTGAAAGAGGAAACATTTTGTGCGGATTTACCACATTTATTTCCTCTTAGAAAGAATTAAAAGAATGTTAAGTACCTAGTTTCAATTAGCATAGTCTTTTATTCATTGTGATATATTGGCATATACTGTATATTTCAATGTTAACTTCATCCAGCAAATGTTCTTTATTTAATCAAAGCCCTATAGGATAGAAAAACTTAAACATATACATTCACCCCCATGTAAAAACAATTAATTAGAATCTTATATAAAACTACTCTTCTAGAATTATCAAAGATAGACATAAATACAGCAACTACTGGATGTATTGTCCAAAGAAACTAATTTTAAACTTTCAGAAAATATATTCCCTTTCCATTGTAAACAGTACTTTATGACCACAGATAAGCCAGCTGCTTCAAGAAATATAAATAAATAAATAAATAAATAAATAAATGCAAATGCAAATGCAAATGCAAATGCAAATGCAAATGCAAATGCAAATGCAAATGCAAATACAATAGAGGAGTTGGAAGGGACCTTGGAGCTCTTCTAGTCCAAACCCCTGCCTAGGCAGGAAACCTTATACCGTTTCAGACAAATGGCTATCCAACATCATCTTAAAGACTTCCAGGGTATTCACAACTTTTGGAGGCAAGCTGTTCCACTGATTAATTGTTCTAACTCTCAGGAAATTTCTCCTCAATTCTAAATTGCTTCTCTCCTTGATTAGTTTCCATCCATTGCTTCTTGTTCTACCCTCAGGTGGCCTGGAGAATAGTTTGACTCCCTCTTCTTTGCGGCAACCCCTAAGATATTAGAACACTGCTATCATGCCTCCCCTAGTCCTTCTTTTCATTAAACTAGACATACCCAGTACCTGCAACCGTTCTTCATATGTTTTAGTCTCCAGTCCCCTAATCATCTTTGTTGCTCTTCTCTGCACTCTTTCTAGAGTCTCCACATATCTTTACATCATGGCAACCAAAACTGAATGCAGTATTCCAAGTGTGGTCTTACCAAGGCATTATAAAGTGGTGTTAACACTTCACATGATCTTGATTCTATCCCTCTGTTTATGTAGCTTAGAACTGTGCTGGCTTTTTTTGGTAGATAATATTAATAATTCCCAAAGTACAAATTTAAAACATGTTTGATATCTTGGCATCTCAGAGTTCTCAATCCTATCTTAATTTGACTCTATTCTGGTGTCTTTGTTCCTCATTCTAATCTTAATTTAATCCTAACCTGGTGTGCTTTGAAATCTAAATCCTAGTACAGCATGAATCCTGGCATCACCCATTTATTGGGAGTTTTTGTCTATTGTCTGATCACCTAGACCTTATCTAGAATGCATAATAAAAGTTTTGAAACAGTTTCTCAAACTAGTCCCCCTTTGGAATCTGAGTAGTATTTTTTAATTTCCTCCTAGGTATATATAGTCACATGCATGCAGGCTTAGTAAGTATTAAATAATACATATTAAGTATTATTTATTAAATTTGCATGCCTATTTGTCAGCATAAATTATGGGTTGAATTTTGTCAATTGCTAATACAACATGTTTTCTGTGCCCTAATCTAAATACTCACATTTTGAACATATATGTATTTTGAAAACAAAGGACTAATTTTATTATTTAAATACAAAGAAAGAATAAAATCTAGGCTATTATGAAAGAAAAACAAACTGACCACATGATGGCACTAAAGCCATAGTAGTAAGTTTGTTTTTTGTAGTATAGATTAGAAAACTGATTCTTTTATAATTACAGTACATTATTTTTCTTTTTATCAGAATAAATGCTATAAAATAACAATTCTCTCCCTCTCTCCCTCCTTCTCTCTCTCTCCCTCCCTCCCTCTCTCTCTACCCTGTATCTCTCCTGTATCTCTCTGTCTATCACATTTCTAGACCACACATTTTATTAAAGGAATAATGTGTGTGTGTGTGTGTGTGTGTGTGTGTGTGTGAGAGAGAGAGAGAGAGAGAGAGAGAGAGAGAGAGATTGATTGATTGATTCATTTCCCCCCACTTGGTCAGATTATATATATGAATAATACACAGTCCTTGTTATTTGTGAAGATTCCATTCCAGCAGAAAACAGTCTGTCTGTCTGTCTGTCTGTCTGTCTGTCTGTCTGTCTGTCTATCTATCTATACGTCTGTCTGTCTGTCTATCGACACATTCATATCACATTTATATAAAAATACATTGAATAAAAATACAACATATAAAATCTAAAATATTATAAATGTATGTCTATATTACAGATATAATTGTTTGCTTCTTTTGTCACAGCCAGCAAACTATCCACTATAGGCTCTATTTTGGCATCTGACTCTATGTTGAATAGTTTGTTTTTTGGTCCCACAGTCACAATTTGGTGATGGTATTTTGCTCCGCTTATGGAGTGTGTCTGCACATCTTCCAGGACCAGTGCAGTGTTGCCTATATTGCACAGGAGTGATCAAATACAGATAGTTTTTCCAAAATGCAAGGCAAACTTTGTCATCATAGATAGCAATTTTCTATCCAGTGTTGTTTCCACATATTGTGTATGTTAAAATCATCTTCTTCATGTACTTTAGCAATAGAAATAGCTGTATGTCTAGATCTCAACCTCCTTTTGTTCCGGGCACTCTATGTTGCTCAATATTAGTATAGCTGGGAGTTATCAATAATCTTACTTCTGAGAGTTGATAAATGACTCAAAACGGGCAGCCAATATGTGGCAGTAGTTTGGATCATCCCACTGATGACGCACATTGACTCATCCAATAGTATATCAATCCTATTTATGCATGGGCTATTAAACCATACTGGGCCACAATACTCGGATGCTGAATAAACCAAGCTGTATGCAAATTTTCACAGCATGTCTGTTGCCGAGCCCCAACTAGTTCTGCATAATTTGTGCAGGATGTTATTTCCACTTGTCAATTTGTCAGCAGGATCATCAACTGTTCTTTGTAGGAAAGTTCTTGCCCAGGGTAATCCCAAGATATTTGGAATATTTATTTTGATTGAGTTGGTTTCCCTTGAAATGTACTTTAAGTTCTCTGCCTGCTGATCTGTTACAAAGATGGAAGCTTTATTACTTCTGTCTTGATTGGATTAGGCTGTAACCTCAATTTACAAAAGTACTTATCTAATAAATCTGTCAGAAGTGAGGAAATAGCAATAGCAATAGCAATAGCAGTTAGACTTATATACCGCTTCATAGGGCTTTCAGCCCTCTCTAAGCGGTTTACAGAGTCAGCATATTGCCCCCAACAATCCGGGTCCTCATCTTCAGTTACCCCAAAGAATTTATGCTGACTGGCATAATTATCCAATCATCAGCATAGCCAAACTTCCTGGCCTTTGTATGAGGCATATTGGTAATGTATAAGTTGAAAAGAAGGGGTGCAAGAACCAAACCAACACACTTCTAGGATCCATAAACAGAGGATAGAATCAAGATCATGTGGGGTGTTAATACTACTTTATAATGCCTTGGTAAGGCCACACTTGGAATACTGCATCTATTGGTCACCACAATGCAAAAAGATGTTGAGACTCTAGAAAGAGTGCAGAAAAGAGCAACAATGATGATTAGGGTACTCGAAGATAAAATATAAAGAACGGTTGTTGGAACTGGATTTGTCTAGTCTTATGAAAAGAAGGACTAGGGGTGACATGATAGCAGTGTTCCAATATCTCAGGGGTTGCCACGAAGAAGAGGGAGTCAAACTATTCTCCAAGGCATCTGAGTAGAACAAGAAGCAATGGGTGGAAACTAATCAAGGAGAGAAGCAACTTAGAACTGAGGAGAAATTTCCTGACAGTTAGAACAATTAATCAGTGAAACAACTTGCCTCCAGAAGTTGTAAATGCTCCAAAACTGGAAGTTTTAAAGAAAAGATTGGATTACCATTTGTCTGAAGTGGTGTAGGGTTTCCTGCCTAAGCAGGGGGTTGGACTAGAACACATTAGTTTAGTACTAATATTGTCTCCCATAGACAAGTTCTGTCAGCAAGCATATTATTAATAAATTGGATAATTTTGGGGCATGGGATTACCTGTATTAATTTATGTAACAATCTATATCTCCATGTATCATATGCAGTTTTTAGACCTATAAACATTTTGTTCCCTGACATTCTTTAAGTCACATGAGATCCTGGGCGGTGCTAAGGAACAGTCACTTCAAGGCAAAATATCTGAAGCCTTGAAGATATAGCAAAACTACTTAATCCTAGTGATCTCCTTGCTATATACATCACATCGTACCACTAATAACTAAATCAAAATATCAAGTTTTTTAAAGATATGGGAATTGAAAGGATAAATTCCAGTAGCTATGCTTATCCACCTACTTCTCCTCCAAGAAATTTCTCCTTCCTCCTCCTCTAGCTATCTCCACACTTTATTTGTATTTGCTGTTCCTCCTCTTTCTGACTCAGTCATGGCAGAGCTCATTGATTAGCTTGATCATAAACTCAGTGTGATTTCCTTGTAGCAGCTGGCTTTTTTGAAAGTGACCTATTTGGGTAGTAATGAGAGAATTGCCTTGCTTACATCATGTGGGTCGCATCAGCTACCTCTTTTTCTGTGTAGCTCTTTAATAAGTTAAGTGGAGAGAACTCTCATTAACTTCACTAGATGGTAATGCCACTTCCAGACAATGTGCAGTGATTGGAATGAGCTGTGAGTGCAGACTACACTTCAGCAGTGCAGTTCAAAAGTCACCAAGATTGGTGTGCAGCAGTGCATTTAAGAATATAATCAGGTTAACCACCACAAATGGTCTTTGAATAGCATTAGTATCCATTGTGACTCATTTGTCAGTATCTATATGCATAAAGTAACCAAAAAAAAAAACAAGACTCAAAGCCTTCACACATCTACTAGTTTTGGACTAATGAAGACAAATATACATGTCCCAGGATAATGTTTCAGGATCTAATCTGGGTCGGTCAATAGGACCAGAGGTTGTCTTCTTAGCTTTCAGATTTGTATTAGAGGCATCTTCAGGGAATTTCTCTCTAGCAAAGTGTGTGCTGTTCTGTGTGATGACGTATTTATGGTGCCTGTTGTATGAGGCTTTTAACATGTTGATTGGAGGGTGTTGATGGCTGGCTTTTAAGTTGTTAGCTGTCATTTGCTTGTGCTGCCCAGCTCTTTTCTTCTAAGTACTTGAAAGGGTAGTGGTAAATCAGCACTCCTGTTGACCGATGAGAGGCCTGTTTCCCAGGCTTCAATCACTGGTCTCAGAGCATTAGATTATGGATAAGAACACTCTTTGTGTGTCTATGTATGATGGGTTTACAAATCTGGATGACTAGATGTCAGCAAAGTCCTAGAATTTTGGTATCCTTAATGCCATTTTATCTGACTTTATCTGTTGACAAAGTCAGGAATAAAAGTTTCAGCGAACTAAATATATATGAAAACATCAATCCAATATGCCTGTAGTTCTTGCAGAAATTACCAAGTGATATGTTGGCTAGAATAAAGGAACTGAATTTTTGAAAGTTGAACCAAATATCAAGCTACCAATTGTCTTTTGGATATTAAATTTCCAGGATGATAGGCTATCTGTAGATGCATCTGTGCATACAAAAATATCAGAGCAGATGAATCTGGGTGTCCAGCACATATAATATTTAAGGACATTAATAAGAAAGGCCAAAATGGAGTTGTAGGGTATATTTCCCATATATAATTTTTCAGATTTTTCCCTTTTCCAGAGAGAAAGGAAAAACTTCAGTGTAAAGAAAAAAAGTGTAAAAATTAGGGCAGATATACTCATGAGGTTTGTAGCCTTAGGCTCAGTCTTAAGACCACGTTAGTTCACTGTATGTACACATTAGAAATAAAGGTATTTGGTGTCCAGTTTCATCCAACACTTAACAAGAAACAAAATGATGGTTTCTCCAGTTTTAGAAAATAAAAGCATTATTCTCCAATCTGGTTTTTACTGCTAGGAGCTATTTCATCACGCAGCTATCAACACAACTTATTATATAGCCAGCTACCAAGACAGAGATAAACAGAACCACCGTTTTTCAGCCAAACAAATAATCTGCCAACAAGAAAGCATTTATCTCTTGCAAAACAATATCCACCCACAGAAGCATACAATCCACGCACATGCACAAGCACATGCACATGCAAAGAAGGCAAACCAGAAGGCTATATCAATGGGAGTTCTTTCCAAATAACAAATCTTGTTTTTTCCCCCCAAACTCCTGTACTGATGCTAGTATCAAATGTCTGTACTCCATAATAAGGAAGGGAGGGAGGGAGAGAGGGAGGGAGGGAAAGAGAGAGAGGGGGGGGGGAGAGAGAGAGAGCAATCTCAAACCAAAGCATATGGTTTCTTTAAATAATCATTTAGACTAACTTTAGTAATTACTAATTAAATGAACTATATTAAAATCTAAGGAATGGGAGTTCTGCCTTGTGGAAGGAAGCCAGTTAGGTAACTTGATTATAGCTATACTCTCCCAGACCTAGGAAAAAGGAAAGGGCAAAACACTTCTGAAATATTGCCTAGAAAAAAAGACATGGACTTGTCCACATGGTCACCATGAATCAAGATTGATTTAAACACCCCCAAAGGATATTATAGATTAAATGAAAGAAACAGGACCTTCTGAACATACAATAATGCTTCTTTTCATTGTTATCCAGTGGGAAGATTCAGTCATGAATAGCTAGATTCAGGTACTTCTCAAGCATATAATTGCTTTATTATATTTTGCAGCATCAGAACATTTTGTTAGGGCAGTCATATGTTGCCTGCTGTACTGTTTATTTTTCAGCATGTCAACACCTGAAGATTTTTAAAAGCACTGACATTTGGCATAAGAGTAATTGTTCATCACTGTGCTGACAATATGTGTTTGCGATATCACAGAAGAGACTACAGTGATATCACTATATTTTGATTTGTAGCATTGAACTGAAATTAGGTATTGACTAGTATGGAAACAGAAATCTGGCAGAAATGCTGAACAAGTTACAGCAAACTTTCAATTACAATAAATCTTTTAAATGGCAGTTCAGTGTTCTTGGAATCAAATCTTTGATCACAGTCCTCCATATCAAATATATTGGAATATAATTCTAAAATGGTGTATATAGAAAAAATGTTTGCCTCTTTATAAGAATTTGGAAGCCACAACTTTTCAGTCAACTTGGAGCAAAGAGAATGAAAAAAAAAACTTCTTAAAAGATCTATTCATTAAGCTATATATGTATCAGTGATGGAATTCAATTTTTTTACTACTGGTTCTGTGGGCGTGGCTTTGCGGACGTGGCAAAGGAAGGATATTGCAAAATTCCCATTCCCTTCCCACTCCTGGGAGAAGGTTACTGCAAAATCCCCATTCCCTCCCCACTCTACTAACCTTAAGGTGACCAGATTTTCAGATTGGAAAAGAGGGACACCCTTGACCGGGGGGGGGGGAGGGGGCTTGATTAAAAAAATTTTTTTTTGTCAAAAGGTCACCCCAGGACACTGAAACCAGCATAAATACGAATCTGTTGCCAAACAAAATTTTGATCACGTGACCATGAGGATGCTGCAACGGTCGCTAAGTGTGAAAAATGGTCGCAACGGTCGCTAAGTGTGAAAAATGGTCGCAACGGTCGCTAAGTGTGAAAAATGGTCGCAACGGTCGCTAAGTGTGAAAAATGGTCATCAGTCACTTTTTTCAATGCCATTGTAACTTTGGTCACTAAATGTTTTCCCCCTCCTCGAGACTCCTCACTTCTTCCTTCATTCCTCTTGCTTATCTACCTTCACCTTATCTGTCTTCTGCTCTTTCCCTTTCTTCCTTCCTTCCTCCCTCCTTCCATCCTCTTCTTTCCTCACTCACTCCCTTCCTCCTTTTTTCTCTTCCTTCCTCCTTCCATTATTTATACGATATAAAATTCAATGAGGGTGAAACACACCAAATCTGGCAAAGCTGCCTTGCACCAACCTGGCTGCCCATAGAATAGCAGCCACTTTGAGACACATAAACCTGGTCTAAACATATTGCATCACAAAGATTTGCAAAGATCACATTTGCAAAAAGGAACATTTCTTGTAGTAAATACATTTTATAAACAATTTAAAAGTAAAAATCCCCCCAAAATAATAAAAAAGGTATTCTATAAATAAAAGAAATCCTTAAAAACCATTGTTAAGTATTACACCAGCAATAATTTATACTGTCACCATTTCAAACTATCATCAGAAATACGAATCCGTTGCCAAACATCAACATTTTGATCGTGTAACCATGAGGATGCCACAACGGTCGCTAAGTGTGAAAATGGTCGCTAAGTGTGAAAAATGGTCATCAGTCACTTTTTTCAATGCCATTGTATCTTCCTGATTATTAAAAGTGCAAATTCACTCAGTGTCAATCATGACTCCTGAGTCCATTTCAAAGTATTGTGCATAGAAATTTTAAAAATGGCTTGTTTCAATTTATTTTGGATAGAATCTTTTTTTAAATAGTCTAAGACAATTTAAAAAAAGAATCAACACAGAATACCACTATTTTAAAAATCATATGCACAATAAATAAAATATTATTTTAAAATACATTGAGCCTATACTCCTTACAGTAAATGACTCATCTGGAAACAAGCCAATAGCATTTTTTGTGCTTTCAAATTTACAGATGTTCCAAAATCAGCTTAAAGTCCAAATATTTAAAGACCACCCCCCTCAAAGCTATCTTACCAGAGCTTCAAATATCTTCTGGGGAGGCCCTGTAATCCCATTCATGACAAAGGTAGGGCTTTCTCAGGAGGAAGGTTTCAGCTGGTGCCCATCCTTTGGAAACCTCCCCCAAGAGCAGGGAGCCCTAACCTGCTGTCCATTCAGGAAGGCTATACAAATTATTCTGTCTTCTAGAGCCATTGGGATTTAATATGGTTTTATCACTGGATTTTCTTTTATTGTTTTTGTGGAATTGTTACAATGATTTTATATTAATATAATTTTATTTGGCATTTTTGTTGCTGTAAACTGCTGAAAGCCCCTGATAGAATACAAATTATTTAATAATAAATTTAAAAAGCTGGGTGCAAGATATGAAAACACTGCAAACTATTGTTCAAGATAATTTGAGAAAAGGGAATCATTCACCAAGAGTGCTAATAACTACTGCTAAGTTATATAGCAAATCAGATACTAAGGCCTAATGCCACAGAGGGGAGAGAAATTCATAAGTTTTCAAGATTTCCTGCACTGCTTCAAACATGAATCCACAGCTATTATTTGATACAAGAAGATGGGTATGGAGAACGGAAAGAAATTTAAATTAATAAAAAGATGCCACTGAAATCATCTGTTTTAAATTATAATCCCTCTTCCTGACAGTGGATCAATAAAAAAAGATTATGCCCAATTCAAACTGGAAAAATACATTTAGCTCAAAAAAATAAGATCGTCATGGTGATGAAAGAACATGGCAAGTATCCCTAGGAATTATTTGTCTCTCCAGGCAAATAAGGAAATACCTGTTGCTCTGGTCTTTAATGCAATTCTTGCTTAAGGCAGAGCCCTCCCCCGAAAAAATGCTTCTGCCGGGCTGCGAGAGCCACGTGGAAGTTGTCTGCACAGCTGAAAAAAGGACTGTTTGCTGGGCTGGGAGGAGGAGACAGCCCCCTGCCTTCTCCCCCTTTGGCTTTGCGGAGTTCCCAGCCAGCACGGGCGGCAAGTCTGGATGGAACCACGTGGAAGTTCTCTGCGCGACCGGCAGCCGCTTTTTACTCCCGAGTAAAATTTTTACTCGGGAGTAAATTTTACTCCCGAGTAAAATTTTTACTCGGGAGTAAGTAAAATTTACTCCCGAGTAAAATTTTTTACAAAACATGATTAATTTTACTCACCACCAGTAAGCGCAGCTGCAACCCCAGCAAGAAAGACAAAATAAAATGGAGACTCCTCTGCGTCCTCAGCTAAGGAGTCCAGCCAATCAGTGAGCTGGTTGGCCAGCTCACTGATTGGCTGGAGTCCAGCCAATCAAATCAGTGAGCGGCAGGCTGGGCTGGCTTAAATTTGTAGGTAGCATAGAACAGAACGATGAGCCAGCCCAGCAGCTGATGGGCGGGAGCTGCCAGCGCCAAAAAAAGCGTGCCTTTTAAAAAAGCGGGCGGGACGCGGGAAAATGCATCAAAAAGCGGGGGTGTCCCGCCAAAAGCGTTATGTCTGGTCACCTTACTAACCTGCTTTCCAGCTCCGTTCCCCTGTTCAGGGCAATGAAAGAAGATCAGCTGGGAGGCAGCCCGTGGGGGCCATCCTCATTGCCAGTTCTCTGAACTACTCACAATTTCTGCTACCAGTTCTCCAGAATCTGTCAGAACTGGCTGAATACTGCCTCTGATATGCATGTAGTTTAATTGTTTGAAAAAATGTGAAGGATAATAGATAATTGCAAAATTTTCACAAAACACATTTTGTTTTAAATGTGTTTTTATTTTTCCATTTCCATTTTCGTACAGTCACATATATACTGTGCATAACCGGGGCCATATAACATTAAACAATAAACACAGCCATTCCTCTTGTCAACAATACCCCCAAAAATAGAAACCCAATGTACCTCTTCGACCCTCCATACACCCTTTCTTACTGCCCCCTCCAACTTTCCATCTTCCCTCCTTCATTCCCCTCTACCCTACTTCCCCTTCCCCTCTACCACTCCTCCCTCCCGGTACACTCCCTCCCTTCCTTCTCACCCTCCCTCCAATCCTCTCTCCCACCCTCTCTACTCCTCTTTCTTCTATCCCTCTACTCCTCCCTTCGGTGTATTTCTACTATCTATTAATATATCCAGCTTGTCCACTTTTTACAGTGGAATTAAAGAGCAACAGTATACAAGTGCAGTCATGTTACTTTAAAATCTAACACATACTATATATCCCCCCTCCCCCTCCCCCCTAACACCCCACCTCCCTTCCCCCCCGACTTCCCAGAGCCCGTAAACAGTATAGATTTTTAACAAACACAGTCTAAAATATATTAAGACAAAGGAAATAAAAAAAAGAAGTTAATAACATCTCTGCATTGAACTCAGCTTCTTCCTGTTGCACTAACTTTGAGCAGTTTAGATTATTCCTAATCTTAAGCATAGGCTATCTGTAATTTCTTAGTCCCATATTTGTTTTGTATATAGTCAATCCATTTTTTCCAGTCTCGTTTATATCTCTCATTTGAATGGTCTTTAAGATATGCCGATATTTTCGCCATTTCGGTTAGGTTTGTGACTTTCAATGTCCATTCTTGAGTTGTAGGCAAGTCTTCCTTCTTCTAGTATTGCGCCACCAACAGTCTTGCTGCCGTTATTAGGTGCAGAACCAAATTAGTCTCTACCACTGTAAAATCAGTACATATACCTAGTAAAAATAACTGAGGAGTAAACTTTATCCTTCTTTTAAAGATATTTTGCATAATCCACCACATTTTTATCCAAAATGCCTTAACCTTTTGACAAGTTCACCATATATGAAAATATGTAGCATCGAGACAAAACACATTTTAAAACAATCTTGGATTGATTGGGCCAATGTATACGTTATTGTTATATTCTGGATATAAATTTAGTGCTATGGTATGTTTAGGCCTCAGGAATAAGTCATAATGGGCTCATCATCTTGTTCTACCAAATGCAGCACGGATATGACCCAGTTATCATTTTTAAAGAAAATATCCTTATGATAGTAAACTCCACACATCTCTAGACTACTGAAAGAACAGCATGCTTTTGTTTTTTAGCTCTTCTGATGATAAAACAGCAGTTTCATTTGATGTTATTATTGCAGTATGAACAATCTACAATAACTTATATTTAAAACTCTTGATGACATTATCTGGAACTTGCATTCGCATAATTGTTCTTTGGGTTGCCATAGCATTACCACTTCTCTTCTGATTTCTTGGCATTTCCATGGGCATTTTGCCTTGGTCAGTGGAAGACACTGGATATTTGTTTTTCAAGAGAAAAATTTGCCTGAGTAATGCTTTACCAGGCCTTCTCAAAGTGCTTGGTTAATGTATTAAAGGTTCTTCCTCATGAATCCAAGCTTAATACTCTTTTGAAAGATCTATCTTTTTAATTTTGGGAGAAATTGAGAAAAATGACAAGGGCTTCAATATAGGAAATGATAGATAAGAGGTCATTTTCCCAGTTAATCATGGTCCATGATTGCTTGCTCTTTCTCCTATCTATCAATGTTCAGCTTTGTAAAGCCCTGTCCCTGACAGAAAAGTCTAAAAAAAAAAAAAAGCAAGCAGAGACATGAAGCTGATCAACTGAAAAGGAATTTTTGGACATGGGTGCAGCTAATCTGAAAAGAATGCTGTCCTGGAATCTCTCCCTGGCCCCCTATGAGATAAGGAAAGAACGAACCAACTTTTCCTATCATTCTGTCTGAGCAAGAGGAGAATTGCAGAACAAGAATAGGTCACTTGAAAACCAGAATATCAGCTTTCATTATTTAAAATGTTAACACCAAGACAGAGGAAATAGGATACGTTGGGGGCAGGCAGCCTCCTCCTCCTCCTCCTCCTCCTCCTCCTCCTCCTCCCCCTCCTCCTCCTCCTCCTCCCTCCTCCTCCTCCTCTTCTTTTTCTTCTATCACTTATCTCAAGCAGCGTTTTCTTTTCTTCTGGTTTCTCTCACCCAAGTAAAACTGGTTGATGCATGTGCATATACACAGAGAAACACATATGTACACATGCCTGAGAAACAAAGATAATCCACAGAAAGGGATTAGTGAAACTACTAAAGAAAAAAATACTTTAAGAAAACTGTGGATTAAGCAGAGAAACAGGTTTCTTCCTTACAACAGGTTAAAGATCCTGCAAAAAGCCACAAGTCTGGATACAGTGCTAAGCTCACTACTTCAGCCATGTGTCAATTTTACAAATTTCCTCATTCTCATCTCATGTTAAAGAGAGCAATTTGATGGATGTTTTTGTTTCCAGCTGGGAACATATAGGAAGCCAAGGGTATCCATCAGTCATTGTATTTTGCTTGTTCATCAATAAAATGCTAAGGACAGCACCACTTCCTGACCTCATTACTGAAGCAGAATAGTGTTCATCAATGAGGACAGTGCAAAATATACCAGCATATTTCTCTTCTGCCTCAAAGATGGGAGCAGACCATTTTAATGTGTTCATAGCTTGATGACCCAAGAGAGTAACTATATACTCAACAGCAACACATAATTCTGATATAAATGTATTATAAAGCTTTGGTTCCTCATATTATGGAAATCGTGCCCATCTTACCTAATAAGAATAAATGATAATAAAGCTAGAAGATAAATATTTGTACGTATTTGGAACTTTTTCAGCTGCTGCTACCACCATTGTCTTTAGATTTTGTAGTAGAATAGAAAAACAAATACTCTGCCAATGATCTCACTCATGATGAAGCACTGGTGGCGCACCATGCTCTATTCCTTTGGATCTCCCAATAAAGAATTGCCAACCACAACAGTCCCTTCTATGTTTCTTTTGTTAAAACTCTATATTAAACCATATTGTAATTCTAGACACCATTACTTAAAAATTAACATTAGTCCTCATTTATGGGTAATTTATAAAGTGTCAGTTTGTTCTGCATTTTTCTTTTAAACTATATGAGCACACTGGGTTTTGAATAACCCAGGGCATACATTTATAAAATTTGGGATCTTCATACACCATATAGTTATGTTTTTTTTTTTAATGGATACATTTAATATAATGTTAAATCTTGACATTTTCAAGTCTCAATAGGAGACTATTGAATAAATAATTCATGATTACTGCACATAGTTTTTTCTAAAGCCAAAAAAATAATGTTTAAGAAACATAATATTTGACAATAAGATTGTGACTGAGATTTGACATTATAGGAAATGATATGTTAAAAGTCACAACTTCCAGATTGCTTATTTTAACATTTCTTGGGTTCATGAACTTTAAAAAGCTAATCAGAATATCAAGCTGTGCCAGTACTATAAGTTCACAGCATTCACTTTTACAATTCTTCACTGATTATTTCTAGCCATTTCATTCTTTTCTCCCTTCTAGTTATCTGAACTTTAGTAATCTCAATCATAATTTATTTCCCCTTTTTAAATAGGATTTTTGCTCTCCAACAAGTCTACATTTCTTTAAAAATAGATTTCTTTCTTTCTTTCTTTCTTTCTTTCTTTCTTTCTTTCTTTCTTTCTTTCTTTCTTTCTTTCTTTGACTAGCAATATATATTAACATTTAACCTGGATTATTAAACAGAATAAAATATAAATGTTAAAAAATCTATATTTAAATACCAATATTTAGGCCAACTAATCATTGAAGCACAGCATCGTTTATATATATTTTAAAAATCAGATATTGGACTTGTATTTGCCCTAAATTTACTGCTGTTTACAATGTGATCTAGAGTTTTACATGGGACATATAGTTACATTGAAGTTTTAATACATCACTTATAATCCTCATTGTCTCATTGAGTTTGGCATTTATCAGTATGGCAGCTATTAAACCATACAGGGGCACAGTATTTTGTTGCAAAGTAGACCATCCCCAGTGCTGATGCCCTGAGGGGGGCAGCTGAAGCTCCCCATTTAATTCTACATAATTTCTGGAGTATGTTGTTTCTAATGTTAAATTTTGCCACTGTATTCTCTAGGTGAATCTTGTAAGAAAAAGTCCAGTCCAATGTTATTCCAAGGTTCTTTGGATGGGAATCACAAGGGAGTAAGTTGTTTAAGTAGACCTTCAAATCCATGTGCGCTTCCTGGAGTTTATCAGGAATTCTAGATGATGCCATCAGAGTCTGGTGCTTTACCACATTTTAGAATACCAATGACAGTGTCAATTTCTTTTATAGAGAAAGGACGAGAGTACTCAGAGAGCATTCAACTTGACTGCTGAAAGGCTGAAAGCACTTTCTTTATGAGAGTAGAGTGTCCTTTCACCCTTGGAGCTTTTGAAAGAGATACAACTTGTGAGACTATTGGATCAGTAGTTAAATTGGGTGTTTGTTGTGTAAATTGTCTAGCTCCACCTAGTTTCTTGCTGGATTTCCTGATGTTTAGTGATTCTATTTATTGCTCATTTAAAATACTCTTCATGAATGTTTGGCAACAGCCTGCTGCTTGATAATAATTTGTATACTATTTTCAGGGATTTTTGGGGGATTCCATTAAATGTAGAAAGCTGCTTTATATTATGAGCATGCTTCAATTTTTAGCACTCTGTCAGCATTCCAAATATCATCTAAAATTAAATCAGAGTCTAAGGCAAAGCATTGCCCTAAGTTCCAATTTATTAAGAGAGATATGTTGGCACATCTGTGGAAACCTGAATCTGAAAACTTCCTGGGGTTTCCACCCAGTTGAAAGTTCATGATCTTGCCCCCGTACCCACAAGTCCATCACATAGTCCAATCTTTCATTGCCATGCTGGAATCTCAACCCATCCACTTCTGGTCAGGTGCAGAGGTGCAGAGACAAAGAATGACCTTGGGCTTCTAGAAAGGAATGTTTTATTTTGACAAATACTCCTTACTATTCCCTCTCCCAATTACCCCACTAATGAAACAGCATAGTAAAATAACAGCGAGTGTGGCAGGCAAAAGCTTCTAAAAGGAATATGACTGCAGGCCTGACAGCCGGTCTCTCCTCAGAAGAAAAATGTTTCCTAAAAGAGAATAACATAGGGGTTAATGTAACCAAATCAACCACCTCCCCCCCGGGGGGGGGACCTTTTGCCTCTTCGGGAAACTTTTCATGGAATTGTTTTACTAACTTATCTGCTTTTAGGTTCCAGTTTTTCACCCAGGTAGCTTTGGAAAAAGGATACCCCTTCCAATGCACTAAATACTGTAAACAACACCTGTACAGCCTGAAGTCTAAGATTTTTTTTACCTCATAATGTGTCTCCCCTTCTATCACTAGAGGAGGAGGGGGAGCTTTGGTGGACGGTCTTATGCTGGACCCAATTACTGGTTTCAACAAGCTACAATGAAATACTGGGTAAATCTTCCCTAGAATTCTGGGTAGACTGAGTTGAACTGTAAGTGGGTTAATTATCTTCACTATTGGGAATGGACCTAGAAATTTTGGGCCCAATTTATTGCTAGGCATTCTTAATCTTATGTATTTGGTAGATACAAAAACTTTGTCCCCACACGAAAGGGGGGTTGAGCAAGCGGTGTTTATCTTCTTGTAGGCTTCTGCCGCATCTGCTAGAGCTTTCTTTGTATTTTCCCATCCTTTCTTTAGAGTGTCCATCCATTTATTCAGAGACACGGAGAAGGGAGGTTCTCTAGGCAGCTCAGGCATGGGAACAAATTCCATGCCACTGGTAATCTGGAAAGGAGTTAATCCATTGCTGCTGTGGACCACATTGTTGTATGTCACTTTGGCGAAGGATAGCAAGTCCGACCAGTTGTCTTGCTGATTGTCCATGTAACACCGGATATATTGTTCCACCATCACATTGGCCCTTTCCCTGCGCCATTCATGCAGGGATGAAATGCTGAGTCTTTGGCTGGACACAATGGACCTCAGGAACTCTCTCCAGAAGTTGGCGGTGAACTGAACTCTGTGGTCTGAAATGATCCTTTTAGGCACCCCATGCCGGCGATAAATGTGTTTCACAAACATTTCCGCTAATTTCTTTTAGGACGGCAACCCTGAGCAAGCGATGGAATACGCCTGTTTGGAAAACAGATCAATGACTGTCCTGATTACTCTATTCCTGCTGCTGTCTGGGAGCTCGACAATGAAGCCCATTGCGATCTCCTCCCATCGTTGTCTAGGACTGGCCACTCGTAGTAGTCCAGGGGGCTTCCCCAGCCGAGTCTTCATCATTGCGCAAGTAGCACAGTTTTTTACTTAATCTTCCACCTCTGATTTCATCTTTGGCCACCAAAATTGATGCCTGGCGAGGTGGAGCATTTTTAGGAATCCAAAGTGGCCTCCTAGTTTTGCATCATGGCTTCACTGTAGAACTTCAAGCCTCAACTTCGCAGGGACATACAGTTTGGACCCCTTCCAGGCTAAGCCACAGTTCATCGTTAGAATGTCCTTGTTATTGTTGAGCCACGGGTCTGCCGGGAGTGCCGATTTCAGTGCTGTTGTCAGCTTATCCTGGCTTCAGGTGGTGACCTGGGCCGCCTTTTGGAGAGAGGAAAAAATGATGGGGTGAACAACTTCTTCCTTCTAACTATTGTATTGCAGTTTTCTTGACACGGAATCTGCCAACAAGTTCTTCCCTGCAGGGATATGTTTAAGTTCAAATTTGAACCTATGGAAGTATTGTGCCCAGCGAACTTGTTTGGGAGATAATCTTTGATGGGCTTTGAGAGCTTCGAAGTTTTTGTGATCAGTCCAGACCTCGAATGGCCAACCCCCACCTCCAGGAGATATCCCCACATGAGCATGCTCCACCTGATTGCGAACGCTTCTTTCTCCCAAATGGCCCACCTCCTTTCAGCAGTGGTGAGTTTCTTGGAGATGTAAGCGCATGGCAAGAGGTAGCCTTCTTTATTCTTTTGCAGTAGCACTGCAGCTATCACTATATCACTGGCATCCTTCTGGATTATGAATGGTCGCTCTGGGTTGGGATGTTACAGTATGGGCTCTTGGGCAAACAGCCATTTTTCTCAAAGGCTTTTTGACAGTCCATTCTCCACTTCAGGGGTTGGGTTGCTTCTGGCTTTGTTGGGGAAGGCCCTGTTTTTAATAGCTCAGTCAATAGGAGGGCAATTTCCACAAAAGTCAGAATGAACTGCCTATAGAAATTGGCGAATCCAAGGAAGCTTTGTAATTGTCTGCAAGTACTTGGAGGTTTCCAGTCTAACACAGCTTTCACTTTTCCTGGGTCCATTTCTATCCCCTTGTTGGAGATGCGATAATCCAAGTAATCTAGTGAGGTCTTGTGGAACTCATACTTCAACAACTTTGTGTATAGTTTGGCGGCCAGAAGTTTTTTCAGGACTTGCCGTACCAGCTTCACATGTTCTTCCAGGGTATCAGAAAAGATCAAGATGTCATTGAGATAAATGAGTACTCTGCGGTATAGGTGCTCATGTAGCACCTCAATTATGTACTGCATGAAAACTGCGGGTGTTCCTTGTAGCCCAAAAGGCTTGACTTTATATTGAAAGCTGCCAACGGGGGTGTTAAAAGCAGTTTTCCACTCATCTCTCTCTCTGATTCGTATGCGATAATATGCCTCTCTCAAGTCCAGCTTGGTGAAGATCTTGCCTTTAGCCAAGTGGTTCAACATATCTTTTATGAGGGGAAGGGGATAGGCATTCTTTTCACATACTGCATTCGAGGCTCATACATCAACACAGAGACAAACATCGGCATCTTTCTTTTCTCTGAAGAGCACTGGGGTCGCTACTTTCGACTTCACTGGTTCAATAAAGCCTTGTTTCAAATTGATATAAAAATGTACTTCCTCAATTCAACTATCTCTTTGGGAGTCATGGAATACATTTTCAGCTTTAGTAGGGTAGCCTCAGGTTTGAAGTTTATTGTGCAATCTGTGGGCCAGTGAGGGGGAAGATAATTGACATCTTCCACACTGAACACCCCCACCAAGTCCTAGTAGTCTTTTGGTACTTGTTGGATCTCTGGGGGTTTGGTGTCTGCTGCAGGTGCTGCAGGTTCCGGATGGTCTGGACTGTTGGGTTCCTGGGTGGCCTTTTGGCTCCACCGGTGATAATGGCCCAAAGCCAATAGTCATTTTCCTAACACCATCCTCCCACTTTATTATAGGCACCCACTTGTCCAGCCGTGCAAGCCCCAAGATAATTGATTCCTGAATTCTTGGAGCTACGATGAATCTGAGGAATTCATACTGGTGGCCTATCATCAACTTTACCAACTCTGTAATTTTCGTGGCTGGTGCCCCTCCAATTAGTGTTCCCACTCAAACTGAATGGGATGGTGTAATCATCTTGTGCGTATGCCTAGCTGCTCCACAATCGACATGCTGATTAAGCATCAGGTGTAGCCAGTGTCCACAATTGCCCCAACTTCCTCCTCCACTCCCTTTTCGGGCACTTGGAAGTTGTATTTTATAGTAAAGGGGCAGATGGGTGCACTCACCATTGGGTTGTCTTCAGAATTTTCCTCCTCCGAGGCCTCTCCATTGGTTGGACTTTTCATCATCTTAGGTTGGGGATCCGCCACCTGAGGTTGTTGGCCCAGATGACTCTTTTGTGGTGGCTTCTGAGGCCTTCTCTTTATTGTGCTGGTGGTTGGTGCACACGTTTGTGATACTGGGGCTGGACCAAGCACTCTGATGCTCTGTGTACGAGTTGCCCCCCCTAAGGGATGGAACCCAGTTGCATCTCTAAACTTAAGAACCCCTCATCACATTGTTCGGGTATCCATCCTGCAGTTTCCCCCTCATTCATCCCTTCTTCCATTGTCGAGAACATTTCTCTGCCAGAAGGTGGGATTGGGGCATTGTAGGTGAGATTGGACTGGGCGGGTGGGGGGTCAATCCCTGGGTTGGCCACTGCCAAGTTATCTGACATGGTGCCTTCTGCTGAGGGAGAATAGGTGCCCACTAGCATCTCTCCCATTCATGAACTGAGTGGAAAATCCATTGTGGAGTTGCTTGATTCAGAGCTTGCAGCCCAAACATCGATGGCTGGCTAGGGGAAGATATGGCCTAAGCTTCTTTCTGCTGGCTGGGTTGATTTTCCCATGTTAGTGGCCAAGCAGGCAGCCACAGACATTTCTCCCATCCATGACCTGGGAAGAAAGCCCAATTTGGTGGTGCTTGATTCATAGGTTGCAGCCCAAACATCGGTGGCTGACTAGTGAGAGATTCTGGCCAAATCCCTTCCTGCTGGCTCAGCTCATTTATCGCTGTACGGAAGGAGTAATTATCTCCACTCCAGTCCTCCAGTCCATTGCAGCTTTTGCTAGTGAAGGAGGGGAAATATCCACTCATGTTTGGCTGCACAAGTTGGTCTGGGAGGCTCCAATCATCTGGTCGGCTGCTGAGTGATTGCTTTGGTCCCCTCAAGCTGTGTGTTGAAATAGCTTTTCTAACCCCCTCCGGCTGCAACAGCATCTTCCCAGATGCTATAAATCTCTTGCCTTCCTCCTCCACAGATTCCTTTGTAAAAGTGGAAGGTTTTCAGAGAAGCGACTTGTCCTTTGCTTCCATTCTCAATGGTTCTGCTTCCATTCTCAAAGGCTCAAACCCAGTGCCGGGTTGCTGGCAATTTATTTTTAAAGGAGATTCGGGTTAATGTCAGTGTTCCAAATATCATCCAAAATTAAATCAGAGTCTAAGGCAAAGCATTGCCCTAAGTTCCAATTTATTAAGAGAGACATGTTGGCACATCTGTGGAAACCTGAATCTGAAAACTTCCTGGGGTTTCCACCCAGATGAAAGTTCATGATCTTGCCCCCATACCCACAAGTTCATCACATGGTCCAATCTTTCATTGCCATGCTGGCATCTCCACCCATCCACTTCCGGTTAGGTGCAGAGGTGCAGAGACAAAGAATGACCTTGGGCTTCTAGAAAGGAATGTTTTATTTTGACAAACACATTATACTCCTTACTATTTCCCCACCCAATTACCCCACTAATGAAACAGCATAGTAAAATAACAGCGAGTGTGGCAGGCCAAAGATCCTAAAAGGAATATGACTGCAGGCCTGACACACTCTTCATTCAACAATTCTGAAGAGCAGATATAAGAAAACAGTATTCACTGGAAGCTTCTGCCTCATGTGGAATAGTGAATTAGAAGCTCCTTATCCTATACATTTGAAGTGCCGCCTCCACAGTGACATCCAGAGTTTCATGGTGCCCTATATTAAAAAAAATCCAAGGTGCCCTATATTTAAAAAAACCTAAATTTAAAAGCTGACAAATGAAAATATCCCATATCACAAGGCACGTAGCAAAGTTTTATTTGCCATGTCACTGTTGTGCAGAGGGAAGAGGGAATAGTCTTGAGGGACAGAAAGACGCCCCTTACTAGGACAACAGTCAGATAAAAGAGGCCTGGGTCCAAGGCAGGAATGTAATCTGTGTAAAGAGATAGAGGATAGCTTAATAAATTAGTTTAGTGATTAGAATTACTAGTGTTTAGTTAGTACTTTTGTGAGTTAGTAAGAATTCTAATTTATTTTAATACTTTAGAAACATAATGTTTATCATATTTTTTATTTTATTTTCATTTTTAATTTCTGTTAATGAAACAATATAGAATTCTGGCCAATTACTGCTGTTAATGGTTTTAATAGTCTGTAAAATCTTATAAGAGCACAGCAAATCTCTACAATTCACTAAAGAAATCTACCTTTTTACAATAGATTTTCATGTGAGGCAGAATAAAAAAGATAGAATAACTTTAGAATAATTTTATTGTCACTTTAAATGTACACTAATCAGCATACATTAAAATGAAATTTCATTGCATACAGTTCTCAAAAGGTCACCACTTATTGTAGATGATGGTATATTCAATTTGTCATAATGGAAAGAGTGAAAAAAATAGTCTGTGTACTTCATCAATTATAGAAAGGCCTTTCATCATGTGGATCACATCAAATTGTGGATACTCCTTCGAAGAATGGGAATATCAAAACATTCTACAAAGAGGTCAGGAAGGCACAATATGGAGAAAACATGGTGAAATAGATTCTCTCCAGGTTAGCAAAATAATAAGACAAGGCTATATCCTCACCCATTATTTATTCAATCCTGAATTTGAAGAAAGTGAGTATGGTATTAAACTTGAGGAAAGAAATATCAATAATCTCTGTTAAACTAATACTATCTGAAAGCTAAAAATTCAAAGATTTAAACAAAAATCAAGGAGCACAATGAAATATTGGGAGTAAGTTTAAATATAAAAAAGATCAAATTAATGACAATAAGTACAATGAGCCATAACATTGACAATGAACACACTGACGCAATAGATAATTTCTGCCTTTTAAGGTCAACCATCAAAAGTAAATGAATAAACAGTCAAGATATATGCTGCAGACTCAGGGGGAGACTTAGTTACAGTGGTAATGGGTGAATTGTTGGAAGACCTGAACAGATTATCATGGAGAAAATCGATGTGTTTGCTAAGAGATGACATGTAATGGCATATAGTCAATCAATCAATGAAATTACTAAAAGACAACAAAGTGTTGAGGTTTTCTGCATTCCTTGCTAGCATTGAATGGTCATTTGTACTTTGCAGCACAGATATGGTTGCTTTACTATATGTTGTCTAATCAGTGACGTGCGGTGAGGTTTATGGTTGGTGAGGCACTGACGTCATCACCCAAGATGCTGAGGAACAGAAACATTTTACATTTACAAAATATAACAAAGACATTTCAGTACTTCAACAAGATACAGGTAGTCCTCAACTTACAACTGTTCATTTAGTGACTATTCAAAGTTACACCACTGGAAAAAGTGACTTAAGATCATTTTTCACTTACGACCATTGCAGCATCCCCAGGTCACATGATCAAAATTCAGATGCTTGGCAACTGGTTCATATTTTTGATGGTTGCAGTATCCTGACGTCACGTGATCACTTTGTGCAACCATCTTACATTTTGCAACCTTCTGACAGTAGACAAGCAAAGTCAATTGTGGAAGCCAGATTCACTTAACAACTGCAACAAGAAAAGTCATAGAGTGGGGCAAAAATCACTTAACTGTCTTACTGTGCAAAATAAAATTTTAGGTTCAATTATGGTCATAGGTTCAGGACTACCTGTCTCCTATTAAAACACAGCAAATGATCATCATGAAGGGAGGATTGTGACATCTTTGATCTTTTTGCAATTGCATAGAAAATGGCGAGAATTAATATTCTACTTCAGTTCTGCTTGGAAATGAACAGCTATCAGTAATAAAGTTTAGCAGGAAATGGCATACACTATTGAAAACATATCGTCCCCTACAACCCTGGATAGAAGTTTTGGAATATATTTAAGGCAAGTTAAATATTAATAATTCGTTTAATATATGTTGCCTGCACTGGATGTTTGCATAATGGAATGGAGGGGGAGGAGAGATGAAAGGCAAGTGGGGAGGAGGAATTCCTACTCTTTCAGTGTATCCCTCAGCAGTATGTTTAAAGCCCTCAATGGCAGGTAACTGTAATTCATGTCCAGGTCTGCTCAACCACCCCGCTTTGCACCGCAGGTATTATTTAGCTAGCTAGAATAAATGTGTTCCTCCTGGAGCTTGGGGTGAGGCGTCCATCTCCGTCTGTCACCAAAGGAACCTCAGGCGATTAAAAGGGAATAAGCATGGCCTTAGCTCAGCAGAAATGACTGGATTCTATTATTAGCCCACCTGGGATAATAAAGCGTTACTGCCATCCGCGCTCTGGCGGGGGGGGGGGCAACTTCCAACAAAACACAGCAACTGGAGAAAAGCAGTGAGGGGCGAGAAAGCTCATCCGGGGAGAGCCATGTGCTGCTTTTGCCTTAGATTCCTCTCTTCTGCATGCACACCTTTCTCTCCCGGCTACTTCACCAGCTGCTTCTTTTGCCATGCCGTTTCCCTTCTTTTCCCTTCACCTTCCAGCCCACCAAGAAGCGCCAGATCTGAGCCAACCCACCATTTGCAGCTTGGCCTGAGCCGTGGGGAAAGCTTGCTAGGGGAAAGTGCTTTTTTCGCCTATGGCAGAGCTCAGGCATTCTCTCCTCTCCCCCAACACCCCACTGACTAACCGACCTATTTGTCGGAAGCTTTCACATTCCCCCCTCCCCAATCTTCCTCCCTTTGCAATTCATGCAAGGTTAACTCAACAGAAAAGACTCAATCCAAATGGCAACTGGGATTGCATTTATTAAAGAAAAAAAAAAGGAAATTTGAAGGAAAAGAGGGAGCATGGGGTGGTGGTGGGGGGCATCAGAAACGGAGAAAGAGAGGAGGAAGAGCGGACACGACGCTGCAGCTTTAAACAGAATGACAGAGCTGGAAGGGAAGGGACCAATGACTGCACTTGAATTGTCACTTACTCTGCTGCCGCTGAGTTATAGGAAAAATGAGTGCCCTCTACTATGAGGCAGGACAACTGCGTGCCTCACCTACTCGGGACTTTTTAGGCTTTTAAGCCTCTGCTTAACTCTGCTTGAGTGATCATAAAACACCTAAAAAGTCAGACTAGATGAGGCATGCAGTTCTCCTGCCTCATAGTAGAGGCTGTTTTTAGAGGCTTTTTTAAAACAATTAAGCAGAATCATCCCCGATGAGGCAGCAACTAGCTCAGCCTCACCTCAGCTGTCACCTTTTTCCTTTTACATTTTTTTCTTTTCATGATGAGAGCGGTGAGGCTGTGCCTCACTTGCCTCATCTGACTGCATGTCACTGGTTCTCTTTTGGTGGCATCTATTCAGGATTTCAGAAGTTTCTCTAGATGAGGAAAGGCAGCATTGAAAGTAGAACTATTTGTGTTATTGGTTTATAAACTGGTATTCCTAAATCAATGAACCTTCTTCATCATCACAATTTATTACACCCTCCTCCAAATGCAATTTATATTCAAATCAATTCTGTAAAATGTTCTAAAATAAAAGCTATTACATTAAGAATATGCTATAGTCTGTGCACTTCCTGATTCATCTTGTCAGGGAAATGGGGAAAAATAAGTTTCTTCCTTACTGAAGCAAAACATTTACAATATTGGATTACCATTCTACACGCAGATGAAAACTTCTGGTCAATCACAAATTTGTAAACATTATGACATAGCAACACCCAACATAAATTTAAGAAGATAAATAGAGAGGTATAATTAGATGGAAAATTTATCAATTCTACTTTCTTGTTTTTGCCAATTTGCCAATTTTAATTTTTTGTATTTCTTTTTCTATCATTTTTGAAGTTTAGAACATCTGATTTCCATTTTGGTTTAGAAAATTTTAACACACACACAAATACACACACACACACACACGGATTTGAGCTAAGATACATTTTTTAAACATGTACAGTCGTTTCGTCTAAAGTAAAATGTTTTTGCAAATATTTTCCATATTTATTTTCTACATTGTTGCCATGAATCTAGGCACATCTCAACGTAGATTGTACTTCATAGACCAGGAAACATAGTTTGTTCCATCCAACCAGGTTATCATCGATAGGCTTGTTGATGGGTCGCTCACCATCTTTTCCAGGATAGTAACAATCACTAACGAAACAGCTGTCTATATGCAGTATTGCGTATCAACACCAACTGTCCTTTAGCTATGTCTGGTATAATCTGGGCCCATAACCAGTGTTGGGTAAGCTCCCCGTTGGGAGAGCGAGTGCATTCAGAGAAGCGCGGTGAGAGTGGTATTGGAGAACACACAAACCAGCATACAGAGACATTGCAGTTTAAATACTCTTTTACTTTCGTGGAAATAGAGGTATCAGAGTCCATCAAACAGTCCAAGTCATACACAGTTAAGACAGTCAACATCTTTCAGTTAAGGGATAATCCAACTAACATAGTCCATAATCATACATACAGTTCGGTACACAAAGTTTGCTAGCAGTTGCAAAATTTACAATAGCTCACCCTGATCACTGTACGGCACTTCTAACAGCCAGCTTCCAAACATTCAGATCAGATCAGCATCTAACAGTGATTCTGGCTCCATCTAATGGCCGCTTGAGGAAACAATAACCAATCTCATTTACAGCATGATTGATTGATTGATTGATTTAATTTGTATGCCGTCCACTCTCAAAGAAACAGGTACAGCATTGTTACATGATTTATATATTGCCAACCCACCCGTTAGATTATATTCCTAACACATGTAAAGCTCATAAACTCAAGGGAAAAAAGAAATGAGTGTGTCTGAACAAAATCAGATGAGCCTAACCATAGAGAGGCACCAGAATGTCCACAGCCAGTCTTGTTTGGATTAAAAAGAAAGTTTAATCAAACATAACTTTATTGTTGATTCTTTATTGTTTAATGTCAGTTGCCTCATTGCCAGAATAGGGTAGCAACTATTTTTTAAGGGCAGAAACAGACACCACCAGCCTTTACCCAATTCCCTAGCATCATAAATTAGATTTCCAGATACATTTTCCTACTATGGTTTGAAAGTAGCTTTTTGTCTTAAGTCACTTTAGGTTCCCTTTTTTATATGTAGAATCCTTATTAAATAAATTGTTCAAAAAATAAAAGCAATAGAATTTTTGAAAAGAAAAGTTGGGAAAGTAAGGGAAAGTAAAAGTGAAAAAGTACAAAGAAAGAAATAGAAAAGGGAAAAAAAGTAAAAGTTATAAAGAGTAGGCAATGACTAATAAATTGAGCTATTGTCCTTTCTCTAAAAACAAATCAGATTTGGAGGCTCTGCTAAATCTGCTATCTTCAGCCATTGTGTGAATCCACATGGACTCCTTATTTTGGATTTCATTTTTGTGCATAAAATAATATTGTGGAAATGATCATGCGTAAAAACAATTTTCCATAATTATTTTAAAATTGTTTATCCATTTGTCCCAATAAGAAGAATTTGGTTTCAACTGAACATTAATGTTTAAATTTTTTTGTTACTTTAGATTGTCTGCTTTATATCTGCTTTACTTCCTTGCAAGCTATTTTTAGTATCTCATTAGCTACTTTGCAGAGGAAGCAAAATCCTCTTAACTGAGGCAATAGTTACTCTGATATAACAGGTTAAGATTTTTTGTTTACCATTATTATTAAAATAGCACAACCGTTAAAAGGCATACATAGCACACAAGAAATTGCTATATTAAAACATATTTTCTTCAGTTATCCATGGATTTTTTAAGTGCAGGTTCTCTATTTTACTTTGGAATCCTGCCCATTTTTTCTTAAAGTTATCTGGCTAAAAATTGTTATTATTTAAAATATTTGTGGTGGATTTCAAACCTCCACCCTTTTATATGTAGATAAATTTCTTAGTTATTGTGTTTTATGGCTATTACATGAATGATATAGAAATTACTATAGTTTAAAATGAATGACAAGGACGGAATTGTTATTTTAAGAATGATTATTGTTCCAACATACATATCTGCATGGTTTTTTTAATGAATATTTTTTTTATTTTTGAATAAACACAAACAGACAAAACACACAAAAAACCCCACAAAACCATCTTCCATTACAAATTGTAGAAAGTGTGTCGATTGGTTACAAAAACCTTTGTGCATCCCTTCCACAGTCGTCACCTACAATTCATATCAAACCATATATTTTAAATCAAATATATTTATATATATTACTATCATCACACCTCAACCTTCATTTGACTATAATTGTTTTTACGTCATTTTATATAAAAGATTCCAGATTTAAAGCAAAACCACATAATGGCATTCCATTAGCTCTTCCCAATATCATCAATACAAATTGAGTTTCTAAACCTCCTTTCATAGTCACCATTTGCAATTTATATCAAATTTCCTCTTATGAAACCAATACATATATATGCATTATTATCATTATCAATCAGTTATTTAACTGTATCCATTATCACTTCATTTTATACATAATGCTCTAAATTTAACTACATTTGACTTAATTTTTTATTAGAAGCTTTCATTACATCAACCTGTGTCTTTCCAGTAATAGTGCAGTCTTATGTCTCTTGCCATTTGTGGCATTAGTATTCTAGTTATTTCCTTATTAAGTTTTGCATGGACTTCTCTTCGCAACTTATTGCTTATTTTATATCTTGTACAAGCTTGAAACCCTCCATCTGCTTCTTCAATCAGCTTATCTTTGGTTATCACTAGTGCTTCTGACAAAATTTCTCTCCTTAGTTCCATCAATTCTTCTCTCTTTTCTTCTTCTATACTTTGAAATCTGGGGTGGAGCTCCAGTCCCTCTATCTCCCCTTTCCATATTCCACTCTTTCCATTTCCAACCACACTCAATTCACTGTCAGTATCAACAATTTTCTTGTCTCTTTGTTTATTTTTTCCTTCAGTTTTTAGAACTTTGACTTCCATTTTCTTCATTTGATGAACATCCTCAATTTTTCTATCAAATTTTACTGTTCTATGATCTATATTCTCCAATCTCTTTTCAATTTTCTCTGTTACTTCTAATAATTTTTGAATTTTAAACATAATCTTTTGCAATATTAAGGTTTCTTTTTCATGTTGCACCATTCTTCCAACTTGTAAATACTGCCACTCTGGCATTCAAAACTTTTTATTAAATTTAAAGCAAGTTCATTTATAATCTTTCAAGACTTTGTTTTCACTCCACTCCAGCTGCCAATAAAGATCCCTAAGAGCACCTGTATAAACAACCCCTTCTTTTCTCACCATCACTCTCTGTAAACAAGCTGAAGAACCTTGAAATGCAAATTCAAATGATCAAAGAGAAAAAAGAAAAGACAATATTTCCAAGCTTTCCAAGCCTCCAGCCTCCAAGTGGCAGTGTTACTTCCTTTCCATCTTGTATTACAGCCCTCTTTGTATTCCTTTTGTATCTTCTTTATATTCCAGGTTTAAAGAAAACAAAATTCTTAAATGGAGCAAAAAAACCCAAACCCCATCCAATCCAGCATTATAAAAATAAGGAAAAAGATTTTAATCCATTGGTATAAAAAAAGAATATAAAAAGTAGAAGAATAAAAACTAATCTGTTCAATTTAAAAAAATAGGAAACATTTGCAAAAGTTCCATCCATAAAATAAAATTGAAAAAAATGACAACACACTGTCTAATGTAGCTTAATTTCGCCACTTTCAACTTTCAACTTTTCAACTTTAATAAGATTTGTATGCCGCCCACTCCCTTGGGACTCTGGGAGGCTCACAACAAAAGTAAAAACATATAAAATTTTAAAAATACAATTATTAAAAATTAATATATCATCCATTCAATCAAGTGGGGCTGGATATTAATCAACAGCCCCAGGCCTGCTGGAACAGCCAGGTCTTGGTCGCTTTACGGAAGGCTGGGAGAGTGGTAGCTTGTTCCACAAGGCCAGTGCAGCTACAGAGAAGGCCCTCCCTCGGGGAGCCACCAGCTGGCATTGTCCGGTCGACGGCACCCGGAGGAGGTCCAACCTGTGCGATCTTATTGGTCATTGGGAGGTGAATGGCAGGAGGCGGTCTCCCAGGTAGCCAGGTCCAATACCATGTAGGGCTTTAAAAGTAACGACTAGCACCTTGAAGTGGATCCAGAGACCAATAGGGAGCCATTGCAGCTCGCGGAGGATAGGTGTAACATGGGTTAAAGCCGCTCACGCGGCTGCATTCTGGACCAGCTGCAGTCTTCGAACACTCTTCAGGGGCAGCCCCATGTAGAGTGCGTTACAGTAATCCAGTCTTGAGGTGACGAGGGCGTGAGTGACTATTCAAAGTGCCTCCCGGTCCAGATAGGGCCACAACTGGTGCACCAGGCGAACCTGGGCAAAGGCCCCCCTGGTCACAGCTGAAAAATGGTGTTCTAACATCAGCTGTGGATCCAGGAGGACACCCAAATTGCGGGCCCTCTCCGAGGGGTGTATAACATCACCCCCCAGGCTAAGCGGTGGAATGTCTGGACCATCTTTGGGAGACAACATCAATAGCCACTCGGTCTTGTCTGGATTGAGTGCAAGCTTGTTCACTCCCATCCAGACCCTGACAGCCTCCAGGCACTGGCACATCACTTCAACTGCTTGGCTGAGTTGGCACCAGGCGGACAGATACAATTGAGTCTCGTCCGCATATTGATGATATTTAATCCCGTGCCGGCATATGATCTCATCCAGCAGCTTCATGTAGATATTAAATAGGAAGGGGGACAGGACCAAACCCTGTGGCACCCCATATTTGAGGGGCCTAGGGGTCGATCTCTGTCCCCCAACCAACACCGACTGCGACCTGTCCAAGAGGTAGAAAGAGAACCACCTTAAGACGGTGCCTCCCACTCCCACCTCCTGTAACCGTCGCAGAAGGATACCATGGTCGATGGTATCGAAGGCCGCTGAGAGTTCAAGAATCACTAGGATAGAGGAATGTCCTCTATCCCTGGCCCACCAGAGATCATCGATCAGCGTGACCAAAGCAGTTTCGGTGCCGTAACCAGGCCTGAAACCTGACTGAAAGGGATCCAGATAATCTGTTTCATCCAAGGTCCGTCAGAGTTGAAAGGCCACCACCTTCTCGACAACCTTCCCCACGAAGGGGAGGTTGGAGACTGGGCGATAGTTGTTCAAAATGGCTGGATCCAGGGAAGGTTTCTTAAGGAGGGGTCTCACCACTGCATCCTTTAGGGGATGCGGGAAGGGTCCCTCCCAAAGAGAGGTGTTAACAATCCTCTGGAGCCAGCCACGTGTCACCTCCCTGCTGGACGAGACCAGCCAGGAGGGACACGGGTCCAGTAAACAAGTGGAGGCACTCACTGCTCCCATGGCCTTGTCCACTTCCTCGACAAGTTGAAACTCACTCCATAAAATCCGATCAAGACCTTCCCCTGGCACCTCAGCTGGTACCGTCCAAGTGGAGTCCAGGTCCGTCCGAATCTGAGCGATTTTATCCGACAGAAACTGAACAAATTCCTCAGCTCTACCCTGTAGAGGTTCGTCTGCATCCCTCCATTTCAAGAGGGAGCGGGCTATCCTAAACAGGGCGGCTGGGTGTGATTCTGCGGATGCAATAAGAGTGGAAAAATGCGCACAATTTGCCACCCGTATCGCCACTAGATAAGTCCTAATAAAGGCTCTTAATTGTGTTTAGTCGGATTCAGAGTTACTAGCCCTCCAGCATCACTCTAGGCGTCTCTTTTGACGCTTCATCTCCCGGAGTTCCTCGGTAAACCAAGGAGCCCTCCTGGATCCACTGCTGCGGAGAGGCCGTAAAGGCGCAATCTGGTTTAGAGCCTCTACCACCGCTATATTCCAAGCAGCGACCAAGGACTCCGCCGGACTGTGGGCCAGAGAGTCAGGTATCTCACCAAGTGCTGTCTAAAATCCCATAGGGTCCATCAGGTGCCTGGGGTGGAACCACCTAATCGGTTCAACCTCCCTACAGTGGGGGATTGGTTTCCGAAAGTCGAGCCTCAATAGGAAGTGATCTGACCATGACAAGGGCAAGATCTTAATGCCCCTCAAATCTAAATCACGTCTCCACTGCTCCGAGAGAAACACGAGGTCGAGCGTGTGACCCGCTGTATGAGTTGGACCCTGAATTACTTGTTCTCTTCTGTTTTCAAATTTAATTTAGCTTTAATTTTTTTTGGGGGGTAGTCTCTTTTATAATAATAAGATTTCCTCACCAGATGGACACACTTTCTCTTTCTGTTTTCTTCGTTCCAGAGCTGTCCCAACTTCAACAGCTTCAATGCCTGCGCTTCTGTCGCCGGCAAAAAGAGATTCTCCTGGATCAGTCAGGGACTTTGCGGTGTCCCTGAGATCAGCAGGATATATTCTTGCCTGTCACTGTCTTTTCAGGACTGTCTAGGTCCAAAAGGACTGTCCAGAGGCAAAAGTATCGACTGCGATCTTGGAGTTCCAAGATCGCATGTTGTGTCATTGCGACGTCAGCTCCTCCTCATATATCTGCATGTTGATGCTTTAATTAGCCACATATAATTGCTTTGAGTTATTCTATACGTTCTCTATAGAAAGGTCCATGAAGGTTCCCTATTAATCTACTTCATTCATCTTCCTTTTTCAATGTTAGTGCCTTAACTTAACATTTGTTTTGATACAACTATATTCTCTAATATATTTCTTGTTTAAGAAAACTTAAGATATTAAGGAAAACTTCCTTGATGTCAGTTGACAGATCAATGCCAGATTAATGCCAATGGCTATAGAACCAATATGATTCTCATCTAATGGATTGTTTTTCTATCTCTGTAATTCTTTCATATTTTAAGTTTGTAATCAATCTAAAAAATAACTCTGCATTTATCATTATAAAAATAAAAATCCTAGGGTCCATTTACATGTTTACAGATATTTGGAGATTATATTTATTGCTTATGAATAATTTGAAATATTTAATTAAAAAGGCTTGCTCTTTATATAATATCTAGTTTATTATTGCAAAGTAAAGTGTAGTAGTAAAGTAGTGCTCAACTTATGACCATAATTGAATCTAGAACTTTGACTAATTTTACTATCTTTTTTTGATGGTTATTAAATGAATGCTGCAGGCTTTAAGTAAGTCTGTTTTCCTCAATGGGATTTTCTTGCTGGAAACTGAAAATAAATGCAAAAAAATCCCAAAATTTGTGGTCACATAGCCTAGATGCTGCAAAAGACTGTAAATAAAACTTGATTGTAAAGCATCCAAAATGCAACCATGTGATCATAACGGGGAAGTCATAAGAATTTCAAAAATGAAGTGTAAGTAGCTCTTGGAAGGTCTGTCAAAATTTCAAATGATCACTGCCCAATATCTATGTGTAGTGCATGCACCATTAATTGTAAACTACAACTCTAGTACTTATGTAATCACTAAGAGAAAGATAGAGTGAAATGTAGAGTAGAAAATAAATCCTAGTAATATAATGTGGATAATTTTTAATGGACTTTGATGAGTTAAGTATCCAACTAGATATGAAGAAATGCCAACTAGTCTAAATTTGTTACATACATGAGAGTGGCATAAAATAAAAGCATTGAGTATGCCTTTCAAAATATGATTTTTCTTCGGTAATAGTAAGGACCCAAAAATCAGTGAAGTTTTTAAAACTGCCTATCGCTATGGATTCTGGTTGTTGAATTATATCCCACATCTTTTCAACTTGTGAAAGATATTTTTCTGCTTTGTACAAAAAGAAATATGAATTTTGACAAAAGCTGCCTCCTAATGGATTTAGTGGCTCTGTAGCCATTTGAGCTATACATAAAGGTACAGAAAAGGATAACAATAGGATTGTAAATCATTATGAAGGGATTAACATTATGTAAATTTAATAAATATGCTCATTGTGTCAAAGGAAGTATTTCTAAATCCGATTCTCTGCCAAGAATCCATCCTCCTTTTGCTAAAACTACACATTTTAGCCATGTCACAGAGAAAAAATATCAGGCCATTATGGTCAAATATGTCCACTGAAGAAAAAGGAGGTTTGTATTATACAGAGGGGAACTTCAAGGTTTACGGAAAGGATAACAACATTTTTAATGGATGGTTTTATGCCTTTTTGTATTCTAAAAATGAAAATGGTTATATAAATATTGTAAATAAATAAGTGCGTAAGATTAAAATGAGGGAACCAGGGGGAGTGGGGATTGGTCACATGTCAAAGGAAGATGAAAAATAAGCTGCCTCTAATAGGTTGACCTGTCAAAGATGCTTGGCTGCCTGCAGCAGAGCAGCAATAGCACCATACCCCCAAATTAAGTAGTGTCTAAATCCAGTTAAGTTATGTTGACATTGAAAGCAGAAAATCTCATAAGTACTTTGTCCTAATGCTGGCAGTAAATATAGAGTTTGCTTCTCATTCACCTTAGCTAGGTCTGATGTTTGAGGCTATCACTTCAGTTTTATGAAAGGGATGGTTGTGCTGCTGCCATTCAAATAACACAGGGTAAAAAGGATGATCCCATTCACTGGAGAAGAACCTGGTTAGCTGGAAAAAATGTTTGTTGGATTTCTGTCTTATCTTTCTTTCTAATGTTTGGTCTGACTTGCATGCAATTCTCCTTACAAATTATACCCACTACACCACAACAGTAATGTAGGCTGGTTGAAAAGAGAACAAGTAGTCCAAAGTCAGCCAATGAGTTTGTATAATTTTCATGTTTTTCCTATTTTTAATCTGACATCTTTGCTATACTAATACTTACATGTAGCTGTAGGAAAAATAATCTGGTCCAGTTACAAAGCCAGGAGAAAGGTAGTGGAAATAAAATGGAGGCTGATTGGAAAGAAGGACTCTGAGCAGAACCAACAGCAGCATGTAGTTCTGGGATAGCTGAGAAATTAGCTTGATGAGAGCAAGGATTTTTATACAGTTTACCGTATTTTCTAATTTTGAGGTTTGCTTGGGTACTTTTATTATTTGATTGGTGGTGGGTTAATTCTATTGTGTCCTAAAGATCATGTCATGCCTTTCTTAATCCTTTCAGCTGGAGCTGAAGTGTTTTGTTAATGAATAGATTGGTCTGAATTTCTCAATGGGCATAAAATACCCATCTCTAAAGACTTGAGGCAACTGCTGAGGCTGTTGGGGCTACTTTCTGCTTTTATTTAAAAAATTCTCTGTTTCTCTTTTGGGAAAATACAATATTCTGCCTCTTTTAATATCCCCCAAAATATTTCATTCTGGGGTGGGGTGGGGGCTTCACATGGATTCTATAACAACTGAGTTGGGCCAATGTCATGAATTTTACCAATTATTATTGTAGCACTCCCTCGGCAAGGGCTGTTGGCAATTTAGCCTTTTCCCAGGTGACCAATTCATATAACCCAAGCATACCAACACTACATGGAGGGAGTTACAGACAATTCTGTTGCCTCTTCAACATGTCTTTTTCAGGCCCATCAGAGGCCTACTAAGTCTTCCTCTTGTGGTAGCCTGCAATTTTCAGGCTGATGGTAACAATCCTCTCTTCCCTGGGATGGCAATCTCATAAACTTTCTTTCTTTCTGAAGAAAAGCAGCCTCTTTCCCGCATAGCAGCTATTTTTGCTTTTCGCTCCCTCTCAGTTCTGTTTTTTAAAAAAACCTCAGCTCCCTCTCAATCTTGTTTTACCTCAGCTTCCTGAACCTGTCCTCCTCCTGCTAGGGACTACATCATCCAGAAAATGAAATCACCTCAGGGACTCTTTCTGTCCCCATTCCAGGGAAAAGGCCCCAACATTGTCTAAAAAGAAACTCTAAATATGTAAAAAAATATCTATCTTTAAAAAGGATGGTTTAACTGGACAACCTTGAAACTAGATTAGAATACATATAAATTATATTTTAATAGGTATCAGGAAAAAGACTATTGTTAGATGGCAGGAAAGATGTGGTCTATTGCATCCATCTTACCTTGGGTTTTTGTTTTTATTTAATAAAATGTATATATATTTTAAAATCCCTTCCTGAGGTCTTCTTCCTGTCCTCATTTCAGGGGAAAGGTCCTGTTGCATCCTCCTGACGCAGCCGGCAGCCAAACCATGCCCTGCCGCTACCTGATTGGTCCAGGCGCGGTTGGCTGCCGGTGGGGGAATTGCGCCTCTCCCATTGGCTGGCCGCCTGACAGCTATCCGTATAAATAGCTGTCAGGCGGCGCTGTCCCGCGCGCGAGTTCTGAACTGTTTATGTTGAAGCCTGTTAAATAAAGCTGTTAACTTTACCTCACGCCTCCCATCGAACAAAACAGGTCCCAACCAGCCAGAGAATCAGGGAACACTGCTAATAGAGCAAGTGCACAATTGTTAATTTTAAAAACCAGAAGTAAATAGTTAGTCCTTGACTTATGATCATAACTGTGTCCAGTTATAAGTCATTGAGGTAATTAAGTGAGTCCCATGTGACTGCACCTGATTTTATGATTTTGTTTTTTGTGGTGGTGGTTAAGTGCATGCTATGGTTGTTAAATGAATGTCACAATCATTAAGCGAATGTGGTGGTCATTAACCAAATACGTTTTATCCTATGGCTGTAGAGTGGAAATACACACTGGAAATGGGCAAAAAAACATTACGAATCTTGGTCATGTGACCATGGTATGCTACAAATGGCACAACTGTGAAAACCTTGAAATTGGGTCATAACTACTTTTTGTGGGTCTTTGAACTATTGCTATGTGACCAGTTATTAAGCAAGGATTACTTGTAAAAAGTAGCCAGAGGCAATCCTATTAATTTTGTACTGGTTCATTTCACCATATTTAAAAATACATGATGGAACCAATACTTTAAGGAAGAAATTTTTAAGATTGCAGAGAGACATTTATAATATGGGGAAACATTCTTCTCACTTGAATTATTGTAGTAATTTACCATTATTTTACTGTGGTATTGATCTTGTTAATTGGTTCCTTTTCAATTCATTATACGCTGTAAAATAAATAGAGCGTAATAATGGTCCCATTTTGGCACTAGAAGTTGTCTGTTCATTTTCAAGGTTTGTGTTACCATAATTTTTGAGGGTATAAAAGAATTAAGTCCTAGCTTCATGGAAGTAGATTTTATAAAAGTAAACTGTCAAGCTGAAATCTTAAGAAAAGAATTTATATTTATTGTAATTTTAAGAACATTGGCATTATTGGTTAGCTCCCTTTGAAATATGTCAAGCAAAACAAATGGAACAAATGGAAGAGGATTAATTTGAACAAGTGAGGAATTTATTAAGATTTGGACTAGAACTGAGTCTGTAGAGAAAAATGGAACTCCCCATTTTGTACAGTCTGTTTACCTAGAATAAAAGAACTGAAAAAATTTAATTGGGTGAAAAAAGTCAAAAAGTCAGCAGGATCAGAAATTTTGAGTGGTTACCTTTAAGGATATTTAAAATTAAGTTAAAAAAAATAATGCATTTAATAATTTCTTTGTTATGCCATACTATGAAGTTCAGCTGGTAATGTTTTAAGGAATTCATGATGGAGGAAAGGTTTTATTTGTCCAAATGTTTCAGAGGTTGCCTTTAGCCAGAATCTTCATATTGCATTCTCTGTTGTGGATCAAGACTACAACACTATCATCACTTTATGGAGAGTAAGCCTCCTTAACTTAATTGGTTATCCAACTTACTTGCATGGGAATTCACTGTAAGCTACTGAACTTAGTCCCTATAGAAATCAATTAGAGCTTCCTGAAGCAATGAGGCATGGTGGCACATTGGTTAGAATGCAGTATTACAGGCTAACTCTGTCCACTGCTAGGAATTTGATCCTGACCAGCTTAAGGTTGACTCAGCCTTTTATCCTTCAGAGGTTGATAAAATGAGGACCCAGATTGTTGGAGGCAATATGCTGATTCTGTAAACCACTTAGAGAGTGTTATAAAGTATTATGAAATGGTATATAAGTCTAAGTGCTATTGCTAATAGATATTGATGTATTTTTAAACAGTTCTTAGTACTTTACAGTACAGTCCAATACAGGTTTAACTCAGAAACCTCCTACTTTTGGTCTAATCCCTGTAAGAATGTTTTATCACATTTTTAGTTTTTTTTTTTACCACCAAGCCTGAACTATGTCCAGGTTAGATGGGCATCCTTTATGATTTCTACAGTAATTCTGGGATTCTATTCTGCTTGAATATCTTTATTCATCCTGAAATGACATGTTTATGGATTTGTTTATAAACAACAAGAATAGAAAGTTATAAGTCTAAGATAGCTTATACTAATTGTGATAAAGGAGGCAACAACTTCTTTATATGTGTCTTTTATTTTGTTTACTATATTCTTACTTTTTCTTTCTATTTTCTATTTTTTCTTTCTTTCTGCACTATTTTTTATTCTTTTTATAAAGAATATAATTTGTATTAATTTGTATTATTATAATGTAATATTTAATTAAATTTTTATTTACAAATACATTTATTATGGATCAGATGTTTGCAATTGGCCAAGTGTTCCATCTCTCTCAGGCTGGGGGGTCAAACAGTACGCCCCTGAGACAGGGTCCGCAATTTGGGAGTCCTCCTGGACCCACAGCTGACTTTTGAACACCACTTGTCAGCTGTGACCAGGGGGGCATTTGCCCAGGTTCGCCTGGTGCACCAGTTGCGTCCCTACCTGAACCGGGAGGCCCTCACTACAGTCACTCGCACCCTTGTGACCTCTAGACTGGACTACTGCAACGTGCTCTACATGGGGCAGCCCTTGAAGAGCATTCGGCGACTTCAGCTTGTCCAGAATGCAGCCGCGCGAGTGATCGTGGGTGCACCTCGGTTCACCCACGTAACACCTATCCTCCGCGAGCTGCACTGGCTGCCTATTGGTCTCCGGATACGCTTCAAGGCGCTAGTCGTCACTTATAAAGCCCTTCATGGTATTGGACCTGGGTACTTGAGAGACTGCCTGCTGCCAATTACCTCCACCAGACCGATTAGATCCCACAGACTAGGCCTTCTCCGAATTCCATCCACTGGCCAGTGTCGACTGGCGACTACCCGGAGGAGAGCCTTCTCTGTGGCTGCTCCGACCCTCTGGAACGAACTCCCCGTGGAGATTCGCACCATCACCACCCTCCAGGCCTTCCACAAAGCCCTTAAAACCTGGCTGTTCTGACAGGCCTGGGGCTAAAGAACCGTGCCCCTATCTCGAATGGTATGATTGTTGCGCTTTTAAATTATGTATTGTTTTGTGTTGTCGTCAAATTGTTTCTATCCCCCCTTCCCTTGTTTTGAGTTGTGAGCCGCCCTGAGTCCCCCTCGGGGGAAAAGGGCGGCATACAAATGAAATAAACATAAACATAAACAAACACACATAATTGATTGTCTATCCAGATTGAAAGGCTTAAAGGATTTTTTTAGAGAACAGCACAGCAAAAGGCTGTACTATAATTATTATTGCATCTCTATATTTGTTCTTTCTGTATATTTTTATTATATTGGTAAGAATTTTAATCTTCCCTTTTATGTATATTTGTTTATTGCAAAAGCTTACTGATTAGTCATATTATCATGTGCAGTTTTGTGAATTGTATGAGCAATATCTAATTGAACCTTTCACCTAATACTGGGTTAACATTTCTATATTTGTTGCAAGGTTAATATCCCATCAGTTTTGCTCACAAACAAATGAAAAATTATAGTTTCCTGGATGCCTAAATTTTGTAATTATAATTCAAATAAACATGTGCTTATTATAGTCTTATTATATTGCTCAGAGAAATGAATTATTGCTAACAATAATTATTAATTTGATGAACAAAGGCTTGGGGCTGCTAGATCAGAATATTGCCCAAATATATATAGGAAAACAGTCTAGAATTGTGATTGCTTCACATACTCCTTATCCAGACCAAATTTGGATTAAATTTGTAACACACTTTTGGAAACTTTGGCCATCTAATACATTATTTATCATTTAGGTATTATCCTTGTTATCCATCCAGACAAGAGTCTTGCTCCAATATTATCATTTCCAGCTCTTCATAGGTGTAGGCCAATTCCTATCTTTCTTCCTTGAATATGGTAACTGTTTGGGTCTATTGAAAGTTAGTATGTCCGATTGCCTTAACTGAATTGCATGAGATTGCTTTGGTGTTTGACTTGTTCTCTAGCTTGATTACTTATTAACCTAGTGGGTTCTGGTCAATTCAGTCTGCTCCCACCAATTCAGTTCTGATCCATTTGGTTTGGCAATGTCTCAAAGAATTCAGATAATACAGTAATTAGAAGGGCACAAATAGTTTTAGGCTTTGGCAGAAAAAAAACACAGGCAAGACTAGAAAATCAAGCACAAAGACAATGAGATATATTGTTTCAAATTCCACCTAGTCAATGGAGAAGTATACAATAGAAGATTGGTCAAGCAAATCCTTTTTATTTTTCTCTTCCTTGCTGTTGTCACAAAGCTTAAAGTTCTTGATCCTTTCTCAGAAACTAAAGAACCAGAGTCATTTTTGAGTTACCAGTAAATGAGAGAAATGTCTTGTCAGATCAAGGTAGCATAAATGGAGCTGCTGATGACTTGAATTAGGCTGAGCTAGAATTCATCATGGCCAACAGTTGATTTTAGGGCTTTGTAGAGTTCTTGATCTTGAGGGCATAATATGCAAGTAAGAGAATCAAGCCATTTATTTACAGTGTCACTGGTATGTTCTATTTTTGAATAACAAGTAAAACAGAAATTGAAAAGCTGTGTTTCTCTGAATGCATATTAAAATGTTTTATTGTACATATATCGCTTTTTCCCACAAGGGCAATTTTCTTTCAAGTAAGTCTGCTCTGAAGAACAAATATGTAGCTGATGATTTTTCCTCATCAATTATTTTGTAACTGTAAAAACGTTCTTATCTCAGATTAAGATAATTTGCCCTGGGAATTAGGCATATTATATTGTGTCCTCAACACTTACTGCTACTGTTTAAATTATCTGTATAGATTTCTTTGATTCACAAAAAGAACATTTTCTATGAAATGCTTATCATAGAGTTAAACTCATTGCAGTGCTTTGTAAAAAGAGGAACCAATATTAACACAATAAAATGTTATTTGAATGTACATATACACAATTTAAAGCATTTCAATAAAAAATATTTTATATATTTAACCTGTGGAAGTAATTGTCTATCTGCTCATCCATCTATTTATAAAGATTAAAGGATAGTACATTAATTAAAATTGTATCATGAAAGCTTCCAGGGACTAAAGTGCCATTCAATTGATATACAGGTAATCCTTGTGTCAACACACAAAGTTTTCCTGACCTGTTCCTGAGTTGTGATAGGCAGGGGGATGTGAAATTGTGCCTTACAGATGCACCTAGGAATTCACACCTCAGTCAAAACAAAACACATCCTAGCCACCCAAAGACATCTCCAGGTCTCCATTGAGACTTGCAACAGCCGGAGGGAGTGACTTCTACGACCTGTGAAATTTCTTTATTGGGGAATGTGACTGGTGACACACCTTGGGCGGGGGGCAACATGGTCTGCGGCAAGGCATGAACTGATCGAAATCAGATTTGGCTTCACTTAGTTTGTGCCAACATGGTGTTCCTAATAAACAGCTGTTTTTTTCTTGCTAAATGGCTTGGGACTCCCTGCTTTTATTAGGGCATTGGTCGGAAACCTGACACCTTGATTTACAACTACAATTGAGCTCAAAATTTCTGTTGTTAAGCAAGGCAGTGGTTAAGTGAGTTGTGCCTCATTTTATGACCTTTTATGCCACAGTTGTTAAGTGAATCACTGAGGTTGTTAAATGAATTATTTGTTCATTAAGCAATCTGGCTTCCCGCATTGACATTGCTTATTGGATGCCAGGTGAAAAGGCCACAAATGGTGATCATCAGAAGAGTAAACACATGCCAGTTTCCAAGCATCCAAATTTTGAGTATGTCACCATGGAGATGCTGCAATAGTCTTATGAAAAATGGTCAGAAGCCACTTTTTTCAGAGCTATTGTAACTTTGAATGGTCACTAAACAAATGGTTATAAGTTAAGGACTATCTTTGGTTAAGATTAAATTAGTCTATAAATTATAACAAAGTAATTCTACTTTAGAGAGAGATCATGTAGTGATCTTATTTTACATTCTTGCTTTCATAATTGTTGTCAATCAGTTTCTGAAAACAACTGTTGGTTTGCCTATGACTGTTCTATATTCTTGCAGATGTAAGCATATGTCTTATTGTCCATCTATACATATTGCTAATTGCAGCATGAAAATATTTTCCTAAACATTTGAAAGACTATAACTGCATGATATTACATTAACCATATCCCCAAATGCATTATAGATGTATACATTATAGACTCTGGTGGGAAGTTAAATTCTGTGGCTGTTTAGATTTAAAATAGGGTTTTATTTTACTCCGGACATCTTTTAATATAATCTGCTATGCCTCACTGATAATTGGTAATGATGTCTTCAGGAACTGGGATCTGTTCATCATCTGTTGACCAACTGAAGATGCTGAGGGCACTCTACCATATTAATTACTAAGCATTACCCTCTACTGACTTGGATAATGGACACTTGGTTTCTTCAGAATGGTCTTGGTTGATGCATTCCAAAGCACTTAAATGAGTTCCTTATATACTCAAGCATTCCACTTTTCAGAAATAATTCAATAATTGTTAACATGGCTTTATAAGTATTCTGAAACAATGTTAGACCTGTTTTGTTTTGTTTTTTAAAAAGGACTAATATTCTTTGGAGACCAAGAAGGCTGAATTGGGATTAAATTGGAAATGACACCTTGGTTCTTCCAGCTATGTATTATTTTTTCTATCTAAAATAAATATAGTATGTTTTCTCATAACCCCTGATAAACAGTATACTTTCTATTGTTTTTATTATTTTAGTGCATTACTATTTCTATATACTTTTTATCTACTTCAATTTTGGATGGTACTGTTACTGTTTTGAGCACTTACCAATTTGAAAAATATTTATGAAATTGGTGTGAAATTGATAGGAATTTTTTACCCTTTTAGCTTGACTAGTAGACAGAATTGAGAAGCACAGAATTAAGTGGGAGGAAAATTGGCCAATGCTCTTTACAACTCCTTGGTTATTACCTTTGAGTTGAGCTATGTATGAACACAATTGCAATGCTGTTCTGAAAGATGCCACCACTGTAAAATTCACAAGAAAAATAAGAGAAGTATCTGTTATTATAACATATTTACTACTTGGCTAAAAGAGATCTGTCTTCAACTTAAAGCACTCTAGATATATTGGAATTACAAATTCAGGAATACTCAGGGAAGATTTAGTTATATAATCTCTGTGCGCTTAATACAAAGTAGCAAATTTTCACCCTTAAGTTAAAAAATATATAGATAAAGATCAACAGAAAACTGGCTTAGTTGTGTGACATAACTGCATCAATTAATACTCTTAATAGTTTCTAGGTTCATAAAATCAATTTTAGAAAACATCAAATTATTAAAACCAAATCACCAAATTTTATTTGTTTTCTTTATTTTCCATTTTGTAATTAAAATATGAAGATAAGGACCAAGAAGAAAAACATCTGCCTATTGATTTTTAGGATAAATTATAATTGCAGTTTCAGTGGAAGTCAGGCAATATCTGGAACTTGCATTAAAAGTCTTGATATATTTCTTACTATTGAACTTTTAAGAAAGTTGATAATTTTGACTTATAAACTCATTTTAATGAATTTGTTTACAAATTTTTGACTGCTGAAGCACGATTGCAAAACTGAAAGGCAGTATTTAAATAGACACACTGTTGTTTTCTGCTATTCACACTGGGGTAAACAAGAGGGAATTAATGTATTTAAATATACATGTTGGTACTGATACATATTTTCTCCTTATTCCAATAGTAGCTTTAAAAACATTGAGGAAACTCTTAAACTCATCTCAGTTGGAATAGCAACTATCATTATATCCTTCAACTAGTGGATGCTATTTCTATTTATAAATATTTTTATTAAATAATAAACTGACCACAGTTTATTGGCATCTCAAAATTTCTATTTGAATTAATTGGAGAACCTGGGACTGCCCATCAGCATTCTATACAGAGGCTTCCCATGAGAAGACCAGAAAATTGAAAGAACCAAATTAATCTCCAAAACTGAACACTTCAACAAAAGAATAATTATGGAAGCCATCGAAATAGAGAAACACCCCCACAACATGAATAAATGTGATGATACCTCCCGCCTACCAGACATCTGGAAACTAGCCCTAGTCAACAAATGAGTCCCAGTCATGAAAACCGACACCAGACCCAGAACAACACAGGATGCAACCACCAATTACCCTCACCAGACTCAAACCCAAACCCATCCCATAGACCAAATGCAACCACCACCCAGAAGCCAAACCATGGCATCTCCAACTGCTGCACCCCCCTCCGACCCCCAACACAAAGCAAACTGACACACACCATGAACACATGACCAGACCACAAACTTGGAGCCAAATCAAAGCCCGGGATGTTACACCACAGGACAATACATCATAAAACTCAGGAGGTTATAACGCAAAGGCTCAGGATGTTACAATGCAGCCAACCCCCCCAAAAGGTTGCAGCACAGGACTCAGGACATCACTACAATAGAGCTCAGGATGTCATCACAAAGCCCGTTACCCAGATCATTACAACACAAAAGAATAGGCACACCACCAGTACCTCAGCCGCACAGGATGTTATGAAACAGCATATATTATGACTAATTTGCCAACATCAACTCCATCAACTAATCAAGATGTTACAAAACAGCCAACCAATCCGCTTACAGCAACAAAGCCAGCACCACACACACACACACACACACACACACACACACACACCAATATTTATAGAAAGACAACACCTCCAATCACACTTTGCTCACACAAGCACGAAACCGAAGGCACCAGCCTGAAGATGGCGAGTGGAACCTCATTGAAACATCATCAAGATAGTCTCAATCTTACATGGGAAAAGACCCGAATATGCCAAGACCCACATACCTGTACCCATGAAAATCTACAAAAACAAATATGTATATGTATATGTGTATATGTGTGTGTGTGTGTGTATACATACACACAGGCAAACACACACACTGTATTATACTGTGTATACACACATACACACACACACAAACACACACACATTTTACTAGCAACTACTCTGCACCAATTTAAATATGTCCTGTTTATATAAGCACTGGGCACAGTCAATTGATATTCAGTCACACAATGGCAGGGAATTCCTGTTTGATGATTTATAAAAAGAGGCACAATGAATCTTTCTTGGTATGTCCTGATCTGGTAATTGTTGCATGCCATATCTCAATCTACTCTGCACTCCAGTGTGGGATTCAAATAATTTAACAACCAGTTCTCTGCCCTAATGACCAGCTGGGTAGGCAGGGTTCAGTGGTCATGTGACTGGGTGGGCATGGCCAACTTCATGCCACTCACATCGAGGTACATTTTACCTTAGTTGTTACAATGTAATAAGGGTTTACTGGAAAGGAAGGCTTCTGTATGCAGGCCAATAAAGATTAGGCTAGAAACAACACCAGAATGTTTCCTTCCTGCCTTTCTTATAGGATTAGTCCTGTAAAGTGGAAAAAATCAAAAGGATATTTTTTCAAACAGCTGGTTCTCCGAACTTCTTAGAAAGTTAATAACAACCGGTTCTCCCAAATAGGTGCGAACTGGCTGAATTCCACCACTACTGCACTCATTAAAACAATAAAATGCTCTGAGATTGATCTTTGTTTTCCCTGATGGAGAAAGTTACTTTGATTATTCAGAAGACACTAGCTTTATTCAGGCTATCAGCTCCTGCTGGAATTCAGTGCATGAGCAGTGGTGAGCAGCTTTTTTCATCCCTAAATTAATCTAAGTGATTATCCACTGATTACGTTTAGTGCTTTTTCACATAATTACCTGCCAAGTAGAGTTTTTGCATACTATGCTTGCACATGAGCTGAAATTCATCATTTTCTGGGTTCATACATTGTGCTAACTCAAGGTTTATTTAATTACTTAACAAAGTCCTTGTTGCATGGTTTCATTCATTATGTTACTAACAAACTACAGAGGCTAGCTGTAGATTACAAGCTACAAGACTAAAGTAAAATCCTATGTAGCTCCATTTTGAATAGCAGCTATATATGAAGTAAACGTTCTTCCAATTTAAGCAAAGAAAGTTGCATCCAATCATGTCTATTGCTTTTGAAAGTATTGAGTCTAGAGCTAACCTCTGCTTTAAAAAGAAGATGGGAAAGTCAATCCCTAAAATGCTTCTTTACAATATTGCAACAAATGCTAAATTATTATTAACCCAACATTCCAAACATTCAGTTGAATTCAAAATCCAAAGACTTTCCATCTCTTGCTTTGAATTAGTTTGTACTACTCCAAACAACTGCATACATTTTGGAGTTCTTGTGGGTGATGACCCGTTTGAAATATAGGTGGCAGTAATAGTCAAAAGAATCTTTCCACAGCTTTGTTCTGTGTACCAGTTGCAGCCATTCCTGGACTGAGTTGCTCTAATATTAATCACTTTGGTCACCTGTCATATGTAATATTTCAATATGCTCTACAAGGGGCTCTTCATGAAGATTAACATTGTATTGAAAAGTTTCAACTCCTGCAAAACGCATCTGTGAGGGAAATTACATGTGCTCTGTTATCAGTATACTTTACATCTCTGCAGGAACAGCAATGCTTAACTTTTGAGTTCAATTCAAGATGTTGGTAATGACTTATAAAGCCCTATGTGGCATGGGACTGGGTTATTTGCCTTTCCTCAGTTACAGCTCATATCAAATCCTGTAGCAAGAAAATATTCTGGGTTTCATCAGCCCAGAACTGTCACCTGGTGGGGTCCAGGAAAAGACCCTTTCTGTCATACCACCAGTCCTGTGGTACATCATGCCACTGGAGATCAGATTGGTTTCAATCCTGCTGGCCTGTGCTGAAATTGAGGACTACCTTATACAGTGAATGTAATAAGTCAGATTTTTATTTTATATAACTTCCGCAGTGACGTGCAGTCAGGGGAGCCAGGGGAGGCAGAATCTCACCACTGTCATCATGAAAACAAAAAAAAAATGTAAAAGGAAAAAGGCAAGAGCTGAGGTCAGGATGAGCTAGTTGCTGCCAGGGTCACCATGAATGACTCTGCTTAGTGCTTAACTGTTTAAAAAAGCTTCTAAAAAAGCTCCCTCTACAGGAGGAGGCAGGAGAATGACGTGCCTCATCTAGTCTGACTTTAGACATTTTATGATCACTCAAGCAGAGTTAAGCAAGGGTTAAAAGCTTAAAAATTCCTGATGTAGGTGAGGCAGGTCATTCTCCTGCCTCCTCCTGTAGAGGGCGCTTTTTAAAGGCTTTTTTAAACAGTTAAGCAGAGTCATCCATGGTGAGGCAGCAACTAGCTCAGCCTGACCTCAGTTCTTGCCTTTTTCCTTTTTTCTTTTCATGATGACAGTGGTGAGGCTCTGCCTCCCCTGGCTCCCCTGACTCACTCGCTCGCTCACCCCCGCCCGTCCATTGTTCGCTCCCCCTGCCCGTCCGCATTATCCTAGCCCCACCCACCGCTCACTGATTGGCAGGCTCACCAATTGCCCCACCCACCTCTAAGAACCCTATCTAAACCCACTTACCTTTTTTCCTGCTTGGCTCTCTATTGCTGCCTGCCGACTCCGAGGAGGTAAGTAAGCTGCAACTAAGCACGGGGCAGAAGGGCACAGCGGCAGGCCATCTGTGCTAGAAAAAATGGGGTATACAGAGAGGAGGAGGAGGAGGAGGAGGAGGAGGAGGAGGGCAATCACTGTGTGGTCCTTGGTGCTCTCTGAGCTTGCTTGTTTTCTTGCAATGTTTCATTACTCAAACCAGGTATTATCATCATCATCAGTGCTAGAAGGAGTGGGATAAATTGAAAGGAGGAAGAGGAGTGGGGGGAGGGTGACAACAGCGGGCTCCTTGGTGTTCCTTGACCTTGGTGGTTTTTAATTATTTTTAGGGAATTTTTATTTATTTATTGTTTATAGAATGTTTATTACAAGAAATGTTATTCCTTTTTGCAAATGTTTTATTTGTGATGCAATATGTTGCTTTTAAGTGTACAGGTCAGTGCATGATTTATGTGTCTCAAGGTGGCTGCTTTCCTATGGGCAGGCCAGGCTGGTGCAAGGCAGCTTTGCCAGATTTTGTGTGTTTCTGTGTGATACCTGGTTGTTTAGGTAATTGTGAAGTGGTTGCTGGTTCTGTGAGCATCCTGGCACTGTCCTTTATAATTTCCCACAATGCCTTGATGGTTTTTATTCCAGTGGCTTTGTCTTTCCTGTTCTTAGGGTTAGGGAAAAAAAACTGGTTTCATCTACAGTCTTTTGAGGAGAAATTATTATTTTTTGGTGTTTTCCTGGCACTATCATAGTTTGGTGTGTGTGTGTGTGTGTGTTTGTGTGTAATGTCCCGCAGTTATCTACACATTAATAATGATCAAGTACTAATAATATTTCCTTATACATTTTAGTTACCTTTCCTTACATAATTGGTGTTTTCTTTCATACTTTTAGATTTCTAATTGCTATTTCTGTTAGTTAGCAATTGATAAAACAAATCCCACGTGAAAAAGTATTCGAAGCCTTCTTGATTTTAATTGTCAATTTATTCATTCCTGCACATTCTAATATTTATTCATTTTCATATCTTTGTTTTTTACACTGTCGTGCAAACACAATTCCAATAGCTGTTAACATGTGTAAAATTAAATATGTATTTATTCCCTTTGAAATATAAGTAGTAAGTAGTAAGCTACTTACCATCTGTAACTAACTCTTTTATTGTTTTGTGTACTTATTTTAATCTTATTTAAGTACTAAGTGCACAAAATAATAAATTTCCTTTTTATATCTTCTTTTTGTAGATCATCCATTGGGACAAAGAATTCAGTTTGTCTTGGCCACTCCCACCCAGTCACATGACCGGCAAGCCACTCCCACAAAGCAGGCCACACTCAGAAAGTAGATTCCAAAAATATTTGAAACCCACCAATGGATGGAAAATTGAGTCAACCTTGAGTCGGTGGGGCAATCACCACTCAGCAGAAGTAGCCTGCAGTACTCTAACCACTGCGCCACTACAGCTCTTTACCAAGTAATTATAATTGTAATATTTCCCCTATCTTCTTTGGCCATTTTAAATCTCCAAATCCAGAAAACAATTAATTCTCTTCCTCTTTTAAATGTATTTTTACTTTACTAAAGACAATAAAAGATAATATGAATTAAACACAAACCAGAAAAGAAATATATATATGTGACCTTCCTCCCATATGTGATCTTCCTCCCATATTTGGGCATACCAGGGGTTGTAAAATCTAATAGATACCTTTCACCCTGGCTTTGCTGATAACGGATAAGAGCCTGTGGCCTAATGGCTAAGATGTCTGCCTAGTATGTAATATAGCCCAGGTTCAAATCCCAGTAAGGGTATGGCTAGCTGATGAGAGCTAAATAGCTTGAAATAGATCTATACTAGTCTCCCTTTATTTATTTATCAGCACAAATACAACAAAATGTAACAAAAAGGCAACAGTAAAAATATTGGGTTTCTGCCTGGATGGTCTCTTGTGACTAGCCGAAGGACAGAAAATGGAAGTAGTGATCTTCCTCCCATATTCGGGCATACCAGGGGTTGTAAAATCTAATAGATACCTTTCACCCTGGCTTCGCTGATAACGGATAAGAGCCTGTGGCCTAATGGCTAAGATGTCTGCCTAGTACGTAATATAGCCCAGGTTCAAATCCCAGTAAGGGTATGGCTAGCTGATGAGAGCTAAATAGCTTGAAATAGATCTATACTAGTCTCCCTTTATTTATTTATCAGCACAAATACTATCTATCTATCTATCTATCTATCTATCTATCTATCATATATATATATATATATATATATATATATATGTATGTATGTATGTATGTATGTATGTATGTATGTATATATATATATTAGATTTTTACAACCCCTGGTAAGCCCCAATTATGGGAGGAAGCTAACTGCTTCCATCATCTGTCCTTCGGCTCGTCACAAGAGTCCATCATGACAGAAACCCAATATTTTTACTGTTGCCTTTGTTATATTTGTGTTTTATTTGTGCTGATAAATATATATATATGATAGAGAGATAGAGAGAGAGAGAGGGAGAACAGAAAGAACAGGGGGGAGGTTGTAATGGTATAAGGTAGACTAAGCAACTTAGTTTCCGCAGAGGTACTGTTTATATTCTGAAATCTTTAGCAAAAGTCCTAATATACAACAAAACAACAATTAAAAGAAAGTTACGGGACATATAGCTGTCAAGTATATATTTTAGGACTTGTCTTAAAATATCAAAGTTTAAGCAGACCTGAACAAAGATTGTACTGTTCTGGTAACTGAGAAATGATAAGCCAAGCAGTCCATGGATCTGAATAGATTGAACCATACAGTACAGGAAGCAATGCATATGAAAAAGGAATAGAAAGATAGCTTATGTATGAGAAAAGTAGAAGCAAAGTTTGATAAGATCTCATACAGTATAGAGTAGGTAATTAGTGGAATAGGGAAACTGAATGTGAATGTCTTTCTCCATATATAATTTTTCCCCCCCAATGAAATCAACAGCATGATGGTCAAATCAAGTTTTACACTGAATTTCCATTCTAGTTTGCTCTACCCTTTCCCTTTCCCTGTTATTTTACATATATATTACAGTTTTAATAGAACATGATTTCTAAATAGGCATGAACTCCTTCTCCTTCATTATTAATCCTTTGTCTTTTCTGGCAACATGTTTGTAGCTTAAAACACAACTGCAAGCCATTTATCTACTGGTGACTATGTCTCTGATAATTTTTCAATTAATCATGATTAATAGTTTGGCCGTAGCCTCTTACAAGGTTTATTGTGCTTGCTGATTCTCTTTTCTGGTAATTTCCTCTTGAGAATCAGCAATAATAAAACTGGAGACCCAAAAGAATTATAGCCCTAACTGCTGTAAACTGATCTTTTTAGAAAAGTCAGTTTAAAATTATCTTATATTTTTCAAAAGTATTTTGGCAGTACTTAGACTCAAAACAGCATTGTAGCAAGATTAAACATAATTTACTATAACTTTTTTATAGTTTGTTAGTGACAGTTTAATGATTGAATGATTTTTCCATATAAAGAAAAAAAAATATTCAGGCAATTTCTGTACTTTAGTGCTGGTTAATTACTTCTAAAACCCACTGAAACTAAGCCAACTGATGGATAAATTTGGTACAATTATAAGCAATGCTTGGTTTGTATAAGTAGAAAATTTTGTGGGAAGACGGAAGAGCTAGTCTCAGAAAGTATTAGGCTGTGCCAAATCTCTCAAACTGGCTTTCCTATAACTATGAATAGGTTCAGAATGAAGAAACTGATTATTCAAGGTATAAATGGCACAGTTCCAGTGAATAATTGCATTTACATATTGCTATACTCCAATGGCTATGCCCCAATTTACAAAAAGACAAATGGCTTGATTAGCCAGTATGTATAATCCATGGTTTACACAAACAGTGGCTTGTACAACATAATTAATGGAGCCAAAATTAAGTTAACCATACCATGGTTTGATATGTGAACATAATCACAAACCTACCTATTTCATGTAAGGCACGTTTATTGCAGAATTTCCAGCATTTATTGTAATATTGTTCATCTATTTTAGTCATTATTGATGTAAAACATCTTGTATCAATTTTCTCTTAAATCGTAATTTATAATTTTACTGATTTCTTCCATAGGCGTTCTCATTATTAAACATCTATAATAAAAAATAGAATATTTGAGAGCTCCTTATATATAATAAAATGTCAAAATCTGAATTACAACAAAACCTTTGGACATGGTAGAACGTTCTTGACTTGGCTGTGAAGACAAATTGCCATAGTTTTTCATTTGGAACTAATCAGTTTCTTTTTTGCAGCAGTTCATCAAAAAATTTCATTAGGCTCCCACACATTGTACAATCTTTCTGCTGGTTCTCTGGGCATATGAGACACAATGACTCTTTATTATTTTTTATATCTCATCAAATGCACATCTTTGTAAAACAGATTGGGAAGCCTGGCATTAATTTTCAAAAAGGCTGATTAAACACACTTTTAAATTGATACATTAAAAACAATTGCCTGAAAGTCTACTCTAGGGCACTTTGTTATATAATAAAAGATCAAAGGGAAACAAACCAAATCTAAATACATATGCCTAAGAAATCATGGCGTATTTTTTTAAAATGTTGTTATTAAAGAAAAGAAAAGATTAGATGAATAAATTGGAGGATCCTGTGAGTAATAATAGGAGCATCTCTTCTATTATATACAAACAACAGAAAAAATTAGACTAGGTGAACAGCTATTCCAAGTTTTCTTTTGTATTAGAGCATGGCTTTGGATGCAAATTCCTTGCTTTCAAGCTCTTATCCAATCCCTACTACTGATTTCCAGCATTTTGGGCACTTTATGGTCTTTGGAGAGAAGCGGGAATGATAAAAGGAGATATTTGCTATTTATCTTCTGACAGTCTGATAACTGAGGAGATCCTGATTCAATCAATGACCTACAGAGTTATATTCTAAATAAACAACTAGCTATTACTTTGAATATAAACATTATAAGAGAGCCTTGATGACTATGTTTCAATATTAAAATCTGTTTATATTTATATGAATAATTGTCCCAAATTTCTACATTGACAATGGTGACTTTTAATAATCATATGACTAAATTAATTATTTGTAGAAGTTCACATATTCTTTTAAGTCATGTCGTGGTTAATTGTGGTTTGTTGAACACATTAAGCTACTAAGAGTGGGCTAATGCACAATGACTGGACTGGTAGATCATAGATAGTGCAACATCTGTAACTGTAATCTTTGTCACGAATAGAATAGAATAGTGCAGAGCAGAGCAGAATAGAATAGAATAGGAATTGGAAAGGATCTTGGAGGTCTTCTAGGCTCAAGAAGGTCCTATACCATTTCAGATAAGTGACTTATCTAGATCATGCTAAGGCTAAAGTGAAAAAACATTATGATTTGGTGAAGTATGTACACTGATTGACCTGTTAAAAATAATAAAAATAATCCTACACTTATCCAGTTGAGAAACTGAATAAAGTTTGGTTATTATAATGTACTTATAGCTAAAGGTTTATATAAAGCATTGCTTTAGACCTTTGTGATGCAATGTCAAATGGAAAGAATAAAAGTGACCTATAAAGAGGGGGGAAAGGTCAGTTAGAGTACAGCCTGTCAAAAGGTCTCATATGACCAGATCCTAGTCCATAATTACCATATTTTGGGTGTATAAGGTGCACCTGTCCTTTCCCCTCCAAAAAAGAGGGTGCAAATCTGGGTGCGTCATACACTGAATACAGCCTTTTTGGCCTCCCGAAACCCTGCCTCCTTTGCAAAAATGGATGTGCAGAGGGTTTGGGAGGCCTGCAAAGTGCTCCTGGGGGCTGTGGAGGGCAAAAACGAGTGAAAAATGGGCCAGTTTTTGCTCAGCCCCTCCAGCCCCCAGGAGCACTCTACAAACCTCCCAAAGCCTATGCATGCTGTGTTTTTGTCAAAAAAAAGTTTTTTGTGCATTTTGCCCCCCCTGCCCCAGGAACACTCTACAAGCCTCCCAAATCCTATGCATACCTTTTTTTTTGTAAAAAAGGGCCCGTTTTTGTAAAAAACGGGCCGTTTTTTGCCCATTTTTGCCCCCTAGCCCCCAGAAGCACTCTACAAGCCTCCCAAACCCTTTTTGTTTCACAAAAAATGAGGAATGCAGAGGGTTTGGGCGGGGGGGGGGCTGCAGAGTGCAAAAACTTTTTTAAAAAAATTACCACTTCAAAATCCTGGTGTGTCTTATACCCCGATGCGTCTTATAATCCAAAAAATACAGTATATTCTTTAGTTCCTTATAAAATGTGATAGAATGTAGGTTTGTGGTGTGTGTGTGGGGGGGCGGTTGTGTGTGTAAAATACACTGTAATGCAATGTTGTTAAAAGAGATAAAGACATTCTGGAGCAAATTTAAGGACTTGGTCATTGCATAGATGGATCCATATAGTTTTTTGTGGGGAAGGAAATAATACAGTATGGATATTTGCTATTGCGTTCTTCTTCTTTACTTCTTAGTATAATCTATATCCTTCAGATTCTCTGATATCTCTCTTCCAAATACTAAACAGACTTGATATTGCTTACCTTAGAAGCTCAGAGAAGATGATTCAAGGACTACATCTGCTGAGTTAAATAAATATTTCATTCTCAGTCACAAACAGCATCAGCATCTTTGGACAAATCATTCTGTCACTTTAATGAATTCATTGCTATTATGAAATCATATGAACATGACTTCTCCAATTTATGCACTGATATACTGATTAAGTTATTTATAAATTTATGAATGCATATATGTCTAAATAACATGGTGACAAAGCCTTTGTAAACATTCAAGAAGATATGAACACACATTTGCATCTACATTAAACTATAAGCAACAGATGGCTTGTGGGACGTGTGCAATTTGCCAAAAATTTTTTTTCTAAAAAAGTGACTGCCTCTTTCCTCTGGAACACATAATACCAGAATAGCTACCAGAATATGGTAATAAAGAAAGCTCCTGGATTTAGGCATTGTCCATTGGATTATGTTTTCAATTTTTATCTCTATGAAGGGTTTATCTTCTAGGCTAATAGCGAACTGGAAAACAGTAATGTTTGTTGAATAATCCAAGTATAGTTACAACTTAACAAGAAGTATTATTGGAATATTTGGTGGAGGTTTCAAGAAGGAGTTTTATATATTGGATTCTAATATTTGGCTCAGAAAACTGTCAAGACTAGGCTTGAATCGGTTCTTTATTGGTAAAAGGAAAGACAGGACCGTATGATTCAGCCCAGTCAAAAGTTAACTTACCATTTAAAAAGTGAGTTGTAGACATTTTGAGAGATATGGTTATTATTTTTGTCTTATAGTGGAATGGAATAATTCAAGTTTTCTTTTTCTTCTTTCTCTATACTATATATTAGTTTGTCTCATTAATATTTGTATATTTTGTTTTGTTTGAATGTTTGATTTCATATGTTCTGGGTATTAAAAAAATGAATTTGTAATTGTAAAAAAGCAATACATTATGCAATATAGATACTTAAAAAAAACCAAGGTAAACAGTTTGATGAGTACTGAACCCTATAATCACAAAATTATTTGTTTCAGATATTGTACTAATAGGGATGAAAAAGACTTCTCCACATAAGGACATAAATATTTCCTTCTGCAACTCTCAGAATTTAATTAATGAAAATCAATGTCAAAATTTGTCATATTTCAAGATTGAAACAAATAAAAACTGTCATGTAATCCCTAAAGGAAGTAATCATAATCTTTTAAAATCCACAGAATCCTCCCAGACCTAATCCTATCGATTTATATGATAGGGCTTTACACATGGTACAGCTATTTAATCCTCCAAAAATGTTAACTGAAGCCTATGGATTCAGTTGTGGATGACTGTAGTCATAATTTGTTTACCAATTTACTGAGTAAACTCACAATTGACTTACTTATACCTGTATCATGATAAGCCATTCTGATTACAAACTGCATCAGCTAGGTACATATGATATATTAAGCCAAAATTAAATGTATGCCTTTAAATGATGAATGAATTATGTTAGTACTTATTTGGAATACTAACACAAACCATCTAACTTCTTGTATCATCTCAACAAGGTAATAATTGTGGTGCAGAATTGGAATGGAGCATGTTTAATGTTGAATACTAGCGCGGGAAATACAAGCGCGCGAACAAGGACTCTTCCTGATTGGCTCCCGGGCAGAGCCGGCTCAATCCTCGCCCTGATTGGTCGAGCTACAAAGGACTCTTCCTGATTGGTTCCCGGGCAGAGCCGGTCCAATCCTCGCCCTGATTGGTCGAGCTACTCGACGCCCATTGGTCCCTCACTCAAACCTGGGGGTATAAATGTAGGGCGCGAAATACGCCTCGTTGAATCGTTTCCACTATGAGCTGAATAAAAGTCACTTTCCTCATACTTCTTGTCGCGTCCTTTCCCTTCGCCCCAAGATCTAAAACTGGCGACGAGGGTGGGATCCCGATTCCCGCGACCACGAAGAAGAACAGCCAGCTGCCACCGCGTCTGAACCAGCCAGAACGCTATCGTCAGACCGAGAACTCCGGCAGCGAACGCGAATTTTTCTTCGTCCTTCCTCTCCCCTCTCCGGCCCCACACCACGATGGCGTCATCGCTTCCTCCTTTCGCGCCATTCGGCGGAGCCACCGGAGAATCATGGGACGGATTCATGGAGCGGTTCGAGTGTTACCTGATCGCCTCGAAAAACCAGGCTCAGACCGATGAGGAGAAATGCAGCTTCTTCCTGTCCTGCTGTGAGCCGTCCATGTTCGCCTCTGCGAGAGCCCTGGCCGCCCCGAGGCCAGCATACAAACTTGGGTGGGCCGAGCTGATGTCCAGGCTGAGGAACCACTACGCTCCCTCACCCTCTTTATTTGCACGCCGTTTCGCTTTCCGCCGCCGAGTACAAAGGGCTAATGAATCCATTAGCCAATTTCTGGAGGCCTTGCGCACTGTGGCCGCCCAGTGCGATTTTGCAGACCTGGAGGAAAACCTTGCGGAGCAATTTGTGTGCGGGGTCCGCGACGCACACTTACGCGGCCGATTGCTCCGGAATCACAAGATTACCCTGATGCAAGCCGTGGAAATAGCGCGAGCTGCCGAACTCTCCGAGCAATCCACGGCCGACATGGAACGCCTCCAGCTAAACCCCCCCGCACAAACCGTCGCGGGGCCGCTCGCCCAGACGAACCTCGTCGACGACCTCTCCCCTGCCGAAAACGAGGAGGAGGAGGAGGAGGAAATCGTCGGCCAGATGAGGCTGCAGCCCAAACGGAGGCCACCCCAGCAACCACCGGCACCCGTTCAGCCGGCCTCAAACGCACCTTGCCGCGGATGCGGCGGCCGCCACAGCCGCACAGCCTGCCCGTACCGTTCTGCCGTCTGCCGCCGTTGCCAAGGAGAAGGACACCTCGCCAGAGTATGCCGGGCTCCCCTGCCAGCCCCGTCGTTTATGCAGCCCAGCGACCGGCGCCCGGCACCACCACGCCGCCAGCAGCCACGTCCCGCGAGGCGCACGGAGGACTGCCACTCAACCTACCAGCCCCCCAGCGCCGACTGCGTAGTCTACCAGGCATCCCCCGTTCCCGCCGGCCACCGGAAAATAAGCACCGCCGTCCGTCTCGAAGGTCAGCTTTGCCAAATGGAGGTGGACTCCGGTTCATCCCGTTCTCTCCTATCTTGGGCTTTGTTCTCCCGCCTTTGCCCCGGGGTTCCCCAGAGAAAGCTGCGCCCCGCCAGGGTCTCCCTCCTAGATTACCAGGGAAATGGGATTCCCACAGCTGGGTTATACCACATCCGGGTGGAATATGGAAATTTTAAAGGGAAACTCCCAGTTTTAGTCGTAAGGAACAACCTGCCCGCTCTCCTGGGGTTAGAATGGTTCTCCGCTTTGGGCCTCACCATAGAAGGGGTACACAGGGTAGTTTCCCTCCCCGTAGATAGCGTCCTAGACGAGTTCTCAGATGTGTTCGACGGGAAATTGGGTTGTTACAAGGGTACCCCCATTTCTCTCTGCCTCGATCCTCAGGTCGCCCCGGTTAGGCTAAAGGCACGCAGGGTCCCTTTCGCATTGAGAGCAAAGGTAGATGCGGAACTCGATAAGTTAATTGAACAAGGGGTACTCGAGCCCGTAGATCACGCCCGCTGGGAAACCCCCATAGTCCTCCCGGTCAAACCCGATGGATCGGTGAGAATATGTGCCGACTACAAGTCGACCATCAATTTGGCCCTACAGGCAAACCCGTATCCGGTTCCCGTAGTACAGCACCTACTCCACTCCTTAGGACAGGGCCGCATTTTCGCTAAGCTAGACATGGCACAGGCCTACCAGCAGCTCCCCGTAGACGACGATGCGGCTACAGCCCAGACTATCGTCACCCACCGCGGAGCTTTCCGTTGCCGCCGTCTGCAATTCGGCGTCTCGGTCGCCCCTGGGATTTTCCAGAGCCTCATGGAGCGGTTGCTCCACGGGCTCCCAGGCGTCGTTCCCTATTTCGACGACGTCCTGGTCGCAGCCCCCAGCCACTCGGAGCTCCTGAAAACGCTGCGGGAGGTCCTCACACGTTTCAGGGAGGCGGGACTGAAATTAAAGCGCAGCAAATGCGAAATTGCAGTTCCCAAAGTTGAATTCCTGGGGTTCCTCATTGATGCCCAAGGCATCCACCCCACTCCTTCCAAAGTTGCCGCCATCAAAAATGCACCCGCACCCACCTCTAGGGCGGAGTTACAAGCATTCCTGGGGCTCTTAAATTTCTACGCCCCTTTTATCCCCCACAAGGCGTCACTAGCTGAGCCGCTACACCGTCTACTTGACCGGTCAGCAGCCTGGAAATGGGGTAGCCGTGAAGCGCACGCGTTCGCGGCTATAAAGGATATTTTAACTTCATCGGCAGTCCTAATCCAGTACAGCGATAGGATGCCTCTAATTCTGACTTGCGATGCCTCCCCCTATGGCGTAGGGGCGGTGCTGAGCCACGTCCTCCCAAACGGCTCAGAAGCCCCCATAGCCTTCTATTCCCGGACACTCTCCTCCACGGAGCGGAACTACAGCCAAATCGATAAAGAAGCCCTGGCTGCAGTGTCCGGCATTAAGCGGTTCCATGACTACCTTTATGGTAGAAAGTTCACCCTAGTCACGGATCACAAGCCCCTCCTGGGGCTACTGGCGGGTAACAAGCCGACTCCCCCCATCTTGTCCCCCCGCATGACACGCTGGACAGAGTTCCTAACGGCGTACTCGTATACGCTGTTATACCGTCCGGGCAAACAGCTAGGACACGCAGACGCCCTGAGCCGCTGCCCCCTGCCAGAGACGGACACAGCCCACGTGCCCGCGCTCTCTGTTCTGTCCATTGCCGAATCCGACCTCCCCGTTTCTGCCACGGACGTGGCAGCCTGCACAAAGGCTGACCCCGTCCTATCTCAGGTCGCTTCATGGGTTTTGAGGGGGTGGCCCACGGAAAGGGTAGCGGAACACTTCCGCCCATTCAAAGTGCGACAGGCTGAACTCGCCCTTCACGGGGGTTGCCTTGTCTGGGGGGATAGGGTAGTGATCCCTACAGCCCTACGAGCACGAATCCTGCCCGCACTCCACAAAAACCACCCAGGCATAGCACGAATGAAAGCCTTAGCCCGTAGCTACGTATGGTGGCCCTTGTTAGACACAGAAATCGCAGACTACGTAGGCCGATGCAGGATCTGCCAAAACTCTAGGCCGAATCCCCCCATAGCCGCCCCTCGAGAGTGGGAGATCCCTAGAGGCCCATGGTCCCGTTTACACATCGACTTTGCCGGCCCCTTCCACGGCCGGAACTTCATGATAGTAGTCGATGCTTACTCCAAGTGGGTGGAGCTAGTAATCATGACCTCCACCACAGCAGAGAGTACAGTAAGGGCCCTCCGTAAGATGTTCGCTACCCATGGGTTACCGGATGTGATAGTCTCCGATAACGGGCCCCAGTTTACCTCCACCACGTTCCAAGAATTCCTGGCCGAACAGGGGATCAGACACGCGGCCACAGCCCCCTATCACCCAGCTAGCAACGGCCGGGCGGAGCGCGCAGTGCGCTCAGCAAAAGAAGCCTTGGGCCGCATGGACCAGGGCGACTGGCAAGAAAGAGTAGCGGCCTATCTCTTGAGCCAGCACTCCATACCCTGCCCAACGACCAACAAAAGTCCCGCGGAGCTCTTGATGGGTAGGAGATTGCGAACCCCCCTAGACAGGCTCCATCCACTTTACGCAGGAGATCCGCCAAGCAACCTGGGGGCCCTTCCGTCCCACGCGTTTAAGTTAGGGAATCCTGTATGGGCCCGTTCCTTTTCCGGGGATCCACGGTGGGTTCCCGCAACCATCACAGCTCTGACCGGCCCCTGTTCCTTCAGGGTCGGCCTGGCCGACGGGACACAATGGAGGCGACACGTGGACCAGTTAAGGCGTCGCCTTCCTGCGGAAAGAGACGGCCCCAGCTTCCCAGAAATCTGCTCTCAACAGGAGCCACCCCCATTGACTCCTTTCCCCACGGACCGTTTCCACCCGGCGAACGGGGGTCAAGCCGTCGCGAACCTTCCGGGCAGGCGCACCCCAGCTGGTTACTCCTTTCCGCGGAGCCCTTCTCGAGACTCTGAACCTACACCCCAACCGGACTGCACGGGGCCCCTACCAGACACAGAGACGCCACCCCAGGCGGACGGACATCGGGCACGGGACCCGGAGCCAGTGCCCTCTCGCGGGGCCGCGCCGTCGGCTCAAGCCCCCACCACGGACACGCCTCCGCCAGCGGCCCCCCCCCCCGTCGACGACCGCCGGGGAACCACGGAGATCGGGACGAGAACGCCACCGTCCCGCCTACCTACAAGACTATGTTTGCCCCTCCTAAAGGAACTCTATGACTGGGGGGGGAGGGGTGTTGAATACTAGCGCGGGAAATACAAGCGCGCGAACAAGGACTCTTCCTGATTGGCTCCCGGGCAGAGCCGGCTCAATCCTCGCCCTGATTGGTCGAGCTACAAAGGACTCTTCCTGATTGGTTCCCGGGCAGAGCCGGTCCAATCCTCGCCCTGATTGGTCGAGCTACTCGACGCCCATTGGTCCCTCACTCAAACCTGGGGGTATAAATGTAGGGCGCGAAATACGCCTCGTTGAATCGTTTCCACTATGAGCTGAATAAAAGTCACTTTCCTCATACTTCTTGTCGCGTCCTTTCCCTTCGCCCCAAGATCTAAAATTTAAGATTCTGAACCATTTTGAAAGATTGATATTGATATTATTAATTGGTATTTAGATACCTAAATGTTCTTGTAATTAAGATTAGAATACTATGACTGATCTAAAACATAATTAGAGCACATGGCTATTTTGCAATTCTATTATTCTCTGTCTACAACAGAGAATAGCTGCCAGTTCTTAAGAAACTAGGATGTTATAATGTGGCATAGTATCAGGGGTGGGTTGTTCCCGGCATTACTGCCAGTTCAGTGCACACAAAAATTTTGCTCTGCACATGGGCGCATTTGTACAAAAAAAGGTCTGCACATGGGCAAACACTTAAAAAAGAAAAAAAATAAATTTGTCTAATTACAATTGGTCTGTGCATGCACAGAACTAAAAATCAAGATGGCAGCCTCAGAAGGAGAACCAGTTTGGGGGTGTGACAGGCTGGGTCACCAGTTCTAACAACCCAAGCCACCAAACCACTACCGGTTCGGCTGAACCGGTCAAAACTGGTAGGAACCAACCTCTGCATAGTATGAATGTGGATCCAAACAGTATGGCCGTTTGCGGTTGACAGATGGAAATTTTGTGCAGATTTTCTAAATGCTATCCAAGATATTTTAGTATAGAAATTAGTGTGCCAGTAACCATTGTAACCACCAAGATCTGTTTATGCCATAATTTTTCAGTTTTAATTTTCATATCTTTATGTATTATTATATACTTTATTCATTAAACATGAAACTCAGCCAACTGAACATTCAAAAATGCATTACAAAATACCAGTGACTGGTGCTAATGGTTGATATGGTTTTCTGCATCCCAGGTATTAACCAAGTACCTTCTCAAAATATAAGGTGTTCTGAGTAGCGCAGTTTTTTGCAGTTCCGCTGGTGTTATTGCAGGAATTTGTTAATGTATTTTATAAAATTCTTGGATATGGTGCCAAGTGCCCCGATGGAAATGGGTATCACTGTTACATGCTTCATCCATAGCCGTGTAGTTTCAATGGCCAGGATATTTCATTATTTTTTCTAGTTCTTTTTCTTCGACTTTGGCATCTCCTGGAACAGCGATATCAATACAACCGTGATATCTGGTGTGTTGTGCTCCAAATGATGATCCGTTTGTATTCAAAAGCCCCACAAGATCTTCACCTTCTCATTTTCAATAACTTTTTCCACTTTATGTTCCCATGACTTTCTGGATACAGGTAAATCATATTTTTTACATAATGACCCGTGGATTAATTTAGCAACTGGTTGTGTCTAGCTTTGTAATCAGTTTGCTGCATTCACATATTAAATGTAAAACAGTTTCAACTTTGTTATTGCAAATTCGGCAGTTTGGGTTGTCAATGGATTTTTGTATCTTTGCTTTCAAGTTTGTAGTGCTTGTTCTTGAGCAGCCAGTATTAAACTTTCTGTTTCTTTCTTGATAGTTCCCATCTTAAGCCATGTCTGTCCAGTTGTCATCACATTTTCCTTCAATGTTTTTCAGGTGCTGTCCATGCAAAGCTTTGGTTTTCCATCTATTTAATCTGTCATCCAGCTGTTTTTCCTTATATTCTGCCTTTGTTTCTGTTGCTTTTATGCTGTTCTCTGTTTTCACAGCCTGCAGCAATTTTTCTGTACTTTGGTTCACATAATCATTCAAACTTTGTTTTTCTTCTTCTACAGTTTGATGGATTTGCAATAGCCCTTTGTCCCCTATTTTTCTTGGCAGGTACAACCTGTTGATGTCACTTCGTGGATGTAAAGTGTGGTACATATTCAAAAGTTTGCGTGTTTTCTGGTCCAGGTTTTCCAATTCAGCCAAAGTCCAATTGATGATTCCAGCTGAGTAGCGTATCACTAGAACTGCCCATGTATTAATGGCTTTAATTATATTTCCAGCATTCAGCTTTGGTTTTAATATTTTGAGGATCCTCTTGGTGTATTCCTTTTGCGTTGACTCTTTGACTTTTCCATTCAAGATGTTATCTGCTTCCAATATGCCTAGGTACTTGTAACCACCATCCTTTGCTAATGCTTTCACTCTATTTCCATTTCTCAGTTCTATTCCTTCTGTTTTTTCCATTTTTCCTTGCTGCATGCATGCATACTATAGCACATTTTTCAAGTTCAAAGTTCATTTTGATGTCACTGCTGAACAGTTGAACTGTGTTGAGTATTGATATAAGTTCAGTGGGGCTTTTTGCATACATTTTAAAGTCATCCATGTATAGTAGATGGTTTATCTTGCCATGATGGCTTGAGATTTGGTATCCCAGTTTTGTGTTTTGTAAGAGTATTGTCAGTGGAATTAATGCAATGTTGAACAGCAGTGGTGAAAGTGAATCCCTTGAAAGATTCCTTGTCTGATGTTGACTTCACCAATGTTCTCCACATTTGTTGTTAGAACTGTTTTCCATTTTTGCATATTTGTTTTCAAAAATGTACAGATATTTTTGCTGATTCCAAAGTTTTCCAGACATGTGTTAATCCAGCTGTGGGGTAAGGAGTCAAATGCCTTCTTGTAATCAATCCATGGCATATTTAAATTTGTTTTTCTTCGTTTTGCATTTTTTAGTACCATTTTGTCTATGAGCAGCTGATCTTTTGTTCCTCTTGATTTTTTATATTTTCCTTTTTGTTCTACTGGATGCAAACTGTTTTCCATCAGATGATTGAATACTGAATTTGCCAGTATCCTTGTAAAAAGTTTGAACATTGTTGGCAGGCAAATAATTGGGCGATCATTGCTTGGTTCTGTGCCTTTTTCTGGATCTTTCATAATCAAGTATGTTTGACCAGCTGTTAACCATTCTTTGCTTGTTGAATTTTGAAGCATTTGATTAACTTGAATGGCCATGTGATGATGGAGGCCTGTCAGATGTTTTAGTAAGTATCCATGGGGTCCATCCAGGCCAGGTGCACTCCAGTTCTTGACCTTCTTTGCTTGTTTTGCCACCATGTCAGTTTTTATTACAATATTTTCCATCTTGTTTTGTATTGTTTGTTGCTGAATATCTTTGATCCAGGAGGCACTGTTGTTATGTTCCACTGGGTTTTCCCACAGTTCTTTCCAAAAGTTCAAAGTTTTTTCTTTACATGGGTGAACATTAGTTTGGATTCGAGTTTCATCAAGGGACCAGTAGAAGAGATGTTGGTTTCTTCTGAACTGGACATTTTCATGATATTGTTTTATTCATCTTTCGTATCTTTCAATTTTCCTTGCTGTTGCTATTGCAAGTTGTTTTAGTTCTTCCATAATTTCCATTATTGTTTTTTTCTTCCAGGTTGTATTTTTTGTGTAAACTATTTTTCAGCTTTTTGTTCTTTAGTTTTCCTTCTTTCAAGTACTTCAGATTGCTGATATCCCCTTGCGTTCTAGTGTGTTTCTTTTTTGACATTTTATAACCCAGTTCTGCAGCTATAATGGCAGCTGTTGGTTGGTTTCATATAGTGTGCTGGATGGGATGGAAGTTAAAATATTGTTCATGGCAGTTAACAGATCTTTCACTTGAAGAGCCAAGGTGGCGCAGTGGTTAAATGCAGCACTGCAGGCTACTGCTAGATCAGCAGGTCAGCGGTTCAAATCTCACCGGCTCAGGGTTGACTCAGCCTTCCATCCTTCCGAGGTGGGTAAAATGAGGACCCAGATTGTTGGGGGCAATATGCTGACTCTCTGTAAACCGCTTAGAGAGGCCTGAAAGGCCTATGAAGCGGTATATAAGTCTACTGCTATTGTTTGCTATGCACTTCGCGAATGGTAGGTAGTCTTTTTCTTTCTACATTTTCTTTGATGTGGTTTTCAATTTTTTCTTTCAGCGTTTTTGCTAGATCACTTAGCTCTACACTTTCAAGTTGTTGCACAGGAGGGTCTTCATCCTGTACGTTCGTTTCTTTCACTGCTTGGTCAATTTGTTCCTGTGTTGGAGCAATTTCTTCAGCTTGTTCATCATCACTTGTTTTCTTTTTAGCCAATATTTCTAGATTTTGCATTTCCACTTCTATGAAAACTTTATTATGGATGATGAAGTGCCTTTGATCCATTAATCTTTGTTCAGTTATGTCACTTTCTGGGTGTTGTTCCTTCCACAGTTGCATCATTCTTTTTTGAAATCCCCTGTCTGTTGTTTCTGCCTGGTAGTAATATTTGCAGATTTGTCAATTTTCTTCCGTTGTCCAAGTTTTGCGCTTTGGTTCTAGTTGCTTTGCAGTTGCACGCCCTGGTTCCCTGGCAGTAACAGCTGTTCTTTATGTATTATTATATACTTTATTCATTAAACATGAAACTCAGCCAATGGAACATTGAAAAATGCATTACAAATACCAGTGACTGGTGCTAATGGTTGATACGGTGTGCTGCCAACATCCTAGGTATCAACTAAGTAGCTTCTAAAATATAAGATGTTCTGAGTAGAGCAGTTTTTTGCAGTTCCACGGGTGTTACTGCAGGAAGCTGCAATTTGTTAATGTATCTTGTAAAATTCTTGAACATGGTGCCAAGTGCCCCGATGACAATGGGTATCACTGTTACATGCTTCATCCATAGCCATGTAGTTTCGATGGCCAGGTTGCGATATTTCATTATTTATTCTAGTTCTTTTTCTTCGACTCTGGCATCTTCTGGAACATCTCCTGGAATAAACTGTACTTCGGCCCTCTAGAACTGTGATATCTTTTTTTAAAAATCCCCTGGCTGTTGGTTCTGCCAGGTAGTAATATTTGAGGATTTGTCAATTTTCTTCGGTTGTCCAAGTTTTGTCCTTTGGTTCCAGTCGCTTTGCAATTGCATGCCCTGGTTCCCTGGCAGTAACAACTATTCTTTATATAATAATAATAATAATAATAATAACAACAACAACAACAACAACAACTCTGCCGTTGCCAGTCCCAAGCCCGGATGAGAAAGGAGGAAGGTTGGGGTCAGGTTGGCATCTGGTCCCGTAAAAAAAAACCGCCAACCCATACAATATGGTGAAAAAAAGGAATAAGAATTCCATACCGCATCAGTCGTCGCGCCGGTTAACAAGGACCGCGGCAGATGTTGGGGTCCCTGGAGATCCGTCGACAAGTGGGCTACAAGTGGACCAGCCAACAAAATGACAAAAATATAGTGCAGATGAAAACTGTGCCATAATGGCCTGTTACTACAACTCAGAGCCAGAAAAAAGAGGCTATTTAAAGCGAATGTATGAATTATGGAAACAACAATATCCAGATTCAAATGTTAGTGAACAACGACTAGCAGATCAAAGGCGATTTGTTATACGGAATAAAGTGTTTAGTGAAGTTGAACATGAGGAAATTCAGGCAAATTGCAAAACCCAAAAAACAATATCACAAGCAGAAATAATTGATATTCAAGACACAACTAAAGACATTATAGTAGAACTCCCAGAAGAAGCTCTCGGGGAGGAAATAACATCACCACCACTAGAACCAGTTATCACTGAACCAGCTGATGAACTAACTCAAAAACAAAAAGAATTGAAGGATAAGATCATGGAGCATTTTCTGCTTAATGAGGAAAGGCAATGTTTACCATCACTAAAAACTGTGCCTAAGAAAATTTTGGCCCCTATCATGAAAATGGTTAATGCAGTGTTTTCAACAATTGAACTGGGATCCATCTTGGAAACAAACTAGTTAATGTACAGTGCAGCTGTAATAGTCACTAATGAACTAGGCATTAAAATTAAAGTACCTAGTCACACAACAGAAAAAGCATCAAAGCCAAAGTGGAAAATCCGTTTAGAACAAAAAATAAAAAAATTAAGGTCAGATGCTAGTAACTTAAAGAACATGCATGAGCAATGGCTTAAAAACAACAAAATCATAGATCGGCTAATCAGAAGATATAGATTGGATACAAGAAAAATCAACGAAGCTGTAGAGATTGTAAAACAGCAGATAACAGCAACAGCTAGAAAAATTGAAAGATATGAGGCATGAATCATCCAATATAAACAAAATCAGCAATTTCGATCAGACCAACGGCGTTTTTATCAAAGTCTTAATGTGAATGGCGACACCAGAAGTGAAAAACCAGAAAAACAGGCCACAGTTGAATTCTGGAAAGAATTGTGGGAAAATGCAAAGGACTACAACAAGGAAGCAAAGTGGATACATGACTTTGAGAAAAGCATTGGCAACAAACAAATGCAAGTATTAGAAATAACAACTGAGATGGTCAAAAATCGAGTTAAAAAGGTAAAGAATTGGACATCACCTGGAAAGGACCAATTACATGGTTTCTGGCTCAAATATCTGACCAGTTTACATGCAATATTGGCCAGGCAACTGAATGAAATTTTACAAAAGGGCCAAATTGATGAATGGTTGACAACTGGAAAAACATACTTGATTCAGAAAGATGCAACTAAAGGAACAACACCTGAAAACTACAGACCAATAACATGCTTGCCAACAACCTTCAAATTACTCACAGGCGTTATTGCAGATAACATGATGGATTATTTGGAAACAAACAGCATCTTGCCAGTAGAGCAAAAAGGCAACAAAAGAAGGAGCAGGGGCACAAAAGATCAGCTTCTAATTGATAAAATGATATTAGAAAATTGTAAGAACAGAAAAACGAACTTGAATATGGTCTGGATTGATTACAAAAAGGCATTTGACTCATTGCCACATAGTTGGATCATAAAATGCTTAGAAACAACTGGCATTAGCAAAAATATTACATCCTTTACTGAAAAGGTGATGAAACAATGGAGAACTGAGTTGGCAGTAGGGAATGAGATCTACGGAATGGTTAATATCAAGCGAGGAATTTTCCAGGGTGATTCACTTTCACCTCTTCTCTTCATCATCGCAATGATCCCACTATCAGTAATCTTAAAAAAAAAATGAAATTAGGCTACCAAACAGCCAAAGAAGCTGAAAAAATTTCGCATTTACTATATATGGATGATTTGAAACTCTATGGAAAGTCAGAAATAGAAATCCAATCATTGACAAACACAGTCCGAGTATTCAGCACCGATATTTCAATGCAGTTTGGCATGGAAAAATGCGCCACTGTATCCATAAAAAGGGGCAAAATCACTGCATGTGAGGGAATTGAAATGCCCAATGGCCAATTAATTAAATGCAAAGAAAATGAAGCCTACAAATACTTAGGCATTCTGCAGTTGGATAACATCAAGCATGGAGAAGTAAAAACTATTGTCAGGCGAGAGTACACCAACAGAGTTAGGAAAATTTTGAAATCTAAATTGAATGGTGGAAATACAATCAAGGCCATAAATACCTGGGCAATACCAGTTATAAGATACACAGCTGGTATAGTTAACTGGACACAAGCTGATTTGGACCTTCTGGACCGAAAAACCAGGAAACTAATGACAAAGCACTACAGTTTACATCCACGTGGTGATACTGATAGACTATATCTGCCCCGAAAATCAGGTGGCAGAGGATTATTACAAGTGAAGCAAACAGTTGAAGAAGAAAAACATGCACTGGCTGATTATTTAAAAGAAAGTCAAGAACATCTATTAATCAAAGTAAAGAACAAAAATCTACTGAAGGCCCAACAGACGAAACAAGAATACAGAAAAGATGTGATAAAATCAAGAATGGAGAGTTGGCAGAACAAAGCACTGCATGGCCAATTTCTGGAAAAAATAAAAGATAAAGTGGACAGTGAACAAACTTGGTTATGGTTAACAACAGGTACATTAAAGAAAGAAACAGAGTCACTAATCCTGGCTGCGCAAGAACAAGCTATCCGCACAAATGCCATTAAGGCCAAAATTGAAAAATCCTCTGATGATGCCAAATGCAGACTTTGCAAAGAAGCTGATGAAACTGTTGATCACATCCTCAGCTGCTGTAAAAAAATCACGCAGACTGATTATAAATTGCGGCACAATTCAGTAGCACAAATGATCCATTGGAATTTATGCAAATATTATAATATTAAAACAGCAACAAACTGGTGGGAACATCAGCCTGAAAAAGTCACCGAAAATCAGATGGTCAAGATCTTGTGGGATTTCCGTATACAAACGGACAAAATACTGGTGCATAATACACCAGACATCACACTGGTTGAGAAAAATAAGGTCACAATCATAGACATCGCAATACCAGGTGATAGCAGGGTCGCCGAGAAGGAACATGAAAAAATTGCAAAATACCAGGACTTAAAAATCGAAATTCAATGACTATGGCACAAACCAGCAGTGGTAATTCCAGTGGTAATTGGCACACTGGGTGCTATTCCAAAAGCACTGGAATTACATTTAAAACAGTTAAAATTTGACAAAATCACCATCAGTCAAATGCACCATCAGTCAACTGCTTGGATCTGCACGCATATTACGAAAATACGTTACAACGTCCTAGGCCCCTAGGTGGGGCCCGACTAGTAACCAATGCCAAATATGGTAAAACAACTGATACAATTGTGTAATAATAGTAATTAATAATAGTAATTAATAATAGTAATAATCGTAATAATTGTAATAATCGTAATAATTGTAATAATTGTAATAATCGTAATAATCGTAATCGTAATAATAATAATAATAATAATAATAATAATAATACTTTATTCATTAAACATGAATCTCAACCAACTGAACATTCAAAAATGCATTACAAATACCAGTGACTGGTGCTAATGGTGGATACAGTTTTTCTGCCAGCATCCTAGGTATCAAGCAAGGATTGTTTATTATTTTAAATAATAATAACAACAACAACAACAACAACAACAACAACAACCATTTTTTCCAGTCTCATTTATATATCTCATTTGAATGATCTTTGAGATATGCCGATATTTTAGCCATCTCGGCTAAGTTTGTTACTTTCAATGTCCATTCTTGGATTGTAGGCAAGTCTTCCTTCTTCCAATATTGCGCCACCAACAGTCTTGCTGCAGTTATCAGGTGCAGAATCAAATTGGTCTCTACCACTGTAAAGTCAGTACATATACCTAGTAAAACTATATACAAAATAAATACGGGACTAAGAAATTCCAGTTAGCCTATGCTTAAGATCAGAAATGATTTAAACTGTTAAAAGTCAGTTCAGTAAGAAGAAGCTAAGGTCAATCTAGAATGTCATTAATTTCTTTATTTCTTTTTTCTCAATAGATTTTAGACTGTGTTAGTTAAAAATCCATACCGTGTACGGGTTCTGGGAAGTCGGGGGGGGGAAGGAGGAGGGGGGTGGGGGGGGTGGAGGGAGGGAGGGGCACACACAACAAAAAAAAATTGTACTTCAATGTCTTAATGATTGACAAATGATGACATATTTGTGTTTTTTTTAAAGAAAAATAAAAAAGTTCTGTTTAAAACAACAACAACAACAACAACAACAACAACAACCCTTCTGAGGAGCTTTACTTTGTCATGGTGGAGGGGCTCGCACGCTCTAATGATCCTAAGGGATATGCTGAACAGGTGCAACCATATCAGACAGGTCTTAGATGAAGGGCCAGACAAAATTTGCTCCACAACCCATTCAAATATGGTGCGGATGAAAAAAAATGAAATTTATGCCGGTTGAACCGTCGCCCAGATTAACAAGGGTTCTGTTGGATGCTATGGCTCCTGGGCATTCTGCGCAAAATGAGCTACAGGGCTCAGTTCCCTCTGCTAGGCAACCAGTGCATGGAGCTGACAAGCTACTGGAAGAAAAAGCGGAAAAGCGAAAAATCTGGACTAGGGAAGAAAACATCTTTATTATGGAAGCTTACTATCAGTCTGAGCCAGAAAAACGTGGATTTCAAAAACAAATGTATCAGATTTGGAAGGTGAACCACATGGACTGTGATATCAGTGAACAAGGGCTAATAGGCCAATAATGTGTAATTCTAAGCCACAAATTTTTCACTACAGCAGAATTAATAGGAATTGAAGAGAAAGGAACTAATGGTCTGTGTATACCAACAAAGAAGAGTAACATCAAGAATGATTTGCAGACTCAAAAGCAAACCGAAGAAGAAACGGAGGAAGAGGATGCTGAAATGGATAAAAATAAAGAACAAGGAAGCACTGACGAACAAACAGAAAGAATTGAGAAAGGTACTAAAAAAGGTCAATGAGGCTGTGCAAACCATTCAATCCACTACATTAGCTGAAACAAACCAGCTGATGTATGCAGTAGCCTTCATAACCACCAAAGAATTGGGTTTGAAAATACAAAAGAACCAAAGAGGCAAGAAGAGGAAGCCTAAGTGGAAAATTAAGCTGGAATTGAAGATTGAAAAATTTTGTGGAGACTTGAGCAACTTGAAGAACCTAAGGCAAGGTCAGCTAAAGAACAAGCAGATTTGTAGATTTTTTGTAGATTTTATTAATATTTGTAGGCCGCCCTTTTCCCTGAGGGGACTCAGGGCGGCTCACATAAAATCGGGGAAGGGGAATACAGACATTAAGATAAGACATATAATAAAATAGTAAACAACATACATTCATCATTCGGGAGGGGAACTATCCTTGTCCCCAGGCCTGACGTGCGAGCCAGTTCTTCAAGGCTGTGCGGAAGGCCTGGACGGTGGCGAGGGTGCGAATCTCTACGGGGAGCTCGTTCCAAAGGGTCGGGGCTACTACTGAGAAGGCCCTCCTCCTTGTAGTTGCCAGCCGACACTGGCTGGCCGATGGTATACGGAGGAGGCCTAATCTATGTGATCTTATTGGTCGCAGGGATGTAATTGGCAGAAGGCGGTCTCTCAAGTATCCAGATCCACTGCCATGTAGGGCTTTATGGGTGACTAATAGCACCTTGAAGCGCATCCGGAGATCGACAGGTAGCCAGCGTAGCTCGCGGAGGATAGGTGTTATGCGGGTGAACCGAGGTGCACCCACAATCACTCGCGCGGCCGCATTCTGTACTAGCTGAAGTCGCCGGATGCTCTTCAAGGGCAGCACCATGTAGAGCACGTTGCAGTATTCCAGCCTAGAGGTCACAAGGGCCCGGGTGACTGTTGTGAGAGCCTCCCGATTCAGGTAGGGTCGTAACTGGCGCACCAGGCGAACCTGGGCGAATGCCCCCCTGGTCACAGCCATTAAATGGTGGTCAAACGATAGCTGTGAGTCCAGGAGGACTCCCAAGTTGCGAACCCTCTCTGAGGGGTGTAGAATTTGACCCCCCAGCCTGAGTGATGGAATATTGGTCGAATCTCTGGGAGGGAAACACAACAGCCACTCGGTCTTTTCTGGGTTGAGCACGAGCTTGTTAACCCTCATCCAGTCCATAACAGCTTCAAGGCCGCGGTTCATCACGTCTGCCGCTTCATTGAGTTGGCACGGGGCGGACAGATACAGTTGAGTATCGTCCGCATATTGATGGTATCTAATCCCGTGCCTGCGAATGATCTCACCCAGCGGTTTCATGTAGATGTTGAATAGTAGGGGGGATAAGACCGAGCCCTGAGGCACCCCATAAGTTAGGGGCCTAGGGGACGATCTCTGCCCCCCCACTAACACCGACTGCGACCTGTCCGAGAGGTAGGAGGAGAACCACCGCAACACGGCGCCTCCCACTCCCACCTCCCGCAGTCGTCGCAGAAGGATACCATGGTCGATGGTATCGAAAGCCGCTGAGAGGTCGAGGAGAACCAGGATGGAGGAATGTCCTCCATCTCTGGCCCTCCAGAGATCATCGGTCAATGCGACCAAAGCGGTTTCTGTGCTGTAACCGGGTCTGAAGCCTGACTGGAAGGGGTCTAGATAGTTTGCTTCCTCCAAGGACCGCTGGAGCTGGAAGGCCACCACCTTCTCAACAACCTTCCCCAGAAAGGGGAGGTTGGAGACTGGATGATAATTATTAAGGATAGCTGGATCCAAAGATGGCTTCTTCAGGAGGGGTCTCACCACCGCCGCTTTCAGTGCGGCGGGGAAGTTCCCCTCCCGAAGTGAGGCGGTGACAACCGCCTGGATCCAGCCTCGTGTCACCTCACTGCAGTTAGTAACTAACCATGAGGGACACGGATCCAGTACACAGGTGGAGGTACTTACAGCCCTCATGGCCTTGTCCACATCCCCGGGGGTAACGTCTTGAAACTCAACCCAGAGTTGTTCAAATTGATCCTCCTGTGCCTCGGCTGGAGCTGCAGGGGTGGAGTCCAAGTCCGACCGAAACCGAGCAATTTTGTCCGCTAAGAATTGGGCATACTCTTCGGCTCTGCCCTGCAAGGGTTCCCCCGCTTCCCTTTTGTTCAGTAGGGAGCGGGTTATCCTAAACAGGGCGGCCGGGCGGGACTCAGCGGACGCAACCAAGGTGGCTATATGGGATCTTTTTGCAGCCCTAAGTGCCCTGGTGTATTCCTTGGTGCAGGTGGTTACCATTGCTCGGTTCGCTTCGGACTTATCGGACCTCCAACGGTGCTCTAGGCATCTCCTCCGGCGCTTCATCTCCCGGAGTTCCTCGGTGAACCAAGGAGGTCTCCGGGATCCGCCGCCTCGGAGGGGCCGCAGTGGCGCAATCCGGTCGAGGGTCTCCGATGCTGCCGAGTGCCACGCAGCAACCAGAGTCTCCACCGGACTGTGGGCGAAAGTGTCAGGAATAACCCCAAGCTCTGTCTGGAACCTTGACGGTTCCATAAGACGCCTGGGGCGGAACCACCTGGTCGGTTCCTCCTCCCTACAGTGGGGGTTTGGTCTCCGAAAGTCGAGCCTCAGTAGGCAGTGGTCTGACCACGACAGGGGTATGATGTCGTTCCCCCTCAGACCAAGATCACAAATCCACTGCTCCGAGAGAAATACAAGGTCAAGCATGTGTCCCGCCGAATGGGTTGGGCCTCGAATTACTTGGGTCAAGCCCATGGCTGTCATGGAAGCCATGAACTCCTGCGCCCCCTCCGAGTTTTCACCGAGCGACGGCAAATTAAAGTCCCCCAGGACCATCAACCTAGGGAACTCAACTGCCAGCTCGGCTACCGACTCGAGGAGCGAGGGGAGGGCTGCTGCAACGCTGTTGGGAGGCAGGTACGTTAACAGCAGACCCACTTGACCCTTGAGGTCCAACTTTAACAGCAAAGACTCACACCCGACAATCTCCGGAGCAGGGACCCTACGAGGAACTAACGACTCTCGGATAACAACGGCCACACCCCCACCCCTTCCCTGGGCTCTCGGCTGATGTAGCACCTGAAATCCTTCTGGGCACAGTTCTACAAGGGGGACTCCTCCCTCTGGGCCCAGCCAGGTTTCAGTAATACATGCCAGGTCTGCCCTCTCGTCTAAAATTAAGTCCCGGACGAGAGGAGCTTTATGTACAACAGACCTGGCATTTAGCGACAACAGCCTGAGACCAGGGTCCTGACTGCTTACGCCATCTGGTCTCGGAGTGGGACTCCTAGGGCCAGAAGGAGGGATCTCTGTAATGTAGCGAACCCTCCTTCCCCGGTAATGGCCTGCCCTAAAGTCCCCGCCGTATCTGCCTCTCCCTGTTACGACCGTAATACCCCGACCCTCTCCCGTGTCTCTAGTCCCCTCAACCACCCCCGTGGCCCCCGCATCTCCCGGCAGGTCCTCCGAATCATGCGTACTCATACACTCTTCCAAGCAGTCCCCACGTGAAAGTTAAAAAAACACAAAATTTTACAACAATATGGTTATAAAAGTGGGCCATTCATTCATCTCACACATATCTCATACATATCCCATACAAAGAAAGAAGAGAAAGATGAAAGAAAAGGGAGAAATTAAAAATTGCGCAATTGATTAATTTAAAGTGCGAGTTCAGGTGGTAAAAAGTCGGCTCTCAATGTTCAGAGTTGAAATGGCTGAGGACCAGTTATAGTTCAAGCAAAACATATGGGGGAGTGTCTTATAGCCCCTCTCTTTTTCTATAACTTTGTTAGTCAGAAGGTCCTGTGGGGGTTCAAAACAAACCCGCGGTGCAATCATCATCTGTCCACCCGCAGTACAAATCCAAAGTTTTTCTTCTGGAAATAGGGCCACTCCAAGAGATTCCCAGTGGCACACCATTAAAAATAAATGGTAAGAGATGAAACAGGCGTTGTACTTGCCTAGAGACCCCGTTGCTGTTTCCAAGATGGGGCTTGCTCCCTCAGTATTAAATAGCCAAGGCAGCCTGAAAAGCTTCGGAGTCTCTGAGGCCAATGGGATCTTCCAGGTCTGCAGGATCCAGAGATGGTCTTTCCAGTTCCGCAATCCCACAGCAGACAAACGGAGGGCAGGGGTGGGGGAGGCAATGGGGCCGCCGAAACACGACACCACTGCCACCGAGCTGGTATTCCTCTCCTCGCCGCCGAACAGCTGGTGTAAATAAGGTAGCACGGAGATCGCTAAAGCCGCCCAAGCCTCCACAGTCCGCGGCTGCAGTGTCCTAATGGCCCGGAGATGGTCCTGGGGGTGGTCGCACAATCGTGGGGCGCTCCCGCCGCTAGCAAGCACAGTTAGAAGATGGAACAGGCGACGGAGCCCCCAGAAAACGCCGCCGCCATTTCCAAGCCGAAATTCTCCTCTTCGCTGCCGAGCGGCCCGACCAGCATGGAAACCGCCAAAGACGCCGGAGCCCTTGCGGTTCGGGGCTATCCCCAAAGAGGTAGCCCCTACCGCTGACTGATCTTTTTGGGCTCCCTGGGTCTTGGGCTCCCCGAACGAGCCTCTTGTGTTGTATTTTAAAGATATTACCCGCGGTTTTTCCTGCATTTTCGTCGCTAGTTTTGGAGCGGACAGAGCCTTGCAGCCATCTTAATCATCGCACATGCGCAGGTCAAAAGCAGCCTGGAAGTAAGATACGATTTGGAGAATAAGGAGATTGCGGAAGTAATTGAAGAGCTGAAGCAGAGGGTTGTTGCCGTTGCTGAAAAGATTAAAAGATATTAAAACCAAGTAACTCAGTTGAAGGAAAACTCACAGTTCAGAGCAAATCAGCACCAGTTTTATAAGACCTTAGAAAGTGGAGATGGAGTAACAACAAATGAAAAGCTTGATAAAAAGAAAGCTCTGAAATTCTGGAAGAATTTATGGGAAAACAACATGAACCACAACAGATATGCAAAATGGATCAAACAGATTGAGGAATCTATTAAAGTGCATAAAATGAAAGATGTGAAAATAACAAAAGAAATGGTGCAAAGACAGTCAAAAAAAGTGAAGAACTGGAATGCACCTGGACCAGATGAGTTACATGGCTTCTGGTTAAAGGCACTTACAAGTGTGCACAAAAGATTGGCAGCCCAAATGAACCAGATCTTAAAAACACCTGAAAATGATGAATGGATGACAACTGGAAGATCAACTTAGATCAACTTTTGATCTAAAAAGATAAAGAAAAAGGAATGGATCCTGGAAACTATAGGCCAATCACCTGTTTGCCAACAACATACAAGCTCCTTACTGGTATCATTGCAAACCAAATTTATGGATACTTGGAAAGAAATAACTTGCTTCCTGTAGAACAGAAAGGATGCTACAAAAATTCAAGAGGGACAAAGGACCAACTGCTGATTGACAAGCTAATCCTAAAGAATTCAAAGAAAAGATGAATCAACCTGTTCATGGCTTGGATAGACTATAAGAAAGCATTTGATTCAGTTCCCCATAGCTGGATCAAGAAATACCTGAAAATCTTTGGCATCAGCAGCAACATACAAAAATTCATGGAAACTTCAATGAACCTCTGAAAAACAAAGCTTATAGCTAATGAAGAAGAACTGTGTGAAGTTGAAATTAAATAAAGCATTTTTCAAGGTGATTCCCTTTCACCTCTACTTTTTATACTCTCAATGCTACCACTAACAATCACTTTGAAGAAGATGAACTTGGATACAAACTTGCAAAGAAAGGACTGAAAATTTCACACTTGGTATACATGGATGATTTGAAGCTGTTTGGTAAAACAAAAGCTGAACTGAATTTATTAATTGAAAGCACAAAAGAATTTAGCCAAGACATTGGTATGCAGTTTGGAATTGACAAATGTGCAACAATGGCAACCAAAGCAGGCAGGGTCATAGAAGATGGAATAGAATTTGAGAATGAAGAAATGATAAAGGCAGTAAAACCAGAAGAAGGCTACAAGTACTTGGGGAATTTAGAGGCTTCTGACTTAATGCATAATAAAGTCAAGAAATTAACTTTAGCCAAGTACATTTGACGAATTCACAAGATATTAAAGTCCAAATTGAATGAAGGAAACATCATAAAAGCCATAAATACCTGGGCTATACCAGTGATTTGATACTCTGCAGGAATAATTGACTGGATCCAGATGGAGTTGGACAATTTGGACAGAAAAACAAGGAAGCTTCTGACAATGAATCATGCTTTGCACCCTAAAAGTGATGTTGACCGATTATATCTACCAAGAGCAGAGTGTGGTCGAGGACTCCTACAAGTAAAACATACTGTGGAAGAAGAAAAACACAGCTTGAATGATTACATCCAGAAAAGTGAAGAACCAATGATTAAAGAAGTAAATAAAGGAGGCCCTTTAAAGACAACTAAGACAAAAGCTGAATATAAGAAAGAAGTAAGCTGAAAAAGTGAGCTGAAAATTGGAAAAACAAAGCTATGCATAGCCAATACTTGAAAAGTATTGAAGGCAAAACTGACCAAAAGTTAACTTGGAACTGGTTAAGATCAGGAGCACTGAAAAAAGAACTAGAAGGCTTTATTTTGGCAGCTCAAGAACAAGCCTTAGCCACAAACTACATGAAGACAAAAATTCAACATGTTACCACCAACAGCAAATGTCGCCTTTGTAATGAGAAAGATGAGACAGTCAATCATTTGATCAGTGGGTGCAGCAAAATTTCATAAACTGACTACCTACAACACCATGATCAGGTTGCTAAAATCATTCAATGGAAATTGTGCCAGAAGTTTGGATTTGAGTATAGCAAAAACCACTGGGAACATCAGGTTGAGAAAGTTCTAGAGAATGAAAAAAATCAAGATCTTGTGGGATTTCAGAATTCAGACTGACAGGCACTTGGCCTACAACACACCTGACATAACAATAGTTGAAAAGAAAAAAGTTTGGTTCATTGACAATTTGCTTCATCGCAATACTTGTTGATGCGCGAATTGAAGATAAGCAGCAAGAAAAAAAATCACAAGTACCGGGACTTGCAAATTGAAGTTGAGCGATCATGGAAAAAGAAATTGTATGTTGTTCCGATTGTAATTAAAGCCCTTGGAGCAATACCTAAAGGGTTACCTTGCTATTTGAAAATTTAAATTTATCGGACTTGAACATTCTGATTCTACAAAAAACCACCCTACTTGGAACAGCTTATAGCCTCCGACATTACCTTAACAGTTCCGAGGTCCTTGGTTAGGACTCGAGCTGTTGAACTACCAACCAGCTTCAAAGACGGTGAATCTCACCAAAGATTAACATTATTATTTGCAACAACAGAATTGTATCACAGCGGCCAGTTGTTTTGCTGGATTTGGCATTGATCACTAGTCGGGCCCCACCCAGGGGCCTAGGACGTCATAACGTATTTTCGTAATATGCATGCAGTTCCAAGCAGTGCAGCTTTTTGCATTTGACTGATGGTGTTTTTGTGAATTTTTAACTGTTTTAAATGTAATTCCAGTGCTTTTGGTATAGCACCCAGTGTGCCGATTGCCACTGGAATTACCACCGCTGGTTTGTGCCATAGTCATTGAATTTCGATTTTTAAGTCCTGGTATTTTGCAATTTTTTCACATTCCTTCTCATCGACCCTGCTGTCACCTGGTATTGCAATGTCTATGATTGTAATCTTGTTTTTCTCAACCAGTGTGATGTCTGGTGTATTATGCGCCAGTATTTTGTCCGTTTGTATGCGAAAATCCCACAAGATCTTGACCATCTGATTTTCAGTGACTTTTTCAGGCTTATGTTCCCACCAGTTTGTTGCTGTTTTAATATTATAATTTTTGCACAAATTCCAATGGATCATTTGTGCTACTGAATTGTGCTGCAATTTATAATCAGTCTGTGTGATTCTTTTACAGCAGCTGAGGATGTGATCAACAGTTTCATCAGCTTCTTTGCAAAGTCTGCATTTGGCATCATCAGAGGATTTTTCAATTTTGGCCTTAATGGCATTTGTGCGGATAGCTTGTTCTTGTGCAGCCAGGATTAGTGACTCTGTTTCTTTCTTTAATGTACCTGCTGTTAACCATAACCAAGTTTGTTCACTGTCCACTTTATCTTTTATTTTTTCCAGAAATTGGCCATGCAGTGCTTTGTTCTGCCAACTCTCCATTCTTGATTTTATCACATCTTTTCTGTATTCTTGTTTCGTCTGTTGGACCTTCAATAGATTTTTGTTCTTTACTTGAGTCCTGGGAACGGAGTTTGCTGGGTTTCAGGGGGGCTCACCTCATTATGTGTTTCCCTTTTTACCACTACAGGAGGAGGGGGAACTTGGGTGGACAGTCTTATGCTGGACTCAATTACTGGTTTCAACAAGCTACAATGAAATACTGAGTAAATTTTCCCTAGAATTCTGGGTAGACTGAGTCGAACTGTAACTGGGTTAATTATATTTTCTATTGGAAATGGATCTAGAAATTTTGGGCCCAATTTCTTACTAGGCATTCTTAATCTTATGTATTTGATAGATACACAAACCACAGGAAAGGGGGGTTGGAGCGAGCAGTGTTTATCAGCTTGCTTCTTGTAGGCTTCTGCCGCATCTGCTAGAGCCTTCTTTGTATTTTCCCATCCTTTCTTTAGTGTGTCCATCCATTCATTCAGAGACATGGAGGAGGGAGGTTCTCTAGGAAGCTCAGGCATGGGAACAAATTCCATGCCACTGGTAATCTGGAAAGGAGTTAATCCAAAGCTGCTGTGGACCGCATTGTTGTATGCCACTTCGGCAAAAGGTAGCAAGTCCGACCAGTTGTCTTGCTGATAGCCCACATAACACCGGATGTATTGTTCCACCATTGCATTGGCCATCTCCGCTGCGCCGTTCGTGCTGGGATGAAACACTGACCTAAGTCCTTGTGTGGACCCGATGGATCTCAGGAATTCTCTCCAGAACTTGGTGGTGAACTGAACTCCATGGTCTGAAATGATCCTCTTGGGCAGCCCATGCAGGCGATAAATGTGTTTCACAAACATTTTCGCTATTTTCTTTGCAGATGGCAGCCCTGAGCAAGCAATGAAATGTGCCTGCTTGGAAAACAAATCAATAACTGTCCTGATTACTCTATTTCCACTGCTGTCTGGGAATTCGATGATGAAGTCCATTGTGATCTCTTCCCATGGTTGGCTAGGGCTGGCCACTTGTAGTAGTCCAGGGGGCTTCCCCAGTCATGTTTTCATTGTTGTGCAAGTAGCACAGCTTTTTACATAATCTTCCACCCATGATTTCATCCTTGGCCACCAAAATTGCTGCCCGCAGTCAATTAGGACTCATCGAAGTCCTCCGGAAGATCCTTGAGCATTTCATGGGCGCGGGCTTGAAATTAAAGCGCAGCAAATGTTCATTTGCTGTGCTGAAGGTGGAGTTCCTGGGTTTCTTAATAGATGCCCAGGGCATCCACCCCACCCACTCCAAAGTTGCTGCCATCCAGAATGCCCCCACACCCGCCTCTAAGGTGGAGCTGCAGATGTTCCTCAGCTGTCTGAATTTTTACACACCTTTTCTTCTGCATAAGACGTCACTAGCTGAGCCGTTGCATTGGTGTCTTGGTGCTGGGGCAGCCGCAAGGCACATGCATTTGCGGCTCTCAAAGCCATGCTTACATCAGCGGCTATCTTAGTACAATACAGTGAAAAGCTGACATTAGCATGTGATGCCTCTCCTTTTGGTCTGGGGGTGGTTCTGAGCCATGTACTCCCCAATGGCTCGGAAGCCCCCATAGCTTTTTATTCCTGGACACTATCCTCCGCTGAGAGGAACTACAGCCAGATCGACAAGGAGACTCTGGCTGCCGTGTCCAGAATGAAAAAGTTTCATGACTACTTATACGGACGGCAATTTACTCTCTTCACTGACCACAAGCCTCTCCTTGGGCTTCTGGGCGGTGACCATCCTACCCCTCCCATTCTCTCTCCTAGGATGACCCACTGGACAGAATTCCTCGCAGTGTATTCCTATACGCTGCACTACCGTCTGGGCATGCCGATGCCCTCAGCCATTGCCCCCTCCCTACTACTGACCCTCACCATGTTCCCTTTACTTCTGTACTCTCTATTGCCTCTCTGGACCTGCCGCTCACCTCCTCTGACATGGTGGCCCACTCTATGGCCGACCCGTCCTTTCCCAAGTTTTCACTTGGATTCAGAGAGGGTGGCCATTTGGAAAGGTCTCCGAGGTTTTCTGCCCCTTTAAGACCCACCAAATGGAGCTCTCCCTCCACAGTGGATGCTTACTTTGGGATGACTGGGTCATCATTCCCCCCTCCCTCAGCCTTCAGGTGTTTGACCATAGGGCCACTCAGGCATAGCTCACATGAAAGCTTTGGCTTGCAGCTATGTCTGGCGGCCCCGAATGAGTAGGCCATTGCTCCCCTTGCCAGGTGTCCCACCCTGCTCTGCCCTCTGTACCTATCTGGGACTGGGAGATTCCTAGGGGCCCTTGGTCTAGAATCCACTTGGATTTCGCGGGTCCCTTCCAGAATTTCCTGGTGGTCGTTGACGCCTATTCCCATTGGGTAGAGCTCGTGCTTATGTCTTCTACCACAGTGGAATGCACTTTGCAGGCCTTGTGGGGCCTCTTCACGACCCACGGGTTGCCGGACACTATTGTGTTCAACAATGGCCTGCAATTCATGGCTACGGTCTTCCAGGAATTTCTGACCATACAAGGCATCCGCCATGCTCCAACTGCCCCATACCATCGTGCTTGCAATGGCCAGGTGGAACGAGCTGTCCACTCAGCCAAAGAGGCATTGGGCAGAATGGATCGGGTTGATTGGCCGGCAAAGGTGGCTGCTTACCTCCTAGGTCGGCACTCCACCCCTTAACCATTGCCCCACAAAAGCCCCGCTGAGCTGCTGATGGGCTGCCGCCTGTGAAGCACCCTTGATAGGCTGCACCCTCTCTGTAATGGGCAGCAGCCTTGCAACCTGGGGGCCCTTCCCACCTTTTCAGGGAGGGCGACCTAGCATACACTAGGAACTTTTCTGGGGATCCAAAGTGGGTGCCTGCCACCATCACTACAGTAACCGGCCCCTGCTCTTACAGTGTCAGATTCCCAGATGGCAGTGAATGGCGGTGCCATGTGGATTAACTAAGGCACCACCTTCCACCTGAGGCCTTCTCACAATCAGGCCTCTTCTGCCCAGCCGCCACTGTCCAGCAGCATGTTCAAGTTCCACTTCAAACTGTTGTTCCACAGTTACATGGACTTCCACATGAGGCCTTCGCCCAATCAGGCCTCTCCTACCCAGCTACCGCCTCCTGGCAGCCTGCCCATGTTCAACCTCTGTCCGCCGTTTCACCGCCCATCCATCTTCCGCATGAGGCCTTCACCCAATCAGGCCTCTCCTACTCAGCCACCGCCTTCAAGCAGCCCTCCAGGTCTCGCCTCCATCCGTCGCACCGCCATGCCTGGACTTACCAATTCTGCTGGATCCGCCTTCGAGGGTAGGCCCCAATGACATAACCTGGAGCTACACTCCCTTCAGGGAGGAACTACAACAGGGACTTCTTACCTCATTGACGGCTCCGCTGCAACTGAGGCATTCTGGGCGGGTCCTACTTAAGTGATTATGCATGCAATTTGTCCGCGCATGCACCCTCACTAAGGGGGAAAGGAATGCTAAATCCTCGACTTGCGACTGCTCCTAAAGTCCTTGACTTACGACCAGCCTCAAGTCCTCGACTTACGACTGACAGCCTGCAACAGCTCAGCTACACCTGATTGGCTAAAGCGCAGCTGGCTGAACGCTGGCTTTCTAAGCATTCCTATTGGTCACCCTGCTTGACAGCTCTTGTATAAATAGCTGTCAAGCAGGGTGAGGTGCTAAATCTCTGTACATAGTTGTTGTTGCCTGTTCTGTTGAATAATTAGCTGTTCTACTTACCTCAGCGGCTTCATGCCTCTTCAATTAACTATGAATCTAACAATTTTCACTTTCCATGTCTATTCAAAATTCAAAATTAATTCAAAATTAAGAGCCGAGGTGGCGCAGTGGTTAAATGCAGCATTGCAGGCTACTGCTAGATCAGCAGTTCAGCGGTTCAAATCTCACCAGCTCAGGGTTGACTCAGCCTTCCATCCTTCCGAGGTGGGTAAAATGAGGACCCAGATTGTTGGGGGCAATATGCTGACTCTCTGTAAACCGCTTAGAGAGGGCTGAAAGCCCTATGAAGCGGTATATAAGTCTACTGCTATTGCTATAAAATGAATCTATAGTAAGAAAGTGTTCTGCTATCCTTAGCCAACTTTCAAAAGGCTATTGAATACTAGTGGGAAAATTGAAAAGTATCTTTGTTTAAAATTTACAACCTTAAAAATAATCAGCAAGTAGTAGTGTAGTTTTTTCTATAAACTTTTTTCTATAAACATCACTTTTGAAAAAACTTTAACTTACTCCAATCAAAAATTCTAATTATGATTCCTTACAATATAAAGCTTGCCTCCATACAGAAAATAAATTAGGTAGCAAGCATAATTATTTTTCTTGCAGTTTTTGCTCAGGGGTACCTTTTCTCAATTTAATTATTCTCCTTAGTGGTTTGCCTAGCCAAATTGCAGCTGAATGAATTAGAATAAAAGGAAAGGAATATTGTATTTAAGATAAAATGGATTCTGGGTAGCTTTGTGTTGAGAATTTTGCTGACTTCCATTAGTGAAATAGAAACTATTGTTTAATAAGAGATCTCTACACTGGGAAGAAATAATTATATTGGCAGGGTGTTTGTGTGTCTATTTAATGTTTTTTCACTGAGTCTAAGTGGAGCTCAAGATTTAAAATACATGCAAGAAACAAGTCAATGGTAACTTTTGTATCATGTCTTTTTGGGCTGCTTGACTGGTTTATTTCCAAATGGAAATGTGAATTGTTCTTTCAGGCATATTAATCCAGGTATTTTTGAGATAACTATCCAAATTGTAGATGGCATTTCTTTTCTAAGTGCTTGCTCCTGTCTCTTCTGTGATAATGGGGTATTGAAGGTGTTGCTTAAAAAAAAAAGATGAGTTGAAAATATCTGTAGAACCATGAATCACCCAGCTGGAACATGGTACAATAACAACATTTTCATGATGCATTTGTTCGGCACATTATTTGCTCTCCCCCCCCCCCCCCTCAGTGGAGAGGGAGAAATTAAAGAAAACCATCTTGGATTAAAAGGCAGCAAGCTTTCAACTGTTTCAAGAGGCATTTATAAAAATATTTTTTCAGAGATTAAGATCATTTTTTGTCTCACTGATTCAACAGTTTGAATTCTAGAGCTAATGAACTAATAAATAATTATCAGTGAGTATAGGAATATAAGTAAAATTGGTAAAGGGAATTTCTTGTTATACCATTTCCCATTATATATACATAAATCCACCAGTTGTACATTGTCCTATTACCTATGGCTGTCTTGTTCCTCATTAGACCATAAACTGTTTCTATCATATTGTTTCTTTCATATAACTAGAAGTCCATTCATCTATTTAGATACAATCTTTTGGAACTTTTATAATATAAATGCATAGAGAATTTAAAAGTGTGATAACTTTTTGAGGTGGAAATCTAGGAAGATGCAGATGCTGGCCTACAATCCCTTATCTTATATTGAATAAAACCTTTGGATCTATATGGTTATTAAATTGGAGCAAGAAAATATAATCATTAGGGATTCATAAATCACTTTTCCAATAGGATATGGCATATGTCTCATTATCAAAGACTGAAATTGGACTAACCATTTAAAGAAAAAAAGTTTTTATATGTAACTGTTTACCATAGAAAGCAAGTGCAATCAAGGCCTCCAAAACCATTGATTTGTACACAACTCTGATAATTTATTGTAAGCCCCCTAAAATTTGTCACCCAGAAGAGCCTCATCATCCCTTTAGGCCATGTAGAGAACCCCAGAATGGGCACAGGATGTCCAGAGCCGTAGCAGTGGAGGGCAAGCACCCAGTCTGGCCCTTGAGCTTCCAGGGCACCACAACCCCACAGCCCAGCCCAGCCCTGCTTCCCTGAGGGGTTGTTCAGCAGTTCTTACCTCCTCTTCGACTCTGTTGCTGTTGTCGCTCTCCTTGGTCAAGTTGCTCATGGTGTGAGCAGGAGGGCAAAGAATGTGGGTCAGAGGGATGCCCACCAATTCTCCATGCAAGAGCCGAGGTGGCGCAGTGGCTAAATGCAGCACTGCAGGCTACTTCAGCTGACTGCAATTCTGCAGTTCGGCTGTTCAAATCTCACCGGCTCAGGGTTGACTCAGCCTTCCATCCTTCCAAGGTGGGTAAAATGAGGACCCGGATTGTTGTTGGGGGCAATATGCTGACTCTGTAAACTGCTTAGAGAGGGCTGTTTTAAGTCAGGAATAAGTCTAACTGCTATTGCTATTGCTATGCAAGGAGACCAAGCTTTGCAATCAAAGCATCCTCAGCAATAGGATGGGAGACCACCAGGAGGGATCAGGAGGAGGAGCAAAGGGGATGGCAAAAGGGCAACAGGGCTGCTGGTGGCCAAGTGTTAAGGCAGGACTTCCCCCAGACCCTCTCATTATAATCCCCTTCCTTCCTTCCTTCCTTCCTTCCTTCCTCCTTCCTTCCTTCCTGTCTTTTTTCTTTTTTCCTTCCTTGCTCTCTTCCCCTCTTTCCTTCTTTTTTTTTTTCTTTTCCCCCCACTTTGCCTTTCTTCTCTCCTGCCCTTCCTGGATGCTCAAATGCCAAAGGGGCAACATTTCTCAATGCCTCCTTGCCTTGTGATTAAATGCCACTTTTGCTAGTAGTTTGTTTTGTTAGCACTCTACCAGTGAAAATGGAGCCTGGGAGGGCTGCATTTTTGGCTTCATGGCCTGTTGCACTGCCAGCGAAAATGAACTCCATTTTCAGCTGCAACACTCTCCTGCAGCTCTTTGCCAGTGAAAATGGAACTTGAGAGGGCCACATGTGGTTTTCCCAAGCTCTGTTTTTGCTGTCAGGAGTACTGTGAGCTGATCCTTCACTGTTTTCTGGGGGGGCCCCATGGGCCAGATCCAACCTGTGGGTCTTCAGTTTGACACTCCTGATCTAGGTCATTGTTGAAAGTTCTCAAAGAACATCTTCAAGGAAAAAGAGTTGCCTCTTGGAAAACACCTTTGGGAAATTTTATAGCTATATTATTAAAAAAAAGATAGAAAATGTATGTGTTGAAATAGTTCTAGCAAGACATTTATAACACAGTAAGCTTTGCTTTGAAGACATGGGCAAGTTCATTGAAAAAACTGCTATTTTTTGTTTCTCATCAGCTACTGTGGAAGCAGTGTGCACTGCACAGAATGCTGGACTAATTACTGTTACCAGACACCTGAACTGGCAAAAGAAGATGCAGACAATTGAAACAGAATAAATCAGCTGAGGCGAGAGAAGGAGAACATGACACCTGTTGGCATCATGTTCTTGCCATCCACAATACAAATTACAATGAAAAACGGCAAACTAATGTACTTAAGCCTACATGTATATCAAATTACTTTTTCCAGGAGTAGCCAAACTGGTTTTTCAATCACAATATTTTTCATACAATCTTTAGCTCAAAAATATGTGCTAGCTATAAGATAGCACTGGCGATGCTGCACTTTTTCAGTTTTCATCCTAGAAATGACTCATGTGATTTACATAATATAGTGATCACAGATTTAAAGGAGCTGGATTGAAATCAACTGCTGAATCAGGAAATAAATAACAAAAATCTAAGTTGTTGAGTCTGTCAACATACAGGGAAAGAAAAAAACAGACAATTTGCAAGGTCATAATTCACAAAAGTTTGAATGACAATACTTATGAAACAAAACAAAACAAAAATACTCCAAAAGCCAGACAATATTTAATTTTAAGGTTATGCCTGCTAGACAGAGAACATGAGAACAAAAAAGTTTAATACTGACTTCTGTTTGTTGTCATGGCTTCGGTTGATCAGATCTTTCATGCAATGCTATTTAATAATTGAAAAACGTAGAATAGATTCTATCAAGCTTTATTTGTAACTAGCGCAACATGCTGCATTCTCTACTACCCTTAGGGTCAGGTTAGCATATTTTGGAAAGTTTTCCACAATAGCAACCAAAGACCAATTTTATTCTCAGCATGCTTACACAATTCTTCCCAAACTAGGATCTTTCATCTAGCATTATGTTGCAAAGCAACATACTGTTGCCTGCATTCAACAGACCTTCCTAACATTAACCGAGACACTTCCTTCCTGTATCTTCACAAATTATTCCTTGCCTTATATTTTGAAGCAATATAAATTTGAACCTTCTTACTATGATATCCATTTAGCCTTTCAAGTAATCTTATTATGTCTTCCCACTCCCCTTCCATTATCTTTTCTCATAACTAAATATATCCAGTTCCCTCATCTTCTATAAGAGTTACTTTCCAGTCTCTGATCATTCTTGTTTCACTTCTTGGCACCTTTCACTTTCTTAAAATGATATGGTGTTTGACCAATATAAAATATAATGAAACTATTAATTCCTTTGATTTAGAAACCTTTTCCTACTCTATTACTAGAATCTAAAATTGCATTTTGGCAGCTACCATATTTAAACACTCTCTACTACCAAAGAGTAGAAAGATAAAGCAGATAATTCAACAGCAGCCAAAATAATTTGGACCATATCCTAAGAATTCCTATAAGGAATCAAATATATCTGAAGGAATCCATCATTACTATATAATTGGATACTAAAGTATTTAAGTATTTAAGAAGGCATCTTTAACAAAAGTGGTGCATTCACACAAAATCATGAACCCTATTCTTCTTGAAGTCTATTTCCACAGCCAAACAGCTGTGATTTAATATTGCATTACAATGTGATAGGCCACAACATATGTTTCTCTTATGATGTCAGATTTCTTTAATCCTTTGAAGTTTCATTTATTTACGTTGTATATCGATAATTTTAATTATTACAAAATAAATACATGACCCAAGGTCAGTATAATATTCTTTTAAAAAGCCTGTCTTGGGCCTCATTTTGTTAGAAAGAAGAAGATGCCTACATGCCATTGCTTGCAGTGATAAGGATCCTGCATGGTCACCCTCTTAAAAAACGTGGAGAGTAAGGAAGATGAGCTTGACAGAGAGAAAGATCATATTTGTTACAAAGCAGCAAGGACAAAAAACAAAGTTTGTCCAAAGCAAGTAGAAAATAGCTACAAATGGTACAACACAGACCTCCCTAATTCACATGGGTAAAGGAAGAAGAGGTACAGCATGATCATACTTGTGAGATTCTGTTATTATAGACACTTTAAATAAAAGTAGACTTAGCATTTATAAGTAGTTGATCCTATGGACATGTAAATGTAGTACTGTGGGTGGTTAAATTAACCTATTTTTTGTTTTCACATTGTATTTGGCACATTTTTGGCCAGAAGATGGCAGTGCACGTAGATGTTGCAGCTTTTAGCTCCTGGTGTTAGCTCAACACCAGGGGCTAACTGCCCTTGAGTTAGCTCCTACTAACTCAAGCAGTAGTCTCAGGAAAGAAAAAAGAGTGAAAGTGTGAGAAAGAAAGAGGAAAAGAAGGAAAACCGAAAAAGAATGACTTCCAAATTTCTTTGGTACAGATATAAGCACAAAATATATCAAACTCTTATTCTAAGATCAACATTTGTCTACATTATTTCCATAATCTCGTATCTAATCATCAAAGCACAGATCAATTTTTAATTTCAGTTTCTCACAAAAAGTCCAGTAATGGTTCATATCGCTTTAATTACTATTTGTTAAGGAAACCATAACTGATATATTTAATTGCACCAAAATAAAACAGGAATGGAAAATCCTACGTTCTGGTGTAGACCATGCTTCTCAATTTTGGCAACTTTAAGGTGCATGGACTTCAATTCCCAGAATTCCCCAGGCAGCATGAAGTTCACCCCATGACTGAGAAACACTAATCCAAAGATAAGAATTTTTCCATTCCTTTTTACTGATTCCTGCTTATGAGCAATCATAACGCAAAATCCCCACTTCCACACTAGTCCAGAGCAACCACCATTTCCTCACTAGTCTGCTTTCCAGATCCATTCTCCTGGTTGCAGGACAGCAAAATATGACCATGTGATTGATTACCAGTTAAAAATAAAATTCAATCAGACCTTCCAACTTCTCAGGGTAAAAACATATTGCGAAGTTGGAAGGTCTGACTGAATTTTTTTTAAATGGTAGTCACATGGTCTTCCTTTGTTGCCCTGCATGCCAGAGAACTGAGCTAGAGAGATTAATGAGGAAATGGTTCAGTGGTGGGATATGACCGGTATGCCCCAGTACAGGTCTACCTGTGCCTGCTGGGAGCACCAGGTACCGTTCCACCCACTTGGCTACCCTACTTACCTCAATTTGAGCCGATCGGGGCTTACCCGTATGCGCATGGAGCATATGGTGCCTGCGCAGCTAGAACGTCAAGGGTGATAAGTACTCATGCGAGTGTTGCACGTGTGCATGTGGTGGCTGCCCGGCCCCGTTGCACCATACCGGTTGCAACGAGATCTGGAACACACCACTGGAATGGTGGTTGCTATGGGAGTTTGCAGGAAGCTGTATAGGGTAAAAATGGACTGCAGGGGACAGGGCAGCCTCCCAGCTGATCAAATTGAAAGGTGGTTGACTCTCACTGACAGAGAAAGCAGGAACTTTCCTATATTCCTGTGAAAATCCAAGCGTGGGTTTAACTTTTGTCCAATAGTCTTGAGACTGAGTTAGAAAAGTCTTGGCCACACCCCCATTAGCTGTTTTTTAACTCAGTCCAGCCTCGGAAAGATGTAAATAATTTTTCTAAGGAAAAATTATTTGAATTATAGTTATTTCAGTTAATTTATTTGTGTAATTGTTCAATTTAATTATGGATTGATAAGTACTTGTAATTGTTGATGGAGGTTACATGTGCTGATTCCTCCGGGTTCGCTGGATAGAACCGCCACTATTGGAGATGATTGGTAGATTCAGTGGCCAGAGACGATCTGTTTGTAGTTGGAGCATTGTCCGATCACTCGGGCAGGTCTCCTGATTGTTGTGAGCGCTGCAGGCAAGAAGATGAGAGTCGGGTGTGCCACTCTCTTGCTGCCTATTACTGGGATTGTTTAGAACCAGCACTGTGCATTCCAGAGGTGAAGAACTCAGTGCACTGGATCTTCACTCTCTGAGATAAAGGATTCAAATTGCGTGCCGATTGCAATATGGCGCACATAATCATCGGCTGGTGTATTTGCAGCCTCCAAGTTCTAACTGATTAGCACGACTCCCAGTCAGGCTCCTGAAGCTTCCTCACCCTGAATGGCAATCCCTATGGCCAGGGACTTCCTCCCCTCCTTCTTTTGGGGAGATTGTTAATAAAGAACTGGAAACTTCAAGTGACCCTGCCAGCAGCTCTGGGCTAGGCAGAGATTCAGCTTTCCCGACTCGCTGTGACCTTACTTTCCTCCTGGTGCTGGTGGCAGAGTGAAAGGCAAGATAGCCAAGATGAGCCATCACTGCTTGGGTCCCCACCAGCCTGCATCTCATCCCCTAGGACTCATCTGCCAGAGGGCATGGGGGGAGCACCAGGAAGCTGCCTGCATTATCCCTCTGCCAGCTGCCCCTCCTTTGCCAGTACTTTGGCCAAACGTAGGCCACCACTGTAAGAACAGCTCAACAACAGGGCGAATGGACGAGATAAGAAGTGACTGGGTGAGGCAGGGCGGAAGGGATGGGTGGGATGATGCAGAATTTTCACCTGAACTGGATCGGACCAGCTGAATCCCACCACTGGGTATGGCCCACGACCCACTATCAGGCCTTGAGCCATTCAGGAGCAGGACACAGAAATGGCAGTTGAGCTCATGCGTGCATGCATCTCCACTTGTGAGAGTAGTGGGCAAACACGTGGTTGTGTGGGCACCACTCATGGAAAAGGAGTGTGCATGCAGGCACCTGCCCACCACTCACATAGAACCATACCCTCTCCCCATCCAACTAGTCCATAAAGCCGGAAAGTTTGGGGACCTCTGATCTAGTGGTTGTCCAGATTTTGTTTCCTCTGATCTGGTAATCTTATACACATTTCTATTTACTACTAGTCATGCCATTTATAATTTCTGGGAAATAAAATTCAACAGCATCTACAATACCAGATATTAGCCATCAGTTTTCTACACTGGCAGCTCACCAAAGGTATATTACAATAAAGGGCAAATTGTCATTTAGCATACTCCTATTCAAGAAACAAATGTCATCTTCATTTTAATTCAAAAGTGACTTGAATAAAATTAACATATAAAGAAAATTGTGAAAAATATAATCAAAATAAGCTTGATGTATTTTAAATGTTATAATAATTATACCAAAATTTCTTATTATAAGTAAGTGTTATACTGTTTAATTCCATTGGTGGTTAAACCTATCATAAATATTAATTTAAGAAGCAGATAGATAAATTTTATATATAATTATAAACAAATCATTCTTCGCCATTTAAAAATATTTTATGTTGTATTGAAAAAAAATTGATTACCTGACAAGGAAATATGGAGGAGCTGTCAATTATACAGTACTATATCAATAATGGTCCTGGTATCCCTACTTGAATGGTACTTTTGCTTGGCTATTAACGTCACATATCTGTTGCTGGTTCCTGTGATTATTTTTATAGTCACCATCCCACTCAACCCCATCCTGCAGATAATTGCCCTGCAACCCTCTTAAAGGTAAGTCTTTTCCTCCTGGGGAAGGAGGAAATTGAGGTCCACCTGAAGCAGCAAGCTGAGGAATTTGCAAATTTTCTGGAAGACAAAATCGGTTGACTTCATTCCCAGTTAGATGCAAGCATAGTTGCACTCCTGAGGCAGGTTCTTGCCCTGTTATCTAGGAACAGTTTCATCCTGTTGCTCCTGAGGAAGTGGACAGGATCCTAGGAAGTATGTACACAAGCACCTATGTTTTAGACCCATGTCTCTCCTGGCTTGTGAAAGTTTCTCAGAAGGTGACAGGCAGGTGGACTCTGGTGATAATTAATGCTTCACTACAGGAGGAGACAGCACTACAGGAGGAGACAGCACTTTAAGGAGGCTGTGGTCCAGTGGTGGGTTTCAATTTTTTTAGAACCTATTCTATAGGTGTGGCCTGTTTTGTGGGAGTGGCTTGGCAGTCATGTGACTGGGTTGGAGTGGCTTGGCAGTCATGTGACTGGATGGGAATGGCCAACTTGATGTCACTCATCAGGAGATGTCATGCAGGGGTGGGTTCCTGCCAGTTCTAACCTCTTTTATAGAAGAGGTTCCACAAATCCACTGTGCCATTTAGAACCGGTTCCAGCTCCCTCCCCCCGCCCATCCACACCACACTTGCTCCGCCTGCTGCTCACTGATTGGCTGGCTCACCAATCACCCTGCCTGCCTCTAAGAGTCCTATCTAAACCTTAAATTCTTAAAGCTGTCAAATTTGAACATTCCTGGGATTTTTTTCTAAAGGGTTAGGAGTGCAAGAGTCTTGTAACTTGACAACTTTAAGACTTGCACATTTCAATGCCAGAGTTCCTGAGCCAACATGCCTGGAGGAGGAATTCTGGGAGTTAAAGTCCACAAGTCTTAAAGCTGTCAGGTTTGAACACCCCTGGGTTTTTTTTCTAAAGGGTTAGGAGTGCAAGTGTCTTGTAACTTGACAGCTTTAAGACTTGCGTGCTTCAAATGCCACCTTTTCGGAGCCAACATTTTGGTTGCTAAGCAAGAGTCTTGTTAAGTGAGTTTCACAACATTTTACAAGTTGGTCATGCCCATCCATCCAGTCACATGACTGCCAAACCACTCCCACTCAGTCACATCGCTGGCAAGCCACTCCCACATAGCAGGCCACATCTACAGAAGAGGTTCTAAATTTTTTTGAAACTCACCACTGATGTCATGGATTGGGTAAAATGTGGTGAAGCTCACTTAACAACGCTCTTGCTTAGCAATCAAAATTTTGGGCTCAATTATAGTCATGTCAAGGACTATCTCTGCCTTCCTCTGCATAGCAGCCTTGTCCTAGTAAACTCCTCCTTTCCAGCAATTTTCCTCTCTGTTAGAGGCACCAAAATAATCCATATAATGTAAGGATTTCTGCTGCAGCGGGGGGTTGGACTAGATGACCTTCCAGTAGCCTTCTAGTCCTAAATTGTCATGCTGTTTTTCTTTTTTTCTGCTAACAAAGAAACCTGCCTGAGGCTCATTCCACATTTCTGCCAGATAGAGATAATGAGATAATGACCTCCATTCACAAGCAGGGAATCATCCAAACCCTTTTAGAAACACAAAGCCCATGTTGCACAAACCCCAAAAACTTCAAAAGCATAAAACCATATGACATACAACCATATAACCAATTTGTTGTTCCTTGCACCTTCAATTTAAAGGTATAAGCATTAATACTTGTGGACTTTAACTCCCAGAATTCCACACCCAGGCATGCTCAGTTCTTATTCAAAGCATTTGTTTTTCTCCTTTGCGAAAGAAGTTTCCTTCCTTCTTTCTTTCTCCTGGGGGCTAGGAAGGGCAGAAATGAGCAAAGACCCCAGGAGCACTCTATAAGCTTCCTAATGCCCCCCCTTTTTTTTGACAAAAATGGACCCATTTTTGCAAAAAACAAGTCTATTTTTCGTCTCCCTCCCAGGAACATGCTACAAGTCTCCTAAGGGCTATTCATGCCCTTTTTTTAGAAAAAAATGGGCACATTTTTGTGAAAAATGGGCCATTTTTGGGAGGTTTGCAGAGTGCAAAAACTTTTTTTATTTTTTTATTTTTTATTAACAAACATGTAAAATTCACACACACAAAACTTAGATGTACACCAAATTTACACAATACAATACAAACAGGAGCTTCCTGTTCTTTCTAATAGCAATTATTAATCGATACCGCTCACCTTATATTATTTCCCCTTCTATTGTATTTCATTTGGATTTCACCATTCTTAACCCTCTTATTTTACTCATAACTATTATTTTTTGAGTTTTGTTATATACTTTTTAAAAATTTGCCTCTTCAAAACCTTGGTGCATCTTATACTACAGTGCGTCTTATAGTCCAAAAAACACGGTAGCTTTATCCATCTGTGTGTATGTGTGTGTGGAGAAATGGATGGGGGCCTGGGGAGGAAGTCATTCCCCCTCCCCCAACAGCTGGCTAAAGCTATGCTAAAATCCAGCCCACCTTCACTGATTACAGGTTTGAAAAGGCAACATGGCTCTGCCTGCAATCAAACTACACTTGGGGAGGGAGAGCATGAGTGAGTGAGGGTCCTTTTCTCCAGCCTTTGCCCAAAGCCTCGCACTGCACTAGGAGGATGAAGTTTGAATTCCTCCCTTCCTGACCCACGTGTACCTTTTCCAGGTGCTTCAGAGAGGGCTTCAACACTGCTCTTGCCTCCGGTCCTCTGAAGAAGCCCTGCCCTTGCTTCCTTCCCTTTGAGAAGAGTCTTGCAAACAAGGGCAGGGCAGTGGAGCGTACTGCTACAGGGTATGGCCACACTGCCATGAAACGGGTATGCAAAAGTACGGCAAATGTCTGGCACCAGTATGCCCATAGTGGTGTGTACTGGCTAGAACCCACCTTTATTGTGGGCCATTCTCTTCTTAAGAATCCATTGCTGGACTCTATCCAGTTGAATAATTTCTAACCTGACTCCACTTTTCCCTTTTGGGGGAAGATGGTCAAGAAGTGGTTGCATGGCAGCTCCAGTGGTTTCTGGATGAAACATTATCTCAACCCCTATCAGTCAGGATTCAGGCCTGGATTTGGGACAGAAACAGCATTGGTCACACTTTTGGATGATATCTGGTGGGAGTGGAAAGGAGCTATTGCATCCATCCTTGCTCTATTTGACCTCTCAGCTTTTGATACCATCAACCATATTTTCCTAGAACGGCTTCGGGGATGGGAGTCAGAAGCTTTGTGCTATCCTGGTTTAATTCCTTCCTCTGTGGCCACTCTCAGTCAGTGTTGATAGGAGGGGAGAGATAGAGCCCTTGACCACTGGTTTGCGGGGTTCTTCAGGGTTCAGTAGTCTCTCCATTCCTGTTCAACATTTATATGAAACCTCTAGGTGAGGTTTGGATGGGGTGGCACTACCCCAAACAGACCCTGTACATAATCTGGGGGTTCTCCTGGACTCATGATTCCTGCTCCAAGAGCAGGTGGTGGTTGTGGGCAGGAGGACCTATGCGCAACTGTGGATTGTCCACCAGTTATCCACTTTCTTGGACCAACAATCCCTACTGACAGTCACTCATGCCTTAGTCACTTCTCGTCTGAACTATTATAACACACTCTACATGAGGCTGCCCTTGAGAAAAATCCAGAAGCTCCAATTGATGCAAAATGCAGTGGCCCACATGGTTTTGTGCAGACCCCGAAGTGCATATGTATCACTCTCTTGCAGGGGCTGCATTGGCTGCCAATTTGCTACTGGGTGCAATTCAAGGTGCTGGTTGTCACCTTCATGGCTTGGGACCAGGTTATCTGAGAGACCGTCTTTTGGCAGTCACAACTACCCAATCCATCAGAGCAGGGAGGCAGAGAATGCTGTGGATCCCATCCCTGAAGGAGATACACCTGGTGGGAATGAGAGGAAGGGCCTTCTTCGTGGTGGCTCCCTCTCTCTAGAACATTATTCCCCCAGAGGTTAAAATGACCACCACTCTAATACTCTTCTGGAAGGTGCTCAAGACCTGGTTCTGCCAGTGGGTCTGGGGAACCTGGAGTGGGATGGAGCTGTGAACTGCTGTCGCAGGGGGTGGGAGGGAGGTGATTTTATTAGATTATACTATATTAATTTATTTTTTTGTTTTTATTAGTTTTATTGTTTTAAATGTGGTTTTATATTCTGTAAGTTAACAAAATTAAATTTGCCATGGCAAATAAGCAGCAATATATATTCAATAAATTGAAAAAATATAAAAAAATAAATCATATTTTGAGCTAAAAAGCCTTCCATCTCCAATTAGGCCTTGGTTGCTGTTGTATTGTCAAATATGTCAAACTCAGTTCAAACATATTAGAAGAGATCCATCATTGTATATAATTTTGGAGACTACAGTATCTAAGAAAGGATTTTTAACAAAGGTACTTCAACAACAAATCATAAATTCTATTTTTTTTAATCCAAGAATTTTGTAGATTTAGAGAGATTATATTTTTATTAAGAAATAATACAGAGGTTGGTTTTTATTATTCTGGAGAATAATAATCTTGACTCCCTATAGTAATTCTCAGTATATGGTCCAAATTATTTGGCTGCTGTTAAAATATCTGCTTTATCTTTCTACTATTTGGTAGTAGAGAGTGTTTAAAGACTTTTCTTAATTTTCATCTTAGATTCATGCTTACCAAATCTCTGACACAATCTTGTACTTAAATTTTTAAAAAGATAAATACATTTTACAGTATAACTATATAAAATTAGATTTTAAACATTAAGTGTTAAACACCAAATTCAACCTTGATTATACAGAATCATATTGATTATATCTTCCACAACGTAAAAAGTAATTTATATGTGCACAAGTTATTATTGCTGGATTTTAAATCAAATATACTAGAGCAGCAATTTTCAACCTTGACAACTTTGAAAAACTGTTCTAGAGACTTTCCACTGGAATAAGCATTCTTAGCTGCTGCCCATCCATGATAAACTATATTTAGAAAGTTATACATTTCAGGGATGTAATTTGGTATCAGATTGACATATTTAACCTTTCTTCTTTTTCCAAGATTCCTTTGTTATTTAACTATTTAAAAATGTAATTGTTCTAAACCAGTTACTGTGCAATAGTCTCTCTACTGAAATGCAAGATCTTTTTAACTGCTGGCAAACAAGATAAAGCTATACTTAGAAAAGATTTGCCATCTGGTTACTTGTACTATTGGCTCTCTAACGCTGGTTAGTAGGAATTAAAATGTGAGATGATTCGAACTAAATGACTAACATTTTGATCAGGATATGACTTAGTGTTCTGCGTTTTTATTCTGCATATTCCCTGCTTACCATTTCCATTTGAAATTAGCAGCTACCATGTTACATTACTCACAAAACAATGTCCAAGATAGATACTTAGAATTGTATTGGGGGATAGGGCAACAGCCAAGTTCTAATTGGAAATGAGAAGCTTTTAGCTCAAAATGGGGTGGAATTGATTGGGATAGTAAATATAAATAGAATCAAGGGAAGAAGCAGTAGATGGTTTACCAATAAATATACAAAGGTATCTATCCACCAAAACATAATATAAATGAAAATTCCAGGACTGTTATTGAAATACTGACAGTGCCTTCCTTGTCAAATTAACTTTTTAAACGCTATAATTAAAAAAAAAATCTAGTGACTATTGTAAATGGTGTAATATAAATTACCAAAAAGTCATTTTCAAAACATAGTATATATGACAAATTTGGCAAAACTCCCCTATATTTAAAATAGTATGGTAATAAATTTTTCTTTGAGTACAAGATAAAAAATATTTCTGAATGGCAACAAATGAATTTTTGTATTTATCTAGAGCAGTGATGGCTAACTTTTTTGTCACCACATGCCGACATAATACAATGAGTGCATTACACCTCCCTGTGTCCCTCCCTTCTTGATGTGACACTCCACGCTCCCACAGTGCATGCATGCATGACCCCCCCCCGGTGCCCCATTTAGTCATGCCTGCAGCCTCCTGGAAGCAAAAATGGGCCATGGGAGGGAAGCACCAAACCTCCATGCTCTCCCCACCCCTATGCATGCATACATGACCCCCCTGCACATGCACATGTGTCTCCTGCATGTGCCCCATACCCACATATATGCTGCAGAGACCCGAAAATCAGCTGGCTGGTGGGAGGCACACACACATGTGCAGAGGAGCTAAGCTGGGGTGACGCTCATGTGCCCTTAGGTTTGCCATCATGGTTCTAGAGCTTGGAGTTAATAAATCTGTTTTTTTTAAAAATTAAGATTATAGTAAGTTTAATAATTAATAATCAGTAGTCAATATGTTTGTTTCCCTGAGGTTACAATGAAATTAATTGCTTTGCAATACACACAAGTATAAAATTAGCTAAGGTAGTACTATTCTCTCCCCCCGGACTGCGTTCATTATCGTGGCTTTTATCGCCCGCTACTATCTCAGAAACTTTACCCTTGCCATCCCGACTACTATTCCTCCTACACCAGACTTTTGGAGAAAGAGGCCACTTTAGCTCCCTCACATCGTCCCGGCTTGACCGGTCTATTGCGCTGTTACTTACGGACTTTATGTCCCCATGTACGGACTTTTTGCTTATTTTTATCAGCTATTATACCTGTGCAATTTCTTTCTTGTAAGTAGTGTGGATGTGTATGATTGTAAGTGAATGTTCCCATTTTTAACCTGTGCAATTTTCCCCCTTTTATATTGTATTGTTGTATTTTAAATTTTGTGGGGGTGTGAGTGGGTGAGCGTTTGGGTGTGTAAGCGAGGATTAGGATGGGAACCGGGTTCCCCCACACTGAACGCTCTGCAGAAGTGCTGGGGGGATCTGGGCCCATTCCATTCTCAGGATGACTGATTCGAAGGGCCTATCGGGAAATACGGGGGCTGTGGAGGTGGGTGGAGGGACTACGGACACGGGAGTGGGCCGGAGCATTACGGTCTTAACAGGGAGGGGCAGATATGGCGGGGACTTTAGGGCTGGCCATTACCGGGGAAGGAGGGCTCGCTACGTTACAGAGATCCATCCTTCCGGCCCTATGAGTCCCACTCCAAGGCCAGATGGCGCAAGTAATCAGGACCCTGGTCTCAGGCTGCTGTCGCTAAATGCCAGGTCTGTAGTTCATAAGGCTCCCCTCGTTCAGGACTTAATTTTAGACAAGAGGGCAGACCTGGCATGTATTACTGAAACCTGGCTGGGCCCGGAGGGAGGAGTCCCCCTCGTAGAGATGTGCCCAGAGGGCTTTCAGGTGCTTCATCAGCCGCGAGCCCAGGGAAGGGGTGGGGGTGTGGCCATTGTTATCCGAGAGTCTCTAGTACCTCGTAGGATCCCTGCTCTGGAGCTTGTCGGGTGTGAGTCCCTGCTGGTGAAGTTGGACCTCAAGGGTCAAGTGGGCTTGCTATTAACGTACCTGCCTCCCAACAGCGTTGCAGCAGCCCTCCCCTCGCTCCTCGAGTTGGTAGCCGAGCTGGCAATTGAGTTCCCCAGGCTTATGGTTCTGGGGGATTTCAATTTGCCTTCGCTCGGTGAACACTCTGATGGAGCGCAGGAGTTCATGGCTTCCATGACAGCCATGGGCTTGACCCAAGTAATCCGGGGCCCAACTCACTCGGCGGGTCACATGCTCGACTTCGTATTTCTCTTGGAGCAGTGGAGTTGTGACCTTGGTCTGAGGGGTAGTGAGATCTTACCCCTGTCATGGTCGGACCACTACCTACTGAGGCTTGACTTTCGGAGACCAAACCCCCACTGTAGGGAGGAGGAACCGATCAGGTGGTTCCACCCCAGGCGACTTATGGACCCGTCGGGTTTTCAGATGGAACTTGGGGTTATTCCTGATACTCTTGCCCGCAGTCCGGCGGAGACTCTGGTTGCTGCCTGGAATTCAGCAGCGACAGAGGCTCTTAACTGGATTGCGCCTTTATGGCCGATCCGAGGCAGTGGATCCAGGAGGGCCCCTTGGTTTACTGAGGAACTCCGGGAGATGAAGCGCTGAAAGAGACGCCTAGAGCACCGATGGAGATCCAGTAAGTCCGAGTCAGACCAAGCACTTTTAACATCCAGCATCAGAGTTTACATCCGGGCAATTAGGACGACAAAAAGAACATACACTGCCTCTCTGATTGCTTCCGCTGAGTCGCGCCCAGCCGCCTTGTTCAGGATAACCCGTTCCCTCCTAAATAGGAGGGATATGAGCGATCCTTTGCAAGGCAGAGCTGAGGACTACGTCCAATTCCTCGCGGATAAAGTTGCTCGGCTTCGGGCGGACCTGGACTCCAATTCTGCAGAACCAGCTGAGGCACCAAGGGATAATCTGGTAGGACATCACTGGATTGATTTTCAAGCTGTTACCCCTGCGGGCGTGGACAAGGCCATGAGAGCTGTAAGTGCCTCCACATGTGTACTGGACCCGTGCCCCTCCTGGCTGGTTGTTAACAGCAGGGAGGTGACACGGGGCTGGATCCAGGCGGTTGTTGCCGCCTCCCTTCGGGAGGGGGTCTTTCCCCCCGCATTAAAGGCGGCAGTGGTGAGACCCCTCCTGAAGAAGCCATCTTTGAATCCAGCCATCCTAAACAACTATCGTCCAGTCTCCAACCTCCCCTTTGTCAGGAAGGTTGTTGAGAAGGTGGTGGCCTTTCAGCTCCAGCGGTCCTTGGAGGAAACCAATTATCTAGATCCCTTCCAATTGGGTTTCAGGCCTGGCTGCAGCACGGAAACCGCTTTGGTCGCATTGATCGATGATCTCTGGAGAGCCAGGGATGGAGGTCATGCCTCCATCCTGGTACTCCTTGACCTCTCTGCGGCTTTCGATACCATCGACCATGGTATCCTTCTGCGACGACTGCGGGAGGTGGGGGTGGGAGGCACTGTTTTACGGTGGTTCTCCTCTTACCTCTTGGACAGGTCGCAGTCGGTGTTGGTCGGAGGGCAGAGATCGACCCCTAGGCCCCTAACGTATGGGGTGCCGCAGGGTTTGGTCCTGTCCCCCCTCCTCTTTAATATCTACATGAAACCACTGGGTGAGATCATTCGACGGCACGGGATAAAATACCACCAGTATGCGGACGATACACAGCTGTATCTGTCCGCCCCGTGCCAACTCAATGAAGCGATTGACGTGATGTGCCAGGGCCTCGAGGCTGTTAGGGACTGGATGGGGGTTAACAAGCTTGTACTCAATCCAGATAAGACCGAGTGGCTGCTGTGCTTCCCTCCTACTAATTGGCCAAGTGTTCCACCTCTCAGGCTGGGGGGTCAAACAGTACGCCCCTCAGACAGGGTCCGCAACTTGGGAGTCCTCCTGGACCCACAGCTGACTTTTGAACACCATTTGTCAGCTGTGACCAGGGGGGCATTTGCCCAGGTTCGCCTGGTGCACCAGTTGCGTTCCTACCTGAACCGGGAGGCTCTCACAACAGTCACTCGTGCCCTTGTGACCTCCAGACTGGATTACTGCAACGTGCTCTACATGGGGCAGCCCTTGAAGAGTATTCGGCGCCTTCAGCTTGTCCAGAATGCAGCCGCGCGAGCGATCGTGGGTGCGCCTCGGTTCACCCACGTAACACCTATCCTCCGCGAGCTGCATTGGCTGCCTGTTGATCTCCGGGTACGCTTCAATGTGCTAGTTGTCACCTACAAAGCCCTTCATGGTATTGGACCTGGGTACTTGAGAGACCGCCTACTGCCAATTACCTCCACTAGACCAATTAGATCCCACAGACTAGGCCTCCTCTGAATTCCATCAGCTGGCCAGTGTCGACTGGCGACTACCCGGAGGAGAGCCTTCTCTGTGGCTGCTCCGACCCTCTGGAACGAACTCCCCATGGAGATTCGTACCCTCACCACCCTCCAGGCCTTCCGCATAGCCCTTAAAACCTGGCTGTTCCGACAGGCCTGGGGCTAAAGACTCGCTGCCCCACTTCGAATGGTATGATTGTTGTGCTTTTAACTATGTATGGTTTTTATGTTTTTGTAACTCTGTTTGTATTTCCCCTCCCTTTTTTGAGTTGTGAGCCGCCCTGAGTCCCTTCAGGGAAAAGGGCGGCATACAAATAAATTAAACCTAAACCTAAACCTAAACCTAAACCTAAACCTAAACCTAAACCTAAACCTAAACCTAAACCTAAACCTAAACCTAAACCTATTCTGAGAATTCTGACACAAGTTTTTTCAAACAGGTTTAAATTGTGTATTGGCATTTTCTGCTGACTGATCTACTAAATTAGAGGGAATAATTTTACAGCGTTATAAATTGGCATGCTATAGGAAATACGGGAACTTAGATAATAAATTATTCCAATGTTTTTGTTTAATTGTTGTCTACAATGAAGCAACTTTTGACTAGAACCACAGTTTTGAGGGAAGACTAATAATTGTTCACCCTAATCCTTTTTCTTATCTAATCCTACAAATTGCTATTGTGCTCTTGATTCTGGAAAGGAATAATGTATCTGACTTTTTTCCTTCATGGCTAATAATAGCAATTTCAGACAGTTTCAATCATGGAAATGATTTAGGAGAAAATAGTTAACCTGTTTCTTTGTAAAGCTCCAATTCATTTCCTTCTCATTTTTGACTGCAAGCACTCCAAAGATGTCTCAACCAAAGAAGGAAAAAAGTTATGATTAGTTCCTTAAAAAAGAATAGAAAACATAGAGATAATTTATACTTTGATTATTTGGGATTAAAAATTATATTTAAAAGGAAATCCAATGCATGTACCTTCTGCTCACTTCACTTTCAACACAGGCAACAAGAAGCAGTTATGAGTTAAAACATTTATTGAAGCCCACATTTAAATTTTATAGTAGTTTGCAGACCAAAGAATTGAATGAGTAAGCATTTAATATATAGTAAATTTATTTTATTCAATGTGAAAAGCTTAAAGTAGAGCTAATCTAGCACATGCGTTTGAAATTTATCATCTCCACAGTAGCAAAAGTCTGCTATACTATTATTCTATTAACCCAAGTGTAGTTATGAAAAAAACTATGACAAGTCAACAAGATTGAATTTTGAAGCAAACTTGAATACCTGACTGGGAATTGGATATTTTTCTGTTTTCCATGGTACACAATAAAGATATGTAAATATAGTATTCTGGTGGTCTAAATCTGTGGTTCCCAAACTTTTTCAGTCCACTGCCTCCCTTGGTGCTACAAACTGATCCTCAGTGCCCCCCACCCAGTGGTGGAATTCAATTATTTTTACTACTGGTTCTGTGGGTGTGGCTTGGTGGGCATGGCTGGGGGGGTCATGTGACTGGGCAGTTTGCACAATGGAAGGAAGATAGTAACAGTAAAATTCAAAACTGTAACAATTAATTGCACATTTATTCAAAATCCAATTTAAAAACCTTTTTAGTTAATGTTAATTCAACAAAATTGTTGAACATGATCCAGTGATACCAGGTTTTCAAAGTCTGATAGTCATTTATCAAGAACGTTAGTAACTAGTAACTTAGTAAACTCAGTAAAATTTAGTAACTACTTCACTGTTCAGTAAATTCGTAATGTGATGGATGGGCTTGATGAAGTGATACCAGTTTTCCAACGTCTGGTTTTAAGTCACTTAGCAGGAGTCTTAAATCACCATGTTCAGTGATCTGGAGTCAATTTCTTTGCTTGGAGAGAAGTTGGATGACCACACTGAAGCCACGTTCCACCAAATATGATGTTGGAAATGCAACAAGGAGCTTCTTAACCACTTTCCATAGTGCAGGGTAGAGATCAGAAATTTCTTTCTGTATCCAAAACTCTTGTTACGATTTTTTAAACTTTGGCTTCAGCTCAATGTCATTTTGCAGCTCTATAAGTTGTCCCTCCACTACCCCATCTTCCTCAGTATCTGAAAATGGATTTATCACCCAATCTGGAATTTCCATTAAAAGAAGATCCTGATATCGCTCAGACATATCTTTAAGCAGCATGTCCAAATGGTCACAAAAAACGTGAAGATCATCATCTTGTATCCCACCTTTCTCTTCTAACTCAGACAAGCTCAGAAATTGGTATAGCTCGCGACAGCCTATATTGCGCTTGAAAAGAGTTAACTTTGAAATAAACGTAGAGATGACAGATTTGGCCTTAATAAGATTGACCTCATTTCCTTGCAACTACAAATTCACTTCATTGAACTTTGCAAATAATTCTGATAAATAAGCAATGTCATGCCTCATCTCTTTGAGTTCACCACTGAGCAAAGCACTCGTCTTCAAAAAAACTCCACAACAGTGTCAAAAAGATTGTAAAAGCATCTCACACAGTTGCCTTTTGATAGCCAACAAATCTGTATGAAGTAGCAAATGATCAAAATCTTCATCATTCTCAACACAGAGCTTTCTGAATAGTTGATCATTGAGAGCATGTACTTTAATTTTGTTAACTGCAGTAATGACACTGTGTAATGATTTGTCCAAGCGATCACTGAGGTTTTTTGCAACCAGATGTTGGCAATGAATGACACAGTGAATGGTAAAGACATTTGGCACTGCTTTTTTCAAGTAAGCAACGCATCCACGGCAGCGACCAGTCATTGGTGGTGCTCCATCAGTTGCACAAGTTAGCATGTTGGTAAGTGGAATTTCCTTGTCTTTGAAAAACTGCTCAACAACATGAAATATTGACTCACCTTTAGTATCTGTTTTTAGTTGCCTCGCAAATAACAACTCTTGAGTCAAACTTTCATCTTTAATAAAGCGCACATAAGCAAGAAGCAAAGATTCATTGCCTGGCAAAGTTGTTTCATCCAGCTATAATGCAAAGTCTGTTGTCCGTAGTATGCTGCACAATACATCTTCCACATTCTCAGCCATTTCATCTATGCGTCTTTGCACTGAATTATTGCTGAGAGGAATTGTCTTAATTATATCATGTGGTGACTTATGCAAAACAGTACTCAGAGCCAGGGACGTGCAGTCACTAGAGGCAAGGGAGGCGGGGCCTCACCAGTCTCCTCAGGGAAAGGAAAGGATTTTAAATAATTTTCTTAAAATAATTAAAGCCAGGGTAGTTGCTACCAGATTTCAAGTCACAGTGGCTTGGTGTCTGCTCTCAGTATTAACTAGGAGGAGGCCAGAGAATGAGGGGCCTCTTTTGCATAAGGATTTTTTCGCCTTTTAAGAGTTAAGCAAGGGTTAACAAGCGAAGAATTTCTTATTCAAATGAGGCACGTATTCCCTCGCCTCATTTTTAGAGGCTTTTTAGAGTTTTCTGGGAGCGACTAGCTCAGTCTGACTTCAGAGCTCTGGCTTTTCAAGAGGGGAGGGGAGGGCTGGGAGAAGCAGAGTTGAAATCGTCTCTGAAACAGCTGGAAAAGGTGCGTGTGTGGGGAGGGGGGAGGAATTCCAAAAGTTTGATCGGAAGGCAACAGGGAAGGGGGGGGTATGGCAGAGGAACTGCTTTCAAGCCTTTGGAAAATATATCCAATCCAACTTCTGTGTTTGTGTTTGAGAGTGAGTGAATGAGAGAAGGATCGAAGTTCTCTGTGTGCGTGTGTCTGTTTTTAGACAGGGGGAGGGAGGGAGAGAGGAAGGAAGGAGGGGGAGGGAAAAGAAAAAGAATGGGAAAACTTATTTTGCAAGGGGGAAAAATGCTGTCGCTTTAAATCAGAACTGAGCATGCCTGGCTGTGGAATTCTGGGAGTTGAAGTCCACAAGTCTAAAAACAGCCTCACCAGGGGTAAAGCTGACCGCACGTCACTGCTCAGAGCCTCACTAATGGCTGGTAGGATGAGTTCTTCACCAATAGTATGTGGCTTTCCAGACTTAGCAATCAGCAATGAAATGTTGTATGATGCATGCAAACCATCAGTGTTTTGTTGGGAAGCATTGTGAAACATGCATGACAGTGTTGGGTGCTTTTACAAATTGTCACGAAGTGATTGAAAAAAAGTTAGATTCTTGTCTGCCTTGTCAGGATGTGCCTTCTTCAAATGTTCATTCAGTCTGGAAGGCTTCATTGCCTCATTAGAAAATACTTTTTCACATAGTAGGCACCGTGGCAGCTGCTGGTTTGATGGTGCTGGTATAAATTCATACTTCAGATATTCCGCAATATATTGTCTACATTTCTTCTTTGATTTTTCTGCTTCTGCCATTTCTCCTGTGAAAATCAGAATACTTACAATATGTGTGTGTTCACATCTGGCTTAAGGCTTTGCTAAGTGAATAAATAAACCCTACCAACTCTCTGCCTGCCTTCTCTGTGCAAATAAACCAAGATGTTGCTCTTCACTCTGCAGCAAAGCAAGGATTCTGGAGGTTGATGTCTACAGGGAGATTCTCAGTCATCCAGGTCACTAATTTTCACCAAAGAACCATGGGGATGGAAAGGGAAATATAGACAATGGAGTCCAATGCCCTTCCTCAACAGATTGGAAGCAAAGAATAACTCTAGCAAAATGTAGCCTTTTACCTCTTTGGGGAATCATTTTCTTTTTAAAATTATTATTATATTTTATTTTTATTTTTCCCAATACAACTCATGCAAAGGGTCATCCACATGTACATTACATTTTCCACACTTTTAACTTACATATTTGTGATTCCTTATAACTTCTTTAAGCTAAACATTTTTAGTACAAATCAATGCATTTGGTCACACCCCTGAACTGGCCTGCTGCAACGCATGCACACACACACACACACACACACACACACACACACACACACACACACACACATTACTAAGGCAGTTTCCTATCTCTTCCATTGACATAATTAACACCTTTTCATAAGTAAAGGTCAGTTGTCTCTCTCTCACCTCTCTTCATCCCTCTTTTCCCCTTCTCTCTCCCTCTTTCTCCTTTCCTCTCTTCCTCTCTTTCTCTTCCTGCCTCCTTCCCCCTTTTCTCTCCCTATCTCCTTCCCACTCTCCTTTCTTACTCTCCTCTCTCTCTATCTTTCTCCCTCTCACTTTCTTTCTCCCTCCTCGCCTCTCTCACTTCCTTCCTCCTTTTCTTCCTCCCTCTCTCCTTCTCTTTCTCTCCCTCCCTCTCTGCCTTCCTCCCTCCCTTCTTCTCTCCTCCTCTCCTTGTGAAAAAAGAAATAGTTTAGAAAAAAAGAAAAACTTTTTCCCTCCTCCTGACTGCTCTGTTGCCTCCCTCCCCTGCCCTGGATTTTAAACTGAATGATAGGCTCAGCTCTGCAAGGGAGAGCCCAGATGGAGGGAAATAGCTTGGGAAAGAATAGATACCTTGGCTGGGGAATGGGGGAGGTAGATAGAATAGAAGCAAAGGAAGACTCAGCAGCCAGAGATCTGCTGGGCTGTGTGGTTGAGAGTTTTCTGAACTGCCCATAATTTATCCTACTGTTCAGGAGAACGGTCAGAATCGGCTGAATTTCACCCCTGCCGGAAGTGCTGACTGGAGGCCAACAGAACCAGTGTACCAAACTGTCTCTCATACCAATATTGAAAGGTAGTTTTATAGACAAGTTACCTCCATGATAATCTACCATATTTCAAGTAATTTTCCTTATATGTAGTTTTCCTATACGACATATTTTATTATATGTTCTTATCTGAATATAACTTAGGAATATTTTCATTTAACAAAACAAAATTCCACTGAAAAGGTATAAACTGTAAAATACCTTATACAAAAAGACTTGTAAAGTTGAAGACAAGCTGAAAATGACTCAGCAGAATATGATAACTACCAAGAAGGGCATGGAATAACTGCTTCAAGGTACAAGTAGTATATGAATGAATACTAGGAAGATCTTCATGGTAGAATGAAGAATCAAGAAAGGAGGTGAGCTCCCCTTCACTGGATATTTTCAAACAGGGGCTAGATGGACATGTGTCAGATTTTAATTTAGATCCCTACAGCGAATAGGAGGTTGCACTCAATAGCCTAATAAATTTGTTAAATTTGTTTTATTGTTTCCCTGCACACAATGACGAGAAATGGGATGGAGCTGTAAATCAGATAGGCAAAAAAGTCCTTGGAGAATTTGGGGAAAGCAAAGGCATCTGGGCAGTGGTAAGTGGGGAAAACTCTTCTGTCCACAAAAACCTCGTCTTTGCCAGCTGACACCGAAAGGCAGAGCAAGAGCTGCCTTGAAGAAGTCAGTTGCCCAGGAGTCAGGAATACCCTTTCTCTGAGGCTGGGCTGTGGGTACCACATGGGTGGCTGCAGGAAAGGTGCAGGCAAGCAGGCTGAGCTGTGGGTACCACATGGGAAGGCAGGCAAGCAGGCTGGGCTGCAGGGACTGTGTGGGAGGCAGCTGGGCAAGAAGTGAAGGAAGACTTACCAGGCAGAGATTAGTTGGGCTGCATGATTGAGGCAAGTGAGGAAACCAGAGAGCAGCAGCAGCTATGCTTCCAGCGTAAGTCTAGGCACCAGCCAAGGCAGATGAAACGAGATAAGGGGTGACTGAGAGGGGTGGGGTGGGCAGGGCCAGTCAGTGATGTGATTATCCAGTTCTCCACACTAGGTAAAATCTTAACAACCTGAACTGGTCCGAACTGGCTGAAACCCACCTCTGGATAGCTGCACTGAGTTGACTTAAAATTGACTGTATTGTATTATTCCCAATGTAAACTTTGTAGTTTTAAATCATAAGATTCATTTTATTATTATTTTTAAATTATCTTGATGGCAGCTTTGAGTGCATTTAAAATAGAAAAGTATAATAAAAAGAATGTTAAATAAACCAAACTTTAAGAAGTGACATAATGTTTTACCAATTATTATTCAATCATCTATCATGGTTTGCTTTGACTTATAGCTCACTTTTTTTTCAGAAGCTTAACACAGAAAACATAGCATTCTGTCCTCCATTTTTATTACAAGAACAAACCAATGAGATAAATACTTTAGTGAGAATGACTAATACAATATGTAACCTTCCATGGCCAAACACAGACTGGGTGTTCTTGGCCTTAGCCCACACTGGCTATTTTAATTAATCCCCTTTAGTATTATTTGGTACAATGAGACAATCTATAGCAGACTTTCTGGCACCTTCTGATCATAAGACCATTTCAGGAAGAATATAACAGCAAAATGGAATATATGAATGCTATTTCCTTATCTTATGGCTGCCTGCCTTAATTGACCTTGAGGGACATCAAATTATGTGAGTAGGGTGCTACAGACATTTTTTGGAGGTATCAATTAAAGCAATTACTGGTGAATTTAGGAGCTCACCCAGAACTATTCCACTGCAGTTAAATGGCTTCAGCAGCTCTTCAGCTAGTGCTGACTTTTACCCAATATCAATTAGAATGTTCTCTTACAGATGCTGTTTTAGTGAAATAGTAGGTCTGGTTTATTTCTTTTTTTAAAATTATACGAAAGCAATTGCATTTTTAAAAGATAATCATCTTTAGAACCATATATGATTTTAGATCTGCATGATAAATCCATAAATGTGTGTGTGTGTGTGTGTCTGTGTGTGTGTGTGTGTGTTTGTGTGTGTAATTGGAGTTTGCAAAATGTAATTAAGTTTATGGAGAGTATAATAAAGATGTTTTCTGGCCAGATTTTTTTATATTGCTATTATTCTGCTGATATTGCTGATGTTTACTGTTTGAATCATGTCTTATCTGATAGGATTGTGACTGGCACAGGGAATAACTGCAGTGAAAAACCAAAAAACTGAGCCACTTTATATTCGTTATTTATTATTGCTTGTTGGGTGATATAAACATTGACTGTAGACCTAATTCTCACACAGTTCACTGTCTCCAGTTCTTTTTGCTTCCTTTTAGGCAAGTTATTTATCCAGCAGACTAGAGAATAAACCAGATATTCATGGCTGCAATTCACCTGCATCATTGTCTATCGATTTGCCTGCCTTCTAACTTACCTACATATCTGGCTTGTCAGCTTCAATCTTTACAGACAAAACTTTTCTTCCTGTAACAAACCATTTATTTCCAATATTCTAGTTAAACAGTATTTAACAATATTCTCAGTGTGATCTTTTCAGGTACTTAAGAAGTGCTACATGGCTTTTATTTTATCTTCTTAATGCAAAGCCCACGCAATGTCTTCAACCTGTGTTGATAAATCTTAATTTATAGTCCTCTGATTATACTTGTTGCCCTCGCTTGAATCTGTTTTACTTTATCTGAACCCTTCTTGAGCTGTAGACAAAATGCTCTAAGTGGGATGTGACCCAGACAAGATAAAGTGGAGTCTGCTTTCAAAATGAGGCAGCGATGTGGAGTGTATATATCTACTTCTCCCTTTCTAACTCTAACTCTAAATTAATTTATTTTAAAATTGATGGAAAAAATATATGAATTGCTTTAAAAGCAACTTAGAATGCATTCAACTAGAGCTAATACAGCTCATTTCAGTTTGGGTAGAATTAAATGATGTACATATGGATTTACATGTATAATATTAAATAAAATGTGTGTATTCCATTCATTCATTAAAAATAAAAAAATAACTAATTTACCCTCATGAAGGAATGTCTTGATTACATAGGACCACTGTGCTTCATTAAGACCAGGGTCAATGCAGCCGTCTACCAGGAGGTTTTGGAGCACTTCATGCTTCCTTCTGCAGACAAGATTTATGGGGATGCTGACTTCATTTTCCAGCTTCCCACACTGCCAAAAGCACCAAAACTTGGTTCAATGACTGTTGGATTACTGTGCTGGATTGGCCAGCAAACTCGCCTGACCTGAACCCCATAGAGAATCTATGGAGCATTGCCAAGAGAAAGATGAGAGACATGAGACCGAACAATGCAGAAGAGCTAAACGCCACTATTGAAGCATCCTGGTCTTCCATAACACCTCAGCAGTGCCACAGGCTGATAGCTTCCATGCCACACCGGATTGAGGCAGTAATTGCTGCAAAAGGGGCCCAAACCAAGTACTGAGTACATACACATGTTTATACTTTTCAGAGGTTCGATATTGTTCTATGTACAATCCTTGTTTTATTGATTGCATGGAATATTCTAATTTTCGGAGATGGTGGATTTGGGGTTTCAATGAGCTGTACGCCATAATCATCACAATTATGATAAATCACGGCTTGAACTATCTTGCTTTGCATGTAATGAGTCTTACCTCATATACTAGTTTCACCTTTTAAGTTGCATTACTGAAATAAATGAACTTTTGCACGATATGCTAATTTTTTGAGTTTCACCTGTATATTTGTCTCCATTTGTTAGATCTTTTTAATGACAGTCGCAAATACAACAATCCATATATCCATAGGATCATATATTAGGAAGTTGTTGCTAGTCTTTGATATTGAGATTGGGATTTTTTAAAGTATCCATTTAATTTTTTTTATGATAAGGTTTTTATAACAAAATGTCAAAAAAAATCACAGCAGAATAATGGCTAAATAAGAAGTAGTCTGTCACTGTGGTATTAGAACACTAGCTTAATAGCAAATGTTTAATTACACAATCTTTAGAAACAAATCAGGATTGTTTGGTAACCTTTGGACTAAATAGTTCCTGATACACTTTAGATGCAGAGGTGGAAAACTGAAAGAAATGTTGTTTCTTCCACATAAAAATAGAATCTCAAGAAAGTTGAAACCATTTAGAAATTAAATCTGCGATCTTACATTTAGCACAATAACAATTTAGTTGCCATTTCTTTCCCACTGTTCCATGTCAGATAATGAAATAATTATAAAAATAGTTCCTGTTGGGTGTGAGAGTACCCTCTGATTTTATCTGACAGTATTTATTGATTGACTGGAATGTGGCTGAAGATTTAAAGATCTGTCACACCATCAGCATTTTCATTTTGCCAGTCATTCGCAAAACACTTTAAAGCTACCCATGGTTTCTTCACATTATCTTCATTATCTGCAAATCTCGATGCTTTCAGCAGAGCATCATCTACATCCTGGCAAGATACAAGATCTCAGGAAATCCTTTCAACCAATTATTGCTCCGTCGCAGCTGGCAAATCGCTGGGTACAAAAAGTGCTAGTCAATCAATATTTCCTCTTACTGACCAATCATTAATTGTATTGCTCCCAAAGCTGCTGCTGCTTCATATATTAACAACACCCCTTCACAATACATTTCTAAAGCTTCAGCAAAGTGTAAAAATGAAGCTTTTGGTTAAGACCTTCAAGTAACCAAAGATTGAAGAAACAATACTGTAAAATCACAGGGATCAATACTTCCTAAAATGAAGGTGGAAATACTATTTGAAAATATTCTTAGCTATGAATAAGCATATGTGTACTCAAATATAATGAATTCCTACCATTCCCTAGAATCAAGTCTGTGAATTTTACAAGAATTAATCACATTTGGAAGGCTAACTGAATCAGTTTTCCTTCTGTTGCTACTCAGCTACAGCATTTCTATATAATAGGCATATAATAAAGAGAATATGTACACTTGCACCAGTGACGTGCAATGAGGTTTATGGCTGGTGAGGCACTGACACAGTGGTGGGTTTCAAATTTTTTTATACTTGTGGACTTCAACTCCCAGAATTCCACAGTCAGGCATGCTCAGTTCCGATTTAAAGTGACAGCATTTGTTTTTCTCCTTTGCGAAAAAGTTTCCTTCATTCTTTTTCTTCTCTCTCTCTCTCCCTCCTTCCTCCCTCTCTCCCTCCCTACCTCCTCTCTCAAACAGACATATGGACACAGAGAAGTTGGATTGGACTATCTCTCCTACCCCCTTCCCTCTCTCACTCATTCTCTCTCAAACAAACACAAAGACAGAAGTTGGATTGGATATATTTTCCAATGGCTTGAAAGCACCTCCTCTGCCATACCCCCCCCCCATTCCCCTGCTGCCTTTCCCAAACACCTCCACCATTGCAAATGTAGCCTGCTGTCTGGGTGGGAAATGCCTGAAATGCAATAAAGCCCATCCAACCACTCACCTCCTGCTCGCAGGCTGGGGTGAGAAAAGAAGCAGAGAAGCCGGAGGGCAGCCACTCCAAGCCTTTGGTTGCAGATGGAGCCACATTGCCTTTTCAAACTTGTAATCAGTGGAGCTGGGCTTATATAGTTTTATACAGCTGTGTGTGTGTGTGTGTGTGTGTGTGTGTGTGTGTGTGTTTGAAAAGGCAACGTGGCTATGCCTGCAATCAAACTATACTTGGGGAGGGATCTACACTTGAGGATGAAATTTGAATTCCTCCCTCTCCCTCCAACCCACACGTACCTTTCCCAGCTGTTTCAGAGAGGATTTCAACTCTGCTCTTGCCTGTCATCATGAAAAGAAAAAAAAAAGTAAAAGGAAAAAGGCAAGAGCTAAGGTCAGACTGAGCTAGTTGCTGCCAGAGTCACCGTGGATGACTCTGCTTAACAGTTTAAAAAAGCCTCTAAAAGCGCCCTCTACAGGAGGAGGCAGGAGAACGACATGCCTTACCTACATCAGGAATTTTTAGGCTTTTAACCCTTGCTTAACTCTGCTCGAATGATCATAAAACGCCTAAAGTCAGACTAGATGAGGCATGTCATTCTCCTGCATCCTCCTGTAGAGGACGCTTTTTAAGAGGCTTTTTAAAACAGTTAAGCACTAAGCAGAGTCATCCACAGTGACTCTGGCAGCAACTATCTCAGCCTGACCTCAGCTCTTGCCTTTTTCCTTTTACATTTTTTTTTGTTTTCATGATGACAGTGGTGAGATTCTGCCTCCCCTACCTCCCCTGACTGTACGTCCCTGCTGTAAATAAAATTATGTACCAGTTTAAAGAAAAACTCTGTAGGTTAAAAAAATGTTTATAAAAGAAAAAAATCTATAAGGGTAGTTTTGAGGCAGGGATCTAAATGCAATACTCAAGTTCAAAACGTGTATAATAAGAAGTCAAAGAAAAAGATGTATTAGAAAGTTGTTTTTTTTAATACTTTGAAGGAAATAAGGGTGAAAAAATATTTCCCCCTTCTTTTTTAGTAAGATCAAGGATTTGAAAGAATGCAATAAGTTTTGTAAATAAAAATGGTGAAATTCACAAAGATTACTAGGTGCAAATAGAAATACACACTGTTTCCCTAGCAAGGAAGATAAAGCAGGAATGGTTAAATTGATTATTTTATTCAAAGAGAAAAATATGTTTGTATATCACTTCTGGAATTTGCGCTTATGAAAAAAAGAAATGTTGATGTTGGCTTTGTTAATTAAAAAGATTTGTTGTTACATGAATGGCTAGTTATATATTAATGTGTAAAAGCCAAAAGTTGAGTTTGAAGTGTGCTAAGAAGAGTTGGAAGTCAATGCCATCTTTTCTTCCTTTTTCTCTTTCCCCTTGTATCTCCCACCCACTTTTCCTCACTATTTTTCACTCCTTTAATTTCCTATTTTCTTTTGTTCTTTGTATTTTATATAATAAAATAAAAATGATAAATTGTAATTAATTGAGGCTAGAAGTCAAAATAAATTGAGAAAGCTCCATATTTGTGCAGGAAATTGGGATTCTCCTAATGTAATATTGGTTTCAACAGGAAGTGATTTCTAGGGGATAGAAATGCACACACGAACAAAAATGACAAAAGCTATTACATAAATCTATGTGAATATTTGAATAAGTTTTACAGAAATCAGTGATAACTGGGAATTTATACATTAGCTACTTTTTAGCATATAGAAAACTCCATGAAGTATAATAGAACTGCTTGTATGATTGAAATTAATACTGCTACTGCAAAGTATTTTTATTCCATTTTCAATATATCAAAGTAATACATGTATCAACTTGTTTTCAAGTCTAATTCAATTCTGTCTTGACTGAGCTTCACAGATCTTTGTTGTCCAAACCAAATACTATTACCCATTAAAAGACTGTGTCAGTTACAATACAGCATCTTTTTTCAAACCATATTCTAAAATCTAATGCTTTATTGACTAAGGTATTGGCCTAGGAACTATGCCAAAACTTGGCAAGACATAATTTATCATCCCTTAATGACACAACCATTGCTAAGTAGCTGGTTTTGGCTGGTTAATGTATGGAAGGGGGGCTAAAACATGGTTGGTTGGTTTTGGCTGGTGTAATGTGCGGGACTGAAGGTTAAACCATATAAAGAATGGTTGCTGGAATTGGTTATGTCTAATTTAATGAAAAGAAGGACTAGGAGTAACATGATAGCAGTGTTCCACAAAAAAAGGTCAATCTATTCTCCAAAGGCAGGACAAAAAGCAATGGATGGGAACTAATCAAGGAGAGAAGCAACCTAGAACTAAGGAGAAATTTGCTGACAGTTGGGAAAAAGTTTCTCCAGAAATAGTGGATGCTCCAACACTGGAGATTTTTAAAGAAGAGATTGGGCAATCCTTTATCTGAAATAGTATATTCCTTCTTTTTCCTTGCTCTCTTCTTCTCTTTCCTTCCTTTTCTTTGTCTTTTCTCTTTCCCTTTCTTCTTTCCTATCCCCTCTTGGATGCTCAAATGCAAAAAGGGAAACATTTCTCGATGTCTCCTTGCCTTGTGATCAAATGCCACTTTTGCTATCAGTTTGTTTTGCTAGCACTCTGCCAGTTCCCCCTCCCCCAGTGCCATCTTTGGCTGCATCCTCCTCCAGCACTCTTCCAGCAAAAATGGAGGTAAGGAGGGCTGCACGTTTCCACCACCACCCCCAGTTCCATTTTCAGCTTCCATGGCATCCTTCAGCACACTGCCAGCTGCCACTAGATTGTAGATCAGTGCTTGGTTGGCCTGGGCCAGGCCGAGCCATCATGGGGGCCAGATCTAAGCACCCCACAGGCCGGATCCAGCATGCGGGCTTTGAGTTTGTCACTCCTGCTTGTAAGATGACAAGACCTCTGGACCTGGGGTAGGAATCATTATAACATTAATACCAGTGAAGTACTATAAGAGCAACATATTTTCTACTTAATTCAAGATGGTTAACAATCAGTGACATGCAGAATAATACATTATTGTCATATATAACCTTATTTCATGCTGCAACTATCATAGCAATGGATGTTCTTTCTCAGAGAAAGAATCTCATTTTTTTGTTCTCAACTCAGCAAGAGACAAATTACAATATACATCAGAGGTTGGTTTGATCCTGGCTCTGACAGGTTCAGGTGAACCAGTACTGGTAATTGGGCCTGGGCCACCAAACTGCTAGTAATGGCTGGCTGGCCACACCCCTGAACTGGCCTGCTGCAATGCTCACTCTGCCTTGCCTTCCCCACATGCATCCATAGAACTGTCTCCTGCTGCCTACACACAGGTAAGCATTCGTGCTAGCCTAGCCCCCCACTCCCTACTGGCCAGAATCTTCCATTGTTGCAGCCATGGTGGGAATGGGGGCAGCATGCTGGAGAGGGCAGAGGCAGCAGGAGAGGGCAGTGGTGGCGGGAGGAGATGGGGGCAGTGGGATGAGAGGGCGGCATCCCAAGTTCTGGAGCAAGAAACCAAAAGGGACGCCTCCCTTGCACTCCACTCACTCCCCACTGGAAATGTCTGGGTTCAGTTTGGATCTGGAGCCTGCCAAGGAGCCACTTGGCTTCATCAAATTCCTGCAATGGGTTTAGTGGTGGCGACAGAAGGCACCCAGCCAAGCAGGATCTGGGCAGGCTGTGGAGCACAGAGCCAGGAAAAGCCATAAGTTTCCTAGAAGAAATCAAAGCATTCAACTTTGCAGCCTGGAGGTCATGCCTGTGTTTAAATCCGGTGTGCGAGTGAAGGGGGGAGAGAGAACAATGTGAAGGAAAGGGTAAGTGATAGGAAAAAATGCAGGTGGATGTGCTGGAGTGTGCAAGCAGGGCGGGAGGGAGGGAGGAAAGTTCACCCGATCCTGGCTCACAACAAGGGAGGAGGAGGAATTGGCTGCAACCCCCCCAAAATACACCAGGCGTGGTGAGGGCTATGGGAAATCACAGAGCCCAGATGTCAAAACTGTCCCAGCCTGAACCAGGGAGAAAGCATAGATTTAGATTTTTTTTTTAGATTTTTATTAATATTTGTAGGCCGCCCTTTTCCCTGAGGGGACTCAGGGCGGCTCACATAAAATCGGGGAAGGGGAATACAGACATTAAGATGAGACATATAATAAAATAGTAAACAACATACATTCATCATTCGGGAGGGGAACTATCCTTGTCCCCAGGCCTGACGGGCGAGCCAGTTCTTCAAGGCTGTGCGGAAGGCCTGGACGGTGGCGAGGGTGCGAATCTCTACGGGGAGCTCGTTCCAAAGGGTCGGGGCTACTACTGAGAAGGCCCTCCTCCTTGTAGTTGCCAGCCGACACTGGCTGGCCGATGGTATACGAAGGAGGCCTAATCTATGTGATCTTATTGGTCGCAGGGATGTAATTGGCAGAAGGCGGTCTCTCAAGTATCCAGATCCACTGCCATGTAGGGCTTTATGGGTGACTAATAGCACCTTGAAGCGCATCCGGAGATCGACAGGTAGCCAGCGCAGCTCGCGGAGGATAGGTGTTATGCGGGTGAACCGAGGTGCACCCACAATCACTCGCGCGGCCGCATTCCGTACTAGCTGAAGTCGCCGGATGCTCTTCAAGGGCAGCCCCATGTAGAGCACGTTGCAGTATTCCAGCCTAGAGGTCACAAGGGCCCGGGTGACTGTTGTGAGAGCCTCCCGATTCAGGTAGGGTCGCAACTGGCGCACCAGGCGAACCTGGGCGAATGCCCCCCTGGTCACAGCCATTAAATGGTGGTCAAACGATAGCTGTGGGTCCAGGAGGACTCCCAAGTTGCGAACCCTCTCTGAGGGGTATAGGATTTGACCCCCCAGCCTGAGTGATGGAATATTGGTCGAATCTCTGGGAGGGAAACACAACAGCCACTCGGTCTTTTCTGGGTTGAGCACAAGCTTGTTAATCCTCATCCAGTCCATAACAGCTTCGAGGCCACGGTTCATCACGTCTGCCGCTTCATTGAGTTGGCACGGGGCGGACAGATACAGTTGGTGAAATCATAGGAGATGCAGTTGGTGAAATCTCCAGTCTTTGCTTTTCTTGCAATGACAAAAGCAACAGGGTACACAGTGAATGTAAACATACCAAACACATGCAAAGTCAGCACTGGGAGCTGCTGCCTCCCAGCACATTTTATGGCCTGGGCTTAGACCATGCCCACTGGCCAGATGGCATCTGGCCATGCATAGCCAGCATCCGCCTATGTGTCAGCAAAGTCAGTAAAGTCTAGCAGGATCTAGGAAGCTTCAGCATATCGTAGAGAAACGGCTGGGGTGTCCTGATCTCAGAAGTGCTGTGGGCATCTGGAGACTCTCACTTTGCTCACTGGCATGGTTCTAATATTGGCTGCCCCCTGGCCACATTCCAGACTCCACAGCTGATGAGCGGCTGCTCCTGAACATGCAGCTGCTGTGGATTGTGCTGGCGTTCATAAAAAGCTGAGTATCGGCTGGTGTGGACACCGGGGAGCTACCTACCAGCAAGATGGGCCCCTCCATGCCTCTCCCTTCACTACCTCCACTCCCATGTATGGCAAGCCGCACAATGGGACTTGACACAGGATTGCATGCATGCATGTGCTTGCGCCCTGCAGTTGCGCCTGGCACTCCCACCCACCCCAGATTCCTCTTTTTGTGTTCCATTTTTGTGCCTTTGGGTGGAGGGAAGCAGGCCTTGTGTGGCATCCTGGTTCTGCTCTCCACAGCCCACCCGGGACCTGCTTGGCTGGGCACCTCCCATCACCACTGCTCAACTTACCCATTGCAGGAATTTGATGAAGCTGAGTGACTCCTCTGTTCCACCTGAAGGCACAAAAATGGAACACAAAAGGAGGAACCTGGAGTGGGGTGGGTACACCACAAGTGACTGCCGGGCATAAGGGTGCATGTGCAATCGTGGCTCTGTGATTTCCCATGGCCCCCACCATGCCTGGGGGTGTTTTGGGGGGTTGCAGCTTGTTCCTCCTCACCCCTTGTCCTGAGCCAGGATTTTCTCCCTCCCACACCATCCCTCTGTCAGAATCCCAAAAAATTTTGGCATTTCAATGGGCATGGCTTGGTGGGGGGTATCATGTGACTGAGTGTGTGTGAGTGACACCAAGTTGGCCATGTCACTCAGTCACATGTCCCCCCACTTAGCCACACCCACAGAAACGGTAGTAAAAAATTTTTAGAACCCACCATTGATATACAAACAGCAAGGAGAAGAACATTAACCTACCTTGTATTAGCCATGGTCTCCCTTTTCCCTCTTTGTTACCTACTTCCTTTGGAGTCTGGGAAAATGATGCTATATGTTAACATTTCCTTTAAGAAACGTGTATTTGTAATTCTCATGAATTCTCAGTCATATATTTTGGATCCATGAAAAACACCATAGCTCTCCTTGATTCAAATTAATTTCTAGATGATGTAGGCCAAATTGGTGGCAAAAAAATATCACAACACGTCAGATTATGTCACATGACGCGATCAAGTTTGACACCCATGATGTAGGCTATTTGGATGGACCTTTCTGCCTATGGAAATTCTGGCTTTGTGTTGGAAAGCAAGATATGACTCAACTTTCATATTCATATCTGTTTGTGTGTGCATTTGTTTTTAGCCATTTAGAAACAATGGCATTTTGGTCACATTGGACTGTCCTGTTTTCCTTGGGAAATTCCTTGCAAATGCTTACTTCTATGCTGTTTAAATAGTTTGAGTTAATTCAGTTTCTATTTTTGGAAGAAAACAATGTTTTTTCAGATTTCTGATTTTTAAAACTTTAGCAAAGAAAAGCAAGATGTTAAAAGGGCAGCCTTTTTCTTTCTTCTTTCTTTCTTTGTTTCTTCTTTCTTTCTTTCTTTCTTTCTCTCTCTCTCTCTCCCCCTCCCTCCCTCCCTCCCTCCCTCCCTCCTTCCTTTTTTATCATCTGGGAGAACCTAAAACAAACGCATGAATTGACTTGTAAACAAAGTAGCAAAAAGATTGCTGATTTTAATAGACACTATCTCAAACTGCTTAAGATTTATTACCACTATTATGATGGATATTTTTTTGCTATGACGGCTTTCACTGTTATCTCTCAAATGCATTCAACTGTGTTTTCAAATATCATTAAGATTTCCATGGTAAATTAACTTCCAATTATATTTAGTCTACTCACAGCAATAAAATCTGGTAGTCACATCATATATCCTAGAAAAAAGCTTTGGTTTCATATTCTCTGTTGGGGATTTTTCACATGAAACATTAATTTCAACTTATATAGTATTCTCTATTTAGACTAATGACAGATGAAAGGTTTGTTTGATTTCTCTCAATAGTTCAGCAGTGAATGAAATTTAGACTTATTTGCATTTTTCCAAGACCACAATATGCTTACAAATAAAATGTATTTTTTGAAATACATAGATTTTCTTCATTTTATTTATATGAACACAGTTCCGGGATGGATTGAGGAAAAGGCTAGGAAGTGCTAATATCTCACTTTTTTGACCTTTGGAAAATTGTATTCACCTTGTTCTTTCTAGTACTGTTTCAACGTGGGACCTTGCTGAGCCATAAAAAGGCCACACCAAGGAATCTAAATAATACAACAGCTGTATCCACTCCTGTTGCTACCAATTCATATGCAAACTGGAAGCCAGTCTGAAAGATTATTTGATCCTGAGATTGTTACACTTGTTTCATTTAACTGATTCATGACATCCTCCTCATCTCAATAGTCCCTTTTGAATCAGGTTGCTTTTATTGTTTTGGATAATTGGGGTTTAATGCAGATACAGCAGCCCTAATTATGCTTCCATTTTGTGATAATGTAACTGTTACAATCCAAATGGATTCAAAATCTACTGCATAATGGAACAAGAATGGAGGTGAACTGCTAGCCAGTTATCTGCTGGACTATGTTTCTCATAGCAAAAGGAAGAAACACTGCTAAAGAGGATAGAAAAGCAAAGCAAAAAATAAATAAATCTCTGAACCTCCTGCTGTTGGGGTAATTAAAGGATAGCTTGCTAAAAGAAAAGTTCTGTGCTTCACAGTTCCGTGAATTTGTAATAGATAATTGTATATGCAGATTTGGGGGCTTTTTTGTATTGCACACCTAAAGAACAATTTTTAATTCAGTAAAATTTCATAAAATTGATATAAATATATTTCACAAAAAGATGAGGTGATTCTAAATTGAAATTAATCAGTATAATATTTAAAACAAACTTGTAAAATTATTTTGTCTTTCAACCATTGATACACTAATGTATGTACACTTTAATAAATGATGCTATAATGGCTTTTCATTTAGATTATTAGTGATTTATAATTAAGAAAAACCTAACATCTCCAAATATGCACTCTAACCAGTAAGTTGTTTTCATTTGATATATTAACATTGATGTAGAATTCATTTTCAGATCATGATCCATACATATTTAGCTCATATTCCATATATCTAGACTTCCAGAAAGTCCACACTGCAGTGTAATTACAGAATAGTTTGGTTGCCTCAAATTGCTAGTTCATTTAGTACATGTTTTCCTGCTATTGTGGGTACACCACAAATACTTTTCTGCTATCTCTTCGCTTCATTCACCTATCAGAACTATTATAGATTGAGAAAACACTTAAAATTAATTAAAAAAATAAATTTCACTTATGATTACAAATTAAGTAGAATCTTACATAATCTCACTAAGTAATCATTGCAGCAAAAATGCTAGAATTTGAATAGTTCATGCCCTTAGATACTCAAAGGTTTAGCGTTTGGTAGCTGAGAATTTATTTGAACCCCAGATTTAAAAGCAATTTTTAAAAAAGACAATAAAAGCACTTCATTATTTAATGTTATACATTGCATATCAGTATATAAGCAATAAAGATTGTAAAATGATTTACATGCAGCCAGGATATTCTTTGTGCTTTGGGCTATTATCAAATAAGCATCTTTGTCCTTAACTCTATAATAGATCTGAACTAGATCTGAGTTTACATTCTCACTCTTTAAGTCTATAATATAAAGGATTCTGACTTCATCTCATAATCTGTTCTACAGTTTCTGACATGCTGCACTTAAAGGACAATAAAGGATGTTAGGCCTAAGCTTATGCAAAGATATATAAAATAGGTGTTTAAGATATACATGGGTAGGATACGGAAACATTACTTAAAAATCTAGGTTAATACATTTTGCATAAGTAAATTGAAATTTGCATATTTATAGATCTTTTATTTAATAATTGTTTGTTAAAATTGGGCAAGCATCTCCCCAGAAAATGACTGTTCCATAGAGGGTTTTGATGATAGGTAAAAAAGAGTTATCTTTCTGGCATTTTATGCTCCAAAAACTCAATTCGAAACATTCCAGTTGTAGCTAAACTAAAAGAACATTTCAACCTCCAATTTGTGAAGAAAAGTTGTGTTTTGTATCTGCATCCACGTTATAACCTCTCCCTTTTATTAAGCTATCCTTCTTCTTAAAATAGCATTAATTTAAAAAAGAATAACAGAACATTGCATATATAACCAGTCACATATTTTTATTGCATTTGAATGGGAATTCAACCATCCAACCCAAGGGTTATATTGCCTACACCTTGAGCATATATAATTCAAACTCTTGGGCTAGCATCTTCAGCTCCGGTATTAATATGAGATACTTGCCAAGGCCACAGCCAAATGGGAATATTCTACAAACAGTAAGGATCCTTGATTATCTATTTGCTGTTTATTCTTTATTCAATTACCTTGAGCATGCAAACAGAAACGAGAGTTAAAGAACAGAAAATCAAAACAAAATAACCAAGTCCCCTGACATTTCTACTTGTTTTGCCTTTGCTATTTTTGTAGGAAAAGTGTAACTAGGACACAGAAGAGGACAAAATCAATGAAGCTAGAGATAAAGAACCAAGATCATCTTACCGAATGCCCACTAAATTTTAGAACTGACATCTGGAAGTTGCAAGAATTTTCACTTCAACTGTTACAGAAAATTTTCACAGTAGCAATTAACAACTTTAGTCAGCCATTACAATGATAATAAATCTTCAACACAAACACACTTTGTAATGCCAGTATTTGAATGATGCTGTAAATCACTAGTATATAAATAATCTTACAGTAACATAGGATTAGATCTGCTCATATGAATCTGGAAGAGTGAAGATGAAGCTAGTTAGTTTCAGACAAGAATGGGGAACTTTTCTGCGTCTAGATGAACTATAAATCTCAGCATTGTTCACTGTTAGACTTGCTAGTTGGAAATAAAGTACAACAGCTTTCTTATTCTTGTCATTAAACAGAGCTAGCATATCTGGTCTATAAAAACTCAGATGGTAATTCAAAGTTTTGTGGCCTTGATATGGTAGCTCTAATTATTCCACTGCAATTATTTTCTGTTTGTAAATATCCTTGTCTCAAATTGCTGTTGACCTGGTAGAGAAAAAAATACAAATGAGGGAGATTTTCTGCCTACCATATATCTTCTGAAATTCCATTAAGCTTTTGCTTAATGAAAAAGGAATCAAAATAGAATGATATCAGAAGCTGTACAAAACTCAGTCTTATTTTACATCTTATCAATAAATCTGACTTAAAAATTAAAAAGATATACAGGGCATTCTTTTTGGTGACCATAATTTGGACAATTATTATTAAACAAAATGTTCACTAAGTGAAACTGCCACTATGCTTAACCACCACTTATTTCAACTTTCCTTTGCTTTATAGACCTACAAATGTCATAAATATGAGGACTGCTATAAAGTTATCTTCTATCACTGTCTTAACTGCAATGGTTGCTAAATAATGTACATACTAAACAAGAACTATTTGTATTTTTAACATGCCTGTTCTTTTTTCTGGTTTTCTGGATTTCTACATCCATCCCCTGCGAGCATCTCCAAGTTTTCTCTGCTACCTTCATTGTGCAATTCTACTGTGACTTACACGGTGTATACTATGATGATTCTTGTCTCATTTTCCTCAGGAAACTTGTTAAAAATGTACTATGGGTTTGGGGGAGGAGCCAATGTCCCTACAGTATGGATGTGCGGTCTTTATGTTCTGAGGCTGCAGCTGATACTTTTGCCACTGGGGTGTCTAATCAGACTTAAACCGTCCTGAAGAGATGGTGAACAGGAAGACCACGTGTTGCTGATATCAGGGACAACGCCAGTCTCTGATTGATACAAGAGAATGGCTTCAAGCTGGCGACAAAAGGCAGCCTAGGCTGATGAAGTGGGGACAGCTAAGGAACGGAAGGAAACGGAAAGATAAAGTGTGATCATCTGGTGAATCCTTTCTGTTTTTTTAAAAAAATTGCCCAAAATAATCTCTTTTTTATGCTAAATTAAATCCTTAAGCAGAAGAAGTTAGCGGCGGAACTTATCTTCATTGGATTGTTTTGGTTAGTATGCTTTTCTTTTTGTAACTAATCTTTGTGGATTGAAATGCTCCTCGCAATTTTTTTTCTCTCTCTCCCCCCTTCTTAAAGCGAATGGACCAGTTTTTCTTCTTCAGCTCCTTCCTGTTTTGCTTTTCAACTTAAGGACTAAAATCTCCCTCTCTACTCAACAAAAATCATCTATTATTTTCTATTAAATTCCATTTAAGAACTTTGTCCCTCCTAAATCTGAGACAACACAAGAAAGTGTAAAAATACTTGAATTCTGCTGCTCAAAGGCTACAGGCTAGAGGTGTTTTTTTAAACCACGCATTTGTTCCTGTTTCTCCTTTGATCTCACTGTATTTGTGCTTCAAAGCTCTGTAATTAAAAGTGATAAGAGCCAAGGGCACAAAGTGTCTAAAGAACCTGTGGTTTCATTGAAAATAATTGAAATCATAGTTTTTTTAATCTAGTTTACTGAATAAACATTGGCTGGATTCACACAATATAGTAAATCATTAAGTAATATTTACAGTCAAAATGGGTGGCTTATATATACTAAACAAAGCTCATCCAAATCACGCGTGATTTAGCAATATATGTTCTTGAATAAGAACTAGGAAGTTTTGTTTATCTCTTTTGCATCCTGGGAACAATCACAAAATCACAGAATATAAACATTGAAAGAGACCTTGGAAATAACTTAATTGCCTGCCCAGTGTAGAAAATTCATTATTACAGTATTAAACACTTGTAGCAAAGGTAACACCGTCTTCCAAGTTACTTTGTTCTATTGTTCAACAGTAATTATCAATAAGGTTTTTTCCCCCTGATATTGAACAGAAATCTTCTTCCTTGCAATTTAATAATCTGTCTTGAAACAACTTATACAATTATATCCTGAAGACAACTATTAGGTCTCACTGCATTTTCTGCCAAAATAAACATGCCCAATGAGTACAACCATTCTTTAGGTTTTTCTTCCTAGTCCTTTATCATCTTAATAGTTTCTTTGAAGTATTTACAGTCATTTGTATAAAATTGGCCATCATAAAATATTTGGTACTTTAAAACCAACTTATCACTTAGTAACTATATGTCTCTCCCCCCCCCCCCCCACTAATTTGCTGTATTGTTAATAGTATCTAATGCATGCATTTACTGGATCAATCTCTCTCATTGCAAGGGCAAAGGCACTGCTATATAGGTTTTTTTTTTTAGTATCTACATTTATAGTATCTTTATTTTAGTATCTAAAATTGCATCTGGTATAAATATTCACAATTTTGTATAATGAAATGGGTCTATAAGGGACACATTAAGCATTATCCTAGATGGGATTAAAATAATTTTAATAAAGGTTAAAGATTAAAACATTGCAACTTTCTTCTGCTATAAATTGAAGCACATAAAGACTTGTTCTATTACCTTGCTTTCAGAAATATACAATGTCATAAGAAGGAATTTCTTAGTATCCTACCTCCCAGACCCTAGGTTTAGATAGGAATAAAATTCCTCTATACATTTTAAAATTAAAATATAATATGTTCTTGGATTCCAAGTCATGATATTGTGAACTGCTTCTGGTTCAAATTTAACTCTGTATGCTAAGCAATTAAAAAAGCAAGAACAAGTTTTATTATATTAATTAGAATAAACTTGAGGGGCTGGCTATACATAGATATTATTGATTTATTACTTTTCCTATTTGAGATGTAGTAAGTGTAAATATTTTAATCAAATTTGAATGCTTGAATATCTCTTATATAATTAACTTTTTATGAACATGTTAAAATAAAGGTGGCCGATTAAGATAACTCCACATGTTTCCCTAAGGAGTGAGGAATGGAGGATCAAAAGCCTGATTAATGCTTAATGAGAAACTTTATCATAAAATGGATGATTTTGAAGTGTCATATTTGAATTACTATGCAACATACTCAACAAGTATACTATCAAAATGCTTGAAACTAGAATATGAAAATTAATTTTATGCAAATATAAATAAGTTGAATGCTGCAGGTCTACCTTATTTTATATAAGCCTGTCCTATATATTTTGTGTTTGTTTCCCATAGACTGGTTTTCTGTAACACTCATATCAGGAGTGAAATTCTCCCGGTTCAGCAGAACCAGTAGAAAAGATTGTCCCTGGTTCTGTGAACTGGCAGTAAAAAAAAGAGCTTCTGACGATCCCATGGCTCACCTGTGAACCGTGCAATCGTCAGAAGCTCCCCCCCTGCTTTTTAAAGCATTTTCTTCCTGCTTATTCGCCTGAATTGGCAAGAAAAAATGCTTTAAAAAGTGCGGGGAAAGCTTCCGACAATTGCGCGGCTCACAGCTGATCCATGCGATTGTTGGAAGGTTTTTTCCTCACTTTTAAAGCATTTTTTCTGCCTATTCACCTGAACAGGAGGAAAAAATGCTTTAAAAAGTGAAAAAATGTTGGCCACGCCTACCCAGTCATGTGTCATAAAGGCCCACCCAGTCATACATTATAAAAGGTGATGGCTTATATCACATGTAAAATCTAAAAGAACAACCCTGCCTTATGAGCTAGATGACTTTTTATTTTATCTTCTGAAATATTCCTTTAGGCTTTTCGAAAACTCTCTTGTTGAATCTCAGTTACATGCCCCACCCACAAAGAATCTCAAACGTTTGGATTTTATGGATCCAACTTTCATGGTTTTTTGCGTAAATTGAAGCATTCTCTGTATTATGTTGAATCAGGACATGAAATCTTTAATCTATTGCTTTCTGTTTGTAAAGTTTTACTTTTCTGAGGATAGTTTACTACTAGTGAACCTGATAATTATTTTCTACTGAGCTATTAGAAGAAACCATTGAATCACTAAATTTATCTGTGGATGATCTCTATGAATAAATATTTTATATTTCCACCTAATATTTATATTTTCATGTCAGGTATATTTATGTCACATAACTCAGACCTGTACTAACCTAGGACCAGTTTACTGTGAAAACAACTTGTGAACTTTTTGTTCCAATTGAGAAGAAAGTATACAAAGCAATTTTTTCTAGGCTCATAAAATTTCCTTCCTACAGTAATCAGAAATAAAAAGGTTTATTGTGAAAATGCTGCTTGCTATTAATACAGAAGTATTAAGCCTCTGTAGGAAAAAAAATGAACATCTATTTAAACCAAAAGTTTTTGTCTACTTATTCAAGTGTTTATTCAGAATAACTGTAAAAACCTACAGGAAAGCAGTGAGAAAAGAGAATCCCATGTATTGGTGCTTTAATACTTTGCACAGGATAAATTGCTAAATAAATTGTCCTTGAGATAATATTGGATTCTGAATAATAGGTTTGCAAAGGTTGTGTATTATTCTGACATATAGATCACAATAGTTATTATCCATTGTTATCCATGTAGAGAATCCTGAAAATTCTCAAGTTTATAACTATTGCCTCTTTTCACACCTTACTTTTCAAGAAGAAAATGAGAAAAATAATGATCAAGAGAACTTTTAAAATGATTTTAACTGAGACACATAGAGAGAAAGAGATCAGGCTTTTCCAATTTAGTGTTCTGCAAATGTACTGGCTGACAATTATCTCATAGTTTCTATACTTTATGTAGGAGTCTGTCTCAGGCAGAAAAATTAAACGTCACTAAGTTAGTACAGTCTTGGATACATTCTACATAGCTGCCCTTAAAACCATAAAGAAGCTGCAGCTGATTCAAAATGCAACAGCTGAAAATAATAATGGTCATATCTCATTATGCCCAGTGTCATCACTGCTCTGAGAACTGCATTGATTGCCAATCAGTTTGCAGATACAAATCAGGATGTTGGATGTCATGTATAAAGCCCTTCTTAGCAATAGCATAGGGCAGCAATGGCAAACCGTTTTGCCATCACGTGCCAAAAGAGGGGGAGCACAGGGGGCCATGCGCTGGTGTGCCATACCCATAATGCTATGCTATGCATGTGCATGTGACCCCTGCCTCCTTCCATTTCCAGAGGCTTTCTAGAAGCCTTGTAAGGGTGAAAACAGCCTCCCTTGTTTCTCCAGAGACCCCCTGGAGGCGTCCCTGAAGCCTCTGGAGGGCGAAAAATGGCCCTACGGTTCAGGACTTCTAGGGCCATTTTTCACCTTCTGGAGGCTTCAGGGAAGAAAGAAAGCAAGAGAGAAAGAGAGAGGGGAGATGGGGGATGTATGTATGTATGTATTTGGAGACAACTCAAATAAAATCAAATAAAAAGTAAATGCAAGCAAATACCACCATCAGGGAGGTGAGATCAATTTAAGCTCCTCAATGCTCAGCAATTGCCCCCTCTCTGCCAGCCCACCCCTGTCTGTTGGGAGTGGAAAACTTAGGGAGGGGACAAAAGCTGCCAGCTGTACTTACTTGAATGGAAGGGAGCAAAGGGATTTTGGAAAGCTGGGAAAGTTGGGGCATCATTATCATCCCTGACGGCAGGATAATATTAACAATGGCAAGCAGCGTGTTCTCCCCACCAGCATGATGCTCTCCTGGGATAATGCAGAGTAAGTCCAAACTGATGATAAGGCAGTCACAAGTGGCCGCAGCAACCCCATGTCAAGTCTAAATGGCTGTGCTGAAAAACATATGATTCTTGTTCTAAAGAACTTGTTTTCAGCCAGCAGGATTGGCTCTAGCTATCTGAGCCAAATTCCGTACTCCTAAAAGAGATTTTGCATGTACTCTCTTCTGCTACCTGCAAATCCCACCCCCTTGCCTCTTCTCCTTCCTCCTGGCCCTGCCAGTCTAGTCTGCAAAGCTCCCCCCACCTTCCACTCCATGCTGCAAACCTTGACAGCCCCCCAAATGCCGCAGAGGTCCACTCCACGGCATATTTCAAAGCTCAATCTTTCTCCCCATGCCACCGCTTGCCACACTGACAGCAGAAAAATGCAGTTTTCCTCCTCCAGGTTAGGGAGGGCGGGATCCTTCCACTCAGGTGGTTCGCGCCCTGTGGAAAGTTCCTGCCCATGAACAGAGGGACTGTTTTTATTCATTCAGAGAGTTTCCTACCCTTTCAATGTCCGTGTATGTGTTTGTGATAACTAAACCTCCAGCTGCTCCGCTCATATCTTCAGCCTCATTTGCCAAAACCTCCCCATTGATAAAATGTTCTCTCTCTCTTCCATTAAGCCCTACAGAGGTTTAGTCCAATAATGCTGTTATTAATAACTCAATTCTATGGAGCATAACTATTTCCCTGAAGCCTCCAGAGGGAGAAGAAAATTTCCAAGTGCCAGTTGGAAGTCTGTTCCTGAACTTCCAGTTTGTGTGTTGGGTTGTTTTTCACCCTCCGGAGCTTCAGGGAAGCCTCCGGAGACCAAAAATGAAAACCAAAATTAGATGGCATGCGCGTGCTGGAGCTAACAGGGCAATGCCTCGTGTGCCCTAAGAAATGGCTCTGCGTGTCACCTGTTGCACGTGTGCCATAGGTTCACCATCACGGGCATAGGGTATGCTTATCTGTCAGACAGCCTGTTTCCAATATTTTCTTCATAACTAGTTGTGTCTGGGTCCACTGTATGTGTTCCAGATCTCCTCAATTAAATATTGTCATTCTGTGGGACAAGGAAGCATGCCTTCTTGCACCCTCCCAGAGATATGGATGATGCCACATTCTTCTGGGTTCTGGAATTCCCTTAAGATCTGGCTCTGTTCCCAGGCTTGGGGATAGTGTGATGTGGATTCCTTACATTCTTTTTTATTTGAAGTTTTTTATTTTTTTTACAAACCTATCAATGAGTGAACAATGTGGCATCTGGGTATCATACATTCTAATACAAATAAAACTAATAGCATTAGTTATAGTTATTACTTTCAACCAATATATTTATTTCTAATAGTAATAGATATTTATATAAAGTTGCAGTCTGTCATTAGAAAGGAGGGGGGGAAGCAAAGTAAAGCAAAGCAAAACAACACCAAAAACATAAAATCCATCATCACTTGCCCACTTCAATACTTTAATTGCGATGCTTTTTTTCTTTTTGACTTGTCTCCCATATTCCTCTCTAAGATCTTTGTCTCTTTTTACATCTGCTTTTTGGCTGTGTAATCTGAGTATTTTCCCCACTTCTAGCCTCCTCTACAGCCTAGTTTCCACGATTTCTGTCCGAGCCCCTATCTCCCTTTCAAAGGTATCTTCCTGTGTCTCCAATTCTCTTTCGACTTTATTAATGTATTTTCTCCTTGGTTTAATTCATTAGTCGCTGTTATTTTCTTTCCTGCCTCCTCTTTGTCTTCTTTTATTCTCTGGTTCTTCATCTCAGTGTTTTCCTCCATTTCTACTGTTAGCTCCTCCCTTTCCAGGGTGTCTTTACTCATCATCCCTTATATAGCATTTCCCATTTTTTCTGTAATCTCTTTAAATCCTTTCTCCATAATGTCCATTGTGTTTTGAAAAAGTAACACCATCTCCTTCAATGTTTCACTTGTTTGTTCCTTATAAAGTATCTTATTTTGGGTTTTTTTTAATTCCACTTTTGTTCAACAGTCCAAAAGCTATTTATTCAGTCCTTAGGTTGCCCTTCAAGGGGTGCACTAATCACAGTTTTTTATATCCCAAAGTAAACTGTTAGTTCCATTTGCATAGTCCCAGATGTTATCAAAGTCTTTCAGGGGCTCCTTTAATTAAGTAGCTTGCTTATTTTCATATTTAAATCTCCAGTAGTCCTGAGATAGTTGGGAATAATCCAGTAAATATTGTCACAGTCTTTCTCATAAGTATTTCCTGGCTTGTAGTTTTTTGTTTTGTCAGCAAGTGGCACTCTCAACTTAAAGTTCAGTATTACCACTCAGCAATTGTCATTTTGGTTATAAATCAATTATAATAGCATAATAAGTTTTATAGGCAAATAATTCCATCATTTTAAAATGCCTTACCAGTACCGCATCTTCCCAATTTAATAGTCCAATTTTCTATACATTTCAAAATTTATTATTTTTCTCTCTCATGTCTTCCTCTTCCAGTCTGGTATTTCTCAGAATGCTTAGATGCCACTTTACCAAATAATTCTAAGCAAATAGTTCCAAATTATTCCTTGGGGTTAAGTTTAAGGCAAAAAGAAATCTTCTCCCCCAGTTCCAGTCACTGGTTCCCTACTTAATTCCAGCACCAGTCTTAGTTGTTGTTCTTCAGTTGTCCCAGTTTGTGACAGCCATCTTTAGGCTGTCTCTTCTCCTTGCCATGGCTGAGAAGGAAGAAAAGCCCCAGGTCAGACAGGAGAGCTGCATTTCTCCTCGACCTCACAGGGTGCCCCTTTTTGCTTCACCACTCCTACAAGGTGGCTTTGGCTCCTCTTGGAGCCCACCAACAGGGAGAAGTCCTCAGAGGGAATATCAGACACAAGGAATGGTTCTCCACTTTCCTTGTGATGACTTCAAGTGTGGAGACCCATTCCTTGTGTCTGATATCACTGTCGGAGGTCTCCCTACATTCTTTTGACTTAGAGCTGTTTTCTGGTCTGGTCTATTTTAATTGTACATATGCATAGGTTCAATTGTATGACATAGGTTCAACCATAGTGGATAGTTCTCATCAGAAGAGTCTGACAAAGAATGTCTCTCCCATAAAAAATATGGTGAGACATAAATTATAGAAACTCATATTAGCTGGGTCATTGCCCAGATCAAAAAGTTGCTAGGTGTTGGAGTTCCTAAAAATGGACTATAGGACTCAGGCTGTTGGCTAAGCAACAGAGCCAGCAGCTACAGAACTATTGGAAGGAAAAGTGTTTCCCCATCATAAATATACAGTATAAATATACAGTGATTAAAAACAAATAAATAATGATCTCTTATTACAGTTCAAGTCCAAGAACAAGAGGATATTTGAAACAAATACACCATTTTTGGAAAGAACAACATCAAGAATCAGAAATAATAGAACAATAAGGTATCAGATCAACATTGATTTATAACATGAAATAAAGTATTCACCGAAGCAGAATTGGAAGAATTGCAAAGGGCAAAGAAATCAAAGCCTTGCCAGAAGCAAACCTGGGGGAGTTGGCAATAAAGAAAACCAGCATATTTATAGAATTGTTTTATTCAGAAACCAGGCACCTTTTTTTCTATGTCATAAAAAGAAACCCTTTTTTTCTGTAAAAGTAAAATAATTGAAAGAATAACTGAGCATTTACATCAGCACAAAAACAACAGAATAAGGATGTCTGCATTGAAGCTTGTTCCAAAGAAACAGCTAACACAAGCATTAAAATATACCAATAATGTATTATCTAATATAGCCACCAGCTGACTATAAGAAACAAACCAACTAATGTACAGCACAGCTACAATTATAACTGACTACCTGAGAGGCAGAATCAATAAAGAAGAAAAAGAGGAAAAAAAGTACACCACCAAAGAAAATCAAACTGGAAAATAAGATCAGCAAACTGAAATCAGATGCAAGTAAACTAAAACAGATGACAGAAAAGAGGTTGAAAAACAAGACGACCAAAGAATACCTAATCAAGAAATACCACCTAGAAACAAGAAAGATCAACGAATAACAGTTAGAGCAAAAAAGAGAGGCAGATATAAAGTTCAAATTGGAAATCATAGGCAGAATCTCCATTTTCATTCTAATCAGAAACATTCTTACCAGAAACATTATCAATGGAAAGATTGCAGTGGACCATTCAGCATCTGACAAGAAAGAAGTGGTGCAGTTTTGGGCAAAGATATGGGATAACCCAAATAAATATAACAGGAATACAGCTTGGTTAAAGGAGAATAAAAAAGAAGATAAAATGAAATAACTTGTAATAACAGCAGAAATGGTAGAGAAAAGGGCAAGGAACATCAAGAATTGGTCAACACCAGGTAAAGATGAATTGCATAGATTTTGGTGAAATATATGATTGTCCTTATTCATATGTGCCAAGGATTTTAACAACATTCTGAAAGAGGCAAGATTGAAGAGTGGTCTACCAGTCTTACCTGATAATGAAAAGTCCAGAAAAAACAGCAGCATCAGGTAACAACAGGTCAACTATTTGCTGATGCAGTCCAATAGCATCTTAGTTGAAAATAAGCTCATTCCACTTGACCAGAAAGATAAACTACCCAAACAGCAGAGGAACAAAAGATCAACCCTTAATTGACAAGATGGTTCTGAAAACCTGCAAGAGAAGAAAGGCCAACTTGAATGAAGCATGGATTGATTACTAAAAGGCATTTGACTCCCTGCCATGTAATGGATAATCAAGTGTCTAGAAATAACAGGAGTCAGTAGAAATATCAAAAGCTTGTGCAAAGATCAACAGCATAATGGTAGCCCTGGTTGCTATCAATGATGATTGATTTGGAGAAGCTAATATTAGGAGAGGAATCTTCCAAGGAGGCTCACTATTGTTACTACTGTTTGTCATAGCACTCAACAATACTGAATAACACAGGCTATGGCTATCAAACATAAAAAAATAATCTGCTAGCTGTTGCCCCTCCTTTATATGGACAATTTGAAGCTATATGGAAAAACTCATACTGAAATAGAATTGCTGCTCAACATTGTCCATATATTCAACCAAGATACTGCAATGGAGCTTATACTGGACAAATGTGCAATGCTTACTACTAAATGGGTAAAATAGTAAAAACTGACAGAATAAAAACCATACAAAAATAGCATCAAGAGTCTAGATAAAGATGATCACTAAAAATATCTGGGTATTAGCCTTCAAGTTTCCAACATCAAGCACACTGAAGTTAAGAAAAAGATTATACAGTAAATGAATACTTCAAGAGAGTGAAGAAGAACTTAAAATCCAAACTCAGTGGAGGCAATACCATCAAGGCAATTAACATCTGGCCAATTTCAAGCATTAGATACACAGCTGGAATAGTAGATTGGACTCAAGCAGAATTAACGGCTGTGTATAGAAAGACCAGAAAAATAGATAATGAATCATGCCCTTCCATCTGCTCAGTGATGTTGACAGATTACTTATCAAGGAAATTGGGTGTGTTTGGAATATTGCAAGTACAGCAGAATTTGGAGAAGAAAAAGGTGTGCTGGAAAGATAGTGAAGAAGATATAATGAAACTAATATATCACAAAGGCCTACCAAGTCCAAAAAGGCCAATATCAAAGACAAAATAAAAATCAGAAAAGAGGCATGGGAAGACAAAGCATTACATGGCAAGTACATAAAAAATATCATGAAAAGCATATAATAACAAGACCCTGCAATGGCTAAGAGCAGGAAAGTTGGAGAAAGAGCACAAGGGGATAATTCTGGATACACAAGACCACCCTAGGAACAAATGCATACAAATGCTAGAACTGGGAAGACAGCAATAGGTAACAAATGCCATCTGTACAAAGAAGCTGAAGAAACTGGATCAACTAGTTAGCTGCTGCATGAGGATTGTGCAGACCGACTACAAATAACAATATGGCAAAGTAGCAATAATAGTGCATAAGAAAATCTGCAAGAAATATCATTTGCTTGCCAGCAAGAAGTGATGGATAAAATAGAGAAAGTAATAGAATAGAGAAATAGAGAAAGTAATAGAAAATGAAGAAGCTAAATTGTTCTGGGACTTTAGACTTCAAATAAACAGGCACCTGCTACATAACACTCCAAACTTAACAATTGTCAATAAGAAAGACAAAAAATCTGAATATGGATAGTGTCTATCTTACTCATTCTCTCTCTCTCTCTCTCTCTCTCTCTCTCTCTCTCTCTCTCTCTCTCTCTCTCACACACACACACACACACACACACACACACACACACACACACACACACACACACAGGCACACTCCTCAAGGGGTAAAATCTTTATTGAGGCTTCATCAATCTCAAGTAATATTCCCTAGGATTAACCCTGCCCAGGAACCCGATCAGTCCAATTTCCAAGTTTGAAAACATAAAATAAGTTCATAAACTTCCCCACCAGATTCAAAGTCCATGGTCTTTGAATCTGTATATCAAACTAACCAAAGCCCAAATCCAAGTCAAAGGTTTAAGAAGCAAAGTCTCAAGTCTAAGAAAAAGAGTCCAAATCTGGCAGCAGAATCAAGGTTTAAATCTATGCAAAGAATCTCCATAGCTGAACAAACTCATGTGAAGAAGCAGAGGAGTTGTTCCCAGTGTTACATTACTCCATGAGCTGGGCTACCAGCTACATGATGAGCTGTTCAACTCATCTTGGGGGTTGGGGCTGCCCCCTCATGAGTAATCTTGCTGATCTCCACTGTACCTTCTTCCTCTCAGGTCTCTGTGTTCGCAGATCAGTAGAGGAGGCAATTCCTCCTCATCTTTGCTGGTGCACTGCAGTTGAGCACTTCTCCCTCCATGGCCTCTGAGCTCTCCAATTGCAGGGGTACTTCTCCTGCAGCTTCTCCTCATCCTAGCTGGTGTCTAGGGAAGTCATCACAGGATCTGGAGACAAAGTAGAAGAGAAAGAATTGGAAAAGATAAATAGAAATAAAACAGCTGTGTCAAAAGAAAGCAAAAGTAATTCCAATAATCATGGACACTTTGGTGCTAACAAAACAACTGGAGCATAACTTGACAAATTCACCAACAGTGAATTGTAAAAGGCAGTTTTATTTGAAACAGCTTACATCATGCAATGATAATTTCTAATGCCATCAAATATCCACATCTGTTTATTCCAGGTCATTGGGAAGGACTCGATAGGCAGATAAAAGTAGCAAATCAATCTGGATATTGGCTGGTTGTGTGACAAACCAGCAATCATCATCATCATCATCATCATCATCATCATCATCATCATCATTATCCTCATCAATATTATTAAACAACAATAGCTGCTAATCACAGTTTCTTGGTACTAACTCAACAGGTAAACAAAAGCGCCAACTCACCAACTGGGCAATCAAGCATAACAATAATCAGCATCCTTGGAGTATTAGGTTAGATTCTAGCTGTAAAAGTTATCCACTGGAATGTTTGGAGAGTTTTAAGTGGCTACACATATTAAACTATGAAATACAATTAACATTTCTATTCACACACATTTTTTTTCTATTTTATTGTGCCTAATTCTTGGAGACTGACTGGACCAGGACAACAAGTTTTCTTTGTTTCCAAGGTGAGATTCAAGGCCTGGCTCTCTACACATATTCCAAATTCTGAATCTTTTCTATATTACTGGCATTTTAAAACAAAAGATACCTCAACACTTTGAACATGGAGATATTCACATTTAAACTTACTTAATTCCTGGCATTTCAGTAATTGAGAAATAATTCAGTTTGTGTCTCCTGTTTTAATGCTGAACACATTTATTTGAAAATAACTTTCCTTTGGTTCTAGATAATATATTTGTAATTAATTATAAATAAAAATAACACAAGTAGCATCTTTAATCATATCTATAGTTCCCATTCATTGAACATATTTTCTCCATAACTTGGAGAAAATTATAAAGTAGACTGGGTATTTTTGTCACTCTCTTGTTATCTGCTGCTTCATAGATAGAACCTAATTGCACTACTGGCTATTCAGTCTGACAAATACAAAGCTAGTCTGGCTATTATTTTGTTTTTTTGTCCAGCAATGTGATCATCTGTTGTTATAAAAAAAGGAATGACTGAGAACAATTGAACCCAATGAAACTTGGAGGCTAGGAAAACTACTGAATGATCTAGAAGATTAGGACTTGGAGGATTTTAGAGATGCTTTGTTCAAATCTGAGTACAAAGAATCCATAGATCATAGGATTAATTCTAAATTATAGATGATAGGATTCAATTTTAGTCATTTTAGGAAACCTGATCAAAACCTATATTCATGCAATCCAATTAATCACAAAAGATAGATAGATGTACACAATCAAGTTATCATTTTGATTAAAATATATTTTGATTGTTTTTAGATGGCCAGGACTTATTTTCTAAGTCTAAAGCTATTATAATTAATTTGTTTTTGTTCTTTTGATATGAAATACTAACATTCCTTCTCAAGGGGACAACCATGAGCTCAGAGGCAGAGCACAAAGAATATACAACTCTGGTTAAAACTGGATTGGGATTAGCAAGGTGAGCTAATATGGTGTTAGAATATTGAACTGCTAAAGAATTAGAAGACCTAGTCTCTACTCAGCCATAAAGCTCAATTTCTGAATCAGTTTCTATCAGCCTAACTTACTGTACTTCTCATTGGGGAAAGATAGACTGGAATAAAATTTGCATATAAACAAAATTAAATAAGAACTGCCTAAAATTCTAGAAAATCACTTATTCAGAGTATATAATAGTGGGCTTCATGGAATAGAAAATATCAGGAACATGGTGGTATAACATGCTGCCTCCATGTTCTTGATAAATATCAATAAAGTAATATTTATGATGCATAAGAAGCAATAGATGAATGTTTGTTAAAGAGAGATCTAACTTGGAACTAAAGAGAAATTTCCTGAGAGTGAGAACAATTAATCAATGGAACAACTTGCCTTCTTGAATTGTGGGTGAGGTTTTCATGAAAAGATTGCTGGATGTTTTCAAGAAAATATTAGACAATCATTTGTTTAGAATAGTTTAAGGTCTTCTGCCTTGGGCAGAGGGTTGGACTAGAAGATTTAAAACATACTTCCAACCCTATGATTGTGTTATCAAAATATTTCCTTATTTCATTTTATAATATGATATGAAGAAATAGTCAGACAGGCAAAGATAAATTCTTTATGGTTATGCATTCATAATCTACCAATCCTCCTGTCACTAAATTAACCAGTAATATTTAACGTAGATGACTTCAATCAGAAATAAATAAATGCATGGTGTTACATCAGTTGTAATTGACTATAAATCATAACAGTATGATAAACGATTGATAATAAAAATGGGAGGAGGCAATTACTTTCAGATACTACATGTGACCTTCAAAAGTATCTTTCAGAGAGCCATAGCAGCTTCTCACCATGAGCCAATTAGGCTTTGCCCTGATGCAGCAGGACTGCTACATTAAGCAATTTTTTAAAATCTCTTGTTAATAAATATTAATAGGAAGAGCTAATGTGAGGCTAGATATTTTTCTATTGTGTCAAAATGTGAGCATTTTAATTTCTTTAGGATATTCAGCTGTACCAATCATCTTAGAAGACCATATGAGGATTACCAACTTTTGCTATGAAACATCAAGTCCCAATTTATGAAGAAATGTAATTTGTAAACATGCAAATGGTAAATGTAAAAATGCAATTAGCTATTGAGGGCTATGTAGTAGTCCTTAAAAAAAAGAAATGAAATATAGGAAAAACTTCCTTATTTTATTTTTTTAAAAACCAATCAATTTTGAAGTTAATTGTCTGCTACCTCTAAATATGTATGCTCTCTAAAACATAATCCAATCTTTGAAGAGAATCTTCCTTGTGCTAAAGAATGAAATAAAAATGGTTGAATTGCCTATAGCTAAAGATGGTAATACTTTGAATTTTGACTTCAACAATAGACAGATATTAAGAAAGTTTCCTGCTGTCCAAGTCCATTAATAATCTAATAGAAAAAATCTATTTCTCTTCAAATGAGTTGCATGCAGAAATGGCTGAAATAATAACTAATTACAACAATTTTCAATCATTGCAAAATAATTTTCAAACCTGTTGGTTTATGACAATGCTTCTTTCAGTTAGATATTCAGCACAAAGAAAAGGAAAAAGAAAAGGAAATATATGGCTGGTTAAGGTGAAAGAATAGAAAAAAATCTATCTTCACAGGTAGAAGTCTCATTTTGCATCTTTCAGCAGTCATATAATAGAATGGAGGAAATGTTTTGCAGACTGATAGTGCAATTCTAAGTAATTGTATCTGTAGTGCAATTATTCAATATATATTAAGCAATACAGAGAGTATGTTGAAAGCCTTTTGGGTTGTGGCTGAGCATAGTGTGGGGATAAAATCTATGCACTAAAATACAAAATGAGCAATCATTAAAAATACTGCTATAGGATAGAGAAACATAAGAAACAAATTTGGAAAGCAATTTTTCTGTCTCTTTAAGTAGTCTCACTGTAGATAAGAAGCCCATAATCCATAATTCACAAGGTAAGCCACCCTAAAGCTGTAGTCCCTGGAAACATTCAAAAATTATTCCAGATTGTAATCTTCAGAAGAGAAAAAATATTAAATATACAACTAAGAATAATGGTATTAACTGTAATTGTTAGATTGGCGAGAAACGGCAGGCGAGAGGTGTGAGTGAGTTTCAGCACTTTTTATTGCAAGAATAAGTGACTGCGCTCTGCCTGCTGGGCTGCTGTAATTGTATCTGTAGTGCAATTCACCTTTTAAGGAGCTCCAGCAGACCAGCTTGCCAATGACAGTTGTTTAAACTTCGTGGTGTTTGGGCAACCAATCCCCAGTGAGCATGTGAAAACATGTAAATTTAACAACATCCGTCCATACATAACACTCCACTCCTCCTAGAATGAACAATGTCCAATCCCCAGCCTATGTAGGTGACGTAGTCTTTCAGATAGGCAGGGCGCACTGGTCTCCTACTTGACCTGCGCAGATCACTTGTCCCTGGTAGTTCGGCCAGTGTGGTCGACTCTGCTGTTCCTCCAGTTGCCTGGGAAGAAACCTTCTGGAGCTCCTTGGCCCACGAGTCGAGCTCCGGCCTGGTTCCTTCGGCTCCTGAGATGCCATTTCTTCACAGGATGGCTTTGGATGCAGCTACATGTTCACGGCTCGGGTTGGATGGTCATCCTTCGATCTCTTGGTTTGGTGGGGCTGGTTCCTGCCCATCTGCTTCCAGGCTGGCAATTGAGCATGCTCTGGGGATAGAGATCTGAGGTTCTCTGGGAATTGTTCTGAGCTGGTAGGTGCGGTCCAATCACCCTGGTTCCTCAGTCCAGGCAGTGTCAGAGCTGGTCGATGTGCCTCCTCCAGATTCATCCATCCTCTAGCTCCACTTGGTATGACTTCGGCCCAGTGACGGCCAAGATTCAGCCCACCAGCCAAGTCGGGTACCCAGCATAGTTGTGGGTGAATACCTGGTCATTTATGTTTAACTCCCGGGTTGGTCGAGTGGAATCCAGGAAGGTAGTCTGGGTGGTACCGGTCGAGTCTGGACCTCAGTATTCTCCTTATCAACAGCTCTGCTGAACTTTTGTTGGTGGTTGCATGGGGAGTGATGTGTTGGGTGAAAAGGAATTGGTCTTTTCTTTTCCTGCCAGCTTCATGGTCCCATTCGTGTGAGGGTTTCTTTTGCAGGAAGCAATTCCTAGGATGATCCGGTCCTTCATCATTTCTTCTGGGTTGATGAATTTGCACCAGGTTGCGATTTCTCAGAGGCTGGCCATGAAATTATTCACCATCTCTCCTTCCCATTGGCACCGGTGATCAAACTTGTTCCAGCTCACCATAGGGGTGGGGGTGGATGGCACATAGTGGTCTTCCAGGGCGCATTGTAGGGTTGTCCATGTGACGGTCTCTATGTCTGCTAGGCAATCAATGTCTGTGCTATCTTATAAATTTTTGTTCTGCAGGAAGTTAGGAATAATGCCCTCTTCCTATTGTCCAGCTGGTCCTGGTAGTCGTTGGATTGCAGGAACATCCAGAATCGTCCCATGTATGTGTGCTAGCCCTCTGTCTGTGGGTCGAAGATAGCTGGTGCAGGGGATGCTTGTAATGCCATCTCGTGCTGTAGTGCAGGGTCTTGGTCCTTGTGCGAAATGGCTGTTTGTCCAACAAGGGTTCTCAGGTCCCTTTGTCCTTCATTGCCAATGTTAGTTCGGCGAGAAGCAGCAGGTGAGAGGCGCAAGTGAGTTTCAGCACTTTCCATTGCAAGAGTATATGACTGCGCTCTGCCGGCTGGGCTGCTGGAGCTCGCCTTTTGAGGAGCTCCGGCAGACCAGCCGGCCAATGACAATAGTTTAAATTTCCTGGGATTTGGTCAACCAATCGCCGGTGAGCCTGTGAAAACATGTAAATTAAGGCGCTCCGGCAGCCCAGTCAGCCAATAACAGTTGTTTAAACTTCCCGGGGTTTGGGCAACCAATCCCCAGTGAGCATGTGAAAACATGTAAATTTAACAACATCCATCTGTACGTAACAATAATCCATCTCAATTATATGTAAATGAAATGAAATCATCCTAGATTTTTTTGCTGACTTCATCCAACATGTTTTGAATATGAAGTCTACATGCTATTCAAAGGGCAATTGTAGTTTTGCCCTGGGAAAGTTATGCCCTTCTCTCTTCTCTGAGTGTAAAAAAAAAATATGGATGGGAATCTTTATCCTGAAATTCTAGTCATTTTTCCAGGAGTTTTCAGACATACAGTTATCAAGAATGTGACCCAGCCATATTTTCAGGGCCTTCCTAAGGTTGAATGTCAGATGAAAATTGTTTTTCTAATTGATAGATTAGATCGGGGCTGTCAAACTCCCGGCCCGCGCTTGCCACTTGCTGGCTATGCCCAGTTTAGCAAAGGGGGGGGGAGTCCCGATACATCATGTGATGCCATCATGACAACATGAGTTTGACACCCCTTGATTAGATACTTTAAAGGTTTTAGAAGGATTGTGAGAATGGATTGTCAGCTTAGATGACACATGATGACCTTGGTAATAAAGCCTGGTATGCCTGTCACAAGTACAAGAAAAATTGTGAACATAAAAAAAGAAAACAAAAGAAACTGGGCAATGATTTCAGGGAATTATGTATAAATGTATTTTTTAGATAATTCTGATGCAATTGCTGTGACAGCAATAGTAATTTTAAAGCCGCTTGACGCACATCAAAACAGATAGTTTCAAGTCATTAAAAAAGGTACAAAACCAAAATAAGTAAGCATGCCTTACAACCTGTCTCCCTCTCTGGTATGTTTTATTTCAATGATACTTCTATTTGAGTATTCAGGGACTGTTTATTCCCATCACATCTGGAAAGAATTGATTAAAAGGAAGTTTGATTTAAACAGTTTCACATTCTGTTGCTGCTGCTATTGTTATATTGAGGAGAGAGAAGAAATAAAGTATAAAGCATTCCTCTGCATATGTCCTAATAAGTGCCTTCAACTATACTTTTTCTTTTATATTGATTTTATTTTTTCTGGCATTACTTTGACTGGACAGAGGTATATGGCCCTAGGGTCAAATTCACTGTAGTTGGAAGTGGATTACTTGGTTGCAAAGGATAGTTATTTATGCATGCATGGGACACACTTGAGCATAAATGGATTTGTACATAGATGTGTCTATTTGTCTTTCAAATAAAAATGAAATGAAGTTCCATCTGTGTTACTTTTGCTGTTTGATTGTTTTTCCCAGCATTTATGGCAAAGCCACCAGATGGGCCTTGTCATTGTATTAATAAACCACCAGGCGTTATTCTGATTTAAGCATTAATCTGGACACTCTTAAATTCTTGTTGCATTGACCTGCTGCCTTTATCGCACTATTTACATCCTAGCTCTTTGAGAATTCAGAGTCTTCATGCAGCTCTATATATCATGCTGTAAGTATACCAATGGTAGATCACCTCTACAATCATTTCACTAAAATCAGCAAACATGTAGATTGAATCTAAAGGTTACTTTATAATGTGTTTATGAAACTCTTCTTGTATTCTGTGAGACTTTTCAGAAACAAGCCAATTCTGGCCATTGAAGCAATTAATGATTTTTTTTCAAATAATTTTTTATTTTTTTATTTTCTTACATACCCTTTTAAGTATACATTCACACAATTCTTTACATTTATCATTTTATACATTTATTATTTCATTTAATAAGTTGTAATGTACAGTTTGTGTTGCTTTATTGATTCACCAACAAAAGCGCGCCCGACAACAGCGTGCCGACAAAACAGTGGGAACAAAAGCGCAAGTTCGAAATCGTGCCGAAGAATGAAGACAGAAGCGCACTGACAGCAGCGCGCCGACAGAAGCGCGCTGTAAACCTAACCCTAAAGGTAATCCCAAACGTAACCCTAAATCTAACCTTCACCTAACCCTAACCCTAACCCTAACCCTAAACCTAACCCTGAACCTAACCCTAAACCTAACCCTGAACCTAACCCTGAACCTAACCCTAAACCTAACCCTGAACCTAACCCTAAACCTAACCCTGAACCTAACCCTAAACCTAACCCTGAACCTAACCCTGAACCTAACCCTAAAACTAACCCTGAACCTAAACCTAACCCTAAACCTAACCCTTACCCTAACCCTTACCCTTACCCTTACCCTTACCCTAACCCTTACCTTAACCGTAATGGCGCTTCTGTCCGCCGACAGCCTTTGTGGGCGCGCTATCGACATCACGGTTTTATCAATGCCTCTTTCTTCTTTCCCCCATCTTCATTTCATTTTCTCCTCCTCTCTCTCTTTCTTTTTCTATTATTGTTGGTGTATATTTCAAAACTCAATTTATGTTTCCTTGAGATGGTATTTTCGCCAACCCAAATATAATTTAGTATCATTTTTTATTCCTTTACCTTTGCTAGTCTACCCTAGTTATATTTCCCCCCTTTATATATCGCTCTTGAATATATACTTAAATATTTAATATTTTATTTTCTGTTTCCCCCCTTTCCATTTAATAGTGCGTCGTCTGGGTACTTTATCTTCTCCCTACTTTCTTTCTAGCTTGCTTTCTCTAGCCAATCATAAAATCTTCCCCACATCTTGAAGTACTCTAATTCCTCTTTATCCTTTATTTTCATTGTCAACCTATTCATCTCTGCACAATCTAATATCTTTTTAGATAGGTAGCTATATAGTTCTTTGATTATTTTTTCTTCCGTTCCCATAAGTATCTTATTCAACTCCGAACTTCCTAAGTTAAAACAATACTCCCTTTTATCTTTTTCATATCTTGATTGTATTTCCAATTGTAAAAACCAACTTATATCAATCCCTTGTTTTTCTAATTCTTGTTTTTGTTTTAGTTCCCCCCTTTTTATTAAGATATCTTTGTATCTAATAATATTTTTCATACTACTAATATTTGGATGTGTCAATGCTTCCATTGTTGAAACCCACATTGGTATTTCTAAATAATGTTTCCCTTTCACTCTTTCCCATATTGTTAATAATCCATTCCTTACGTAATGTCTTTGAAAATAGCCATGTGCCCTACTTTTATCATACCACAAAAAAGCATGCCAACCCAATTGCAAATCATGACCCTCCAGTGTCAATAATCTTGTATCTCTCAATAAAATCCATTCTTTCATCCAAGCTAGTCCCGCTGCTTCATAGTACAATTCCCAGTTTGGTAATCCAAATCCACCTTGAATCCTTGTTTCTTGCAACATTTTTATATTAATTCTTGCTTTTTTCCCCTGCCATATATATTTCCCCACTATTTTATCCATATTTTCAAAGATTTTTTTCTCTAGTTTTATCGGTATTGTTTGGAATAAGTATGGGAAATCTTGGTAATATATTCATCTTTATTACTGCTATTCTTCCCATCAATGATAATTGTAGGTTCCATCTTTCCAAATCTATTTCTATTTGTTTTCTCACCTTATAATAGTTATATGTCTTTAGTGTTACACACCTTGATGTCAATTGAATACCCAAATTTTTCACTTTTTTCACCACCAGTTTCCCCATCAACTCTTTTTTCAGTTTTTCTGTCATATTTTTCACCAGAATTTTTGTTTTGTCTTTATTAATCTTCAAGCCCACTACTTCTCCCTATTCTTTTATTATTTTAATTAATTTTGGTCCTGTTTCCATTGGATTCTCCATAATAAACACCAAATTATCCGCAAATGCCTGTAATTTATACCCTTCTTTCTTGAACCTCATTCCTTTTGACCTCTTTATTTTGTCGTATTTCTTTATTCAAAGTCTCTAAAGTCAGTATACATCCTTGTCTAGTTCCCTTTGTAATCGCTATCTTTCCTGTCATATCACCATTTACCATTACCTTTGACGATTGATTAATATATATGATTTTAATCATATTTATAAATCTCTCACCAAATCCCATCATTTGAAGTTGTCTTATCATGAATTGCCAGCTCACATTATCAAAGGCTTTTTGAGTGTCCAGAAACAACAATGCCATTTGCTTTTCTGGGTGGGCTTCGTAGTACTCTAGTGTGTTCAATACAATTCACATATTGTCTCTATTTGTCTCTTGGGGAGAAATCCATTTTGGTCTATGTGTATAAATTCATTTAAAAGTCTCATCATTCTTTCTGCGATTATTGATGCAAAAATTTTATAATCCACATTTAATAGTGAAATAGGTCTATAGTTCTTTACTTGTTGTGGATCTGACTCTTCTTTTAGTATAAGCATTATATATGCCTCCGTACATGTTTCTGGCATTTTTGCCTCCTTTAATAAGTCATTGAATAGTTCCAACATTACCTTGCTTAATACTTCTTTGGTACAGGTCTGCCGGTAATTTGGTCCTGGTGTTTTCCCCTTCTTTTGCCATTTGATGCCTTTTGTTATCTCCATCATTGTAATTCTTTCTTCTAATGCCTTCTTAAATTTTTCTGGGATTTTGGTTATTCTAGTTTTCCTCTAAATATTGTCTTATTTTCCCTTCTGGAACCCTCTCATGTTGATACAACTTATTGTAAAAGTTCTCAATTATTTTTCTCTCTTTTTCATTTAAGTGGTGTATAATTCCTTCTCCATCCACCAATTGATTTATCAGTGCCTTTTTTCTCTTTCCTTTTTCATCTTATAACCCAGCCAATGTACTGGTTTATTTGCATTTTGAAAAAGTTTTTTTTTGCTGATTTTATTTTATTTGCTATGTCTCATTTTATATCAGGTTCAATTTATGTTTTTGCAGTTCCATCATATTTTTTACTTTTTTTATTTTGTGGGTTTTTCTGCAGCTCCATCTCCAAACTTTTATACTCTGATTCCAACTTCTTTTGAGTTTGTCTGTTCTGTATATTCTTTTTCCCTAAGTATGTCATTGCAAGGTCTCTGACATATGCTTTATAAGTGTCCATACATTCTATAATGATGTGCCTTTCTATTTTCCTGGAAGAAATGTGTCAATTCTTTTTCCATATATTGCTGGAAACTTTTTTCTTTCAATATTCTTGAATTTAAAGTCCACCTCTCCTTTTTCCTCTGTCCATTCCAAGTCATTGTTACTGGATTATGATCTGTCCATGTGCTTATATCTATGTCTATCTTAATTGTTTTGAGTGTTAGCTCTTTTGACATCCACATCATATCAATTCTTGACCACGACAAATGTCTGTTTGAGTAGAATGTATATTGTCTTTCTTTCGGGTGTCTTATTCTCCAAACATCTTGAAAATTTAATTCTTTCACCATCGTGGAAAATGTTTTGGTAGGATTTTTCTTGGCTTCTTGTTCATCTTTGTGGATTTATAATCTATTCAATTATTTACAATTGCATTAAAGTCTCCTCCTACATCTTAATATATTAATAATATATATTAATATATTAATAATATATCTTCATAGTCATATTCTATTATCTTTTTGTGTAGTTCCCCAAAGAATTCTTCTTTGTCGTTTGCAGCATATATTGCCACTAATAATATCTTTCTCATGTTCATCGCTATTTCCACCATCAGTGTTCTCCACTCTCCATCTTCAAAAATTTTATTTGATTGTATTGTCTTTCTAATATATAATGCTATTCCCTTTTTGCTTTGATCAGCCAGAGTCATATATAAATTACCTAGTTTTGCCTGTTCAAAAATTTTTCTGTGTTGCCTTCTAATATGTACTTCCTGTAAGCATATAATGTCCAATTTCTATTTCTTTAATTTGTTGAATGTTCTTCTTTTTGTTGCCATGTTTAATCCATTTATATTAATGGAGATTACTTTTATTTCTTCCTCCATGTCATTGGTTTATAGGTTTAGTTGATCTAGTCATTCTTAGCTCCCTCTGCTCCTTTGCCTCTTTGGCCCTTGCTCCTTCTCTTAGTGTTTTCTCTTCCTGTTCTTTCCCATCTCCATTTGATCTTTCCCCTTAGCTTCCTGGCATTTAGCTCCTTCCTTTTCTCTTACCAGCATTTCCTCTTTTGCTGCTATATGTTGTTCATAAAATAATTCTGTTTTCTCTAGTGTATTTAATCTGTACCTTTGTTCGTGCCAGTTTACCAGATTCCTTCTGAAACAAGCCATCTAAAATTCATCCCTTTTTTGATCAGACTCTTAGTCAGAAAGTGGTATTCCTTTCTTATTTCTCTGACCTCTTGGACTTGATTCAATACTACTATCTCTCTAGACTTTCATTTTATTGTGGTACTTCTTGCTGCTTGCAATATTTCATTTTTAGAGGGTTTTTTTGACAAATCTTACATGTACCTCTCTGATCAAGTTGTTTTTCATTGCATATCTTGAATACACTCTGAAAATCTCATCCATTCCGCCTAGGATATAGTCCTTACTCATTTTTGTAGCTGCTGAAAGAATTTCTATTATCTTCTCTGCTATGTTCTCTCCTTTCTCCTCTTCTATGTTCTGGAGTCTTAGATAGAATTCGGATCTTTCCATCTCCCACAAAACACTGGCTCCATCTTGCTTTTTATCAATTGCTGTCAGTCTATAATCCATCTCCTCCACTTTTTTCTCTGTTATCTCTGCCTTTTGCAGTCTCTGCTCATTTTCCCCATCATTTCCTTGACTTCTTTTAGTTTGTCTTCCACTTTACCCACTTTCTCTTCTACTCTGTTTACATGCTCCTTGATATCCACATGTATGTCTTGCAACATACTTTTAAGCTCCAAAATAGCTTTGTCTTGTTGTGTTCCTGTGCCTGCTGCTTTCTGTGTCATTGAACTGGGTGGGTGGCTGTTGCAGGCTCATATTATGTTATTTTCTTCATCTTGGTATTTTGTTCTGACATTATTGTATTTAAATTGTAATCAAGTTGTGTAATCCAAAGAATAGATTAGTAGATTAATTGTAATCCTGGAATTGCTCACACTGACCCAAGCACTGGCCTCCAGTAAACCGACCTTTATTCTTGGACTCCATCTTCAAGTTCTTGCTACCTTAATCCATTTGCTTTGAAATGGCCACGTGAAGAAAAAAAAGGGAGAGAAAAAAAATAGGAAGTAAGGAGAAAAAAGAAAAAAATTAACACATAAAAAAATATTGGTCAAAAAGCACTCACCCCCCAAGGAGAGAAAGAAAGAAAAGGGGGGGGGCACAAGATTAATTCCACAATGGTAATCCATACCTCATTGCAAGAGGTAAAAAAGGGAAAAAGATAAAATTTAAGTAGGTAAAAAATAACCTAAAGTAACCAAATGCACAGGAAAAAAAAGGAACCTTTAGTATGAGTTGTCTGGGTTATCCAAATTTCTTTTCCCTCCCCCTAGGAAAAAAGGGGAAAACCACACTATTAAGAAGATATTTTCAGCAGTCCTTTATAATGTAGCTAGGGAAGGAAAGGCAATGTTTACACAGTTGGTCTTTTTTCTTTCTTCTAGAGGATTTTTGTCAGTTCTTTGGTATCCACAATGGTTCAAGGTCAACTCTTCTTAGGCAGCTTTTACCAGGTCCCATTTACTACTAGACAGCAATGCACAACAATTAATTCAACACATTTTCTTTTAAATTCCTGGCTTTGAAAGCAAATCTCAGTGATTCTCTAAAATTACCAAGAAAATCAAAGGCATAGAGTGAAAATTAAACACTGAGAGCTTCTGATTTGCTTTCTAACATCTTTAAGCAGTTCTCAAGATCTATCACTTCCTTTCTTCTATCTATCGGCTCCGTCCACTGCTGGCCTGAGGGAGGGAGAGTTTTGTAATGTCCTTTCCCCACTTCTTATGCCTCTTCTGCTTTAAAAAGCTTTAACCAGAGGTTAAAAAATTAATTTACAGGAATGTTGCACTTTCAAGCACTCTTATTATTTCACCCAGACATTCATCACATTGATTCCCATGCTCTGTCTGGCCTTCCAGCTGGAGTAGCTCACATTGGCTACTTTTCCTCCTTTGGGTCCGAAGGCAAATGAAGGTGTTTTAGGGGAATTGCGGGTTCCCCACCACACCTCCTTCTTCACTGTCCTCCCAGGACAGCTATAGTAGGGTTAAAAAATAACACCTCCCCAATATAGCAGACATCTGATTATTCTTCAGAGAGCCCTCCTGAGAACATGTCCTGTTGCTGGGATTCAGGCCACTGAAGCAATTAATTAATATTATTGTGGGTTTTTTTTGGTCTAGATAGTATATTAACTAATGCATTGAAATGTATTCAAACAGAAAATTATTAGAACATATTGAGATTTGCAATGAAACATAAAAGTCTGTGATGATGCATTAATTTACTTGCCTACTTACATTTACATTTGCAAAGAGAAAGCAGTCTCTTTTTCTATATATGAATAGTTGCATTCCCTCAATATCATGTGACTAATATAAGCTATGATTTTCTACTCCTTCAAAACTAAATCTAATCTGAGCTTTCTCTCTTTTTTAAAATCTCGAGGAATCACTAAAAATCACTAAAAGACAGGCTTTTGCCATGAAAAGGCATCACAAAACAATGCTTCCAACTCCTGAAGCCATCTCAAAAGGATACCAGGTTGAATAGCATTGAAAGACATCCAAGACATCCTAAGACATGTACTAAGACATTCAAGAGGTGCCAGGATGGTTGCACAACCACTGACCTTATTTCTCTAGAGATCATCCACAAGTGCAACTGATATCATCTTAGTACTATAACCCAGTCTGAATTAAAACTGAAAAGAATCCAGATAATCTGCTTCATGCAGGGTTCTCTGAAGCTGAATGCCATCCTTCAAACAAACTCTTCCAAAAAGATAATACCAGACCTGCCCCAGCTCAGGTCCTTAGGAAAGAAAAACCCTATTCCATTTGGTTGAAGTGATAGGTTCTTTTACTAAGGTTAGGTGATTGCAGCAAAAGAAAGGCTATATCTGCGGTTCCTGTGTAAACCATAACATTCTCCCCTCTCTCCCTGGTTCTCCCTCCTTGAACAGTCCCTGTTTAATGGCACTAGCTTTGTTGTTGCTCAGAAATAGGCCTTTCTAAGTGACCACCTCATCGTGGTTATCAGGGATGTTAAGCTCGTTCTTTATAGCTCTTCTGTATAATTTTGCCACATTTTCTTAATCTCTTCTGCCTCTGTTAGGTCCCCACCATTTTGGTCCTTTTTTTTTTTTTTTTAAATTAAATGTTTTTTAGTTTTAGTTTAAAACGGGTACAGCATCTTTCTTAATATATCAATCAATTACAGATAAGTTTTGGTACATCTCCTCCACAGTCAACCAACATAACTCATATTAACTCAAGTATTATTATATATCCATTTTCATTTAACTGTAATTATTATTTAGAAATATTGGTAGGAGTAATAATCTTAAACAATACCTACCCACACCGATGGGAAGGGAGAAAAATAAAAAAAAAAAGAAAAAAAAAGAAAAAAGAAAAAAGGACAAATAGAAATTAAAAATTAAAATAAAGGATAGTAGATAATACAAAAAAAGACAAAAACGACAATCAGGAAAACAAAACAAAACACAGGTGTCTATTATGAAAAAAAAAGAAGTATATCAACTGGTTACAACATGTTTTGGTGCTTCTCTTCCGTTAGCTCATATTAATTCAGATATCTTAACTCGAATATTTACCATATCAACATCATTATACCTCCAGTTTTAATTATTATGGTTATTTAAACATCCTTCATCCTTAGCTATGCTAAGGAATTAGTCCATAACACATGCTGGCAGTTCATTTACTTATTTGTAAAATCCTCTATTATCATCAAATCCTCATATCCTATTTTAGCTAAACATCCATAATATTCAATTATATCATATATCATAACATTTTCCCAGTATTGATTAACATTTGATTGTATGAATTTTATTTAGTTTTTTAATAGTGCTAATTATTATAGTTAATACTCTTTATGTATAATCTAAAGGTGTTTTCTCATATCCAATTGTTAGTTATCATATCAACTCCACATTATATACATTACTATCAATATCAATTATTATTCAGCAATATCTGTTACAAGAAAAAGCAATTAGGTTTAACTAGTTTTCAATTGTATTCATCAATCTATCAGCCAGTTCCAAATTATATATATTGCTATCCATATCAGTCATTATTCAGCTATATCTATTACAAATTGAAGTAATCCGATCTAGCTAATTTTAGGTTGTATTGTCCCATCTGTCAGCCTGTGTCCCTCCAACAACGAGATTTCCTCCGTCCAATAGCCATTCGTTGGATAAATTTACCAAATGTTTCCATAAGCAAATCCAAACAAAAATATTTCGGCACCTTTGGATTCTGAATGTCGGTGATGAAATAATAATGTTGTCCTAGGCTTATAAAATTTCCCAAATTAACTTTAATTCTCAAGGGTGGATTCTCCATTCCTCCTGGACACTGTCTCTTTAAATGAGTCGTCTTTATAGCTTCCTCCCTCCTTTCTTCCTCTGAGATAGACCAGACACCATTTCTCACATTTTCCATTTGTGTTTCAGGAACATTTAAGCATTCAACGATCTCAGTTTTAACTTCATATTTTAGAATCAGTTGATCCAGTTTTCTTTCCAGTTTTTGGTAAGAATCAAAGAGTCCTCTACACGCAGAGAAAAGAGTCTGAAATGAAATCTTAGAGGTATTTTGGGACGCCATGATGTGTCGTAGTTAAAAATTAGAAGCTCTCTTTTTTTTCCCCCACAGGCTTCAAAGCATTTTTTTTTTAGTCTCTTACAGGCTGTCAATCTTATCTAGTTGTAAACAGAACTAGGTAGTAAAGTAATAAAAATGTCGAATCGTGACGGGCTAATTAGTAGGAGATAAGTTTTACGATCCACTTAGGGAGATTCAGAGGGGGGAGGATGTCGCGGAGTTTCTTGAAGCATTTAAGAAGTAAAGTAACCACCAGTCATAAATCCATTAGAAAGAGCCAATTCGCCGCTAAATCTTCCTGTTCTTTGGTTTCAGTTAGCTTAATTTTTTAACACGAACAGTCTCTCTTGGATAATAAAATCAGCTTACCAGATGACATCACTTCTTCCATTCTTAGGGGCAACCTGCAGTTTCAGTTAGCACGCAGCTAATCCAAAAAGGAATTGGCACGAGGAGTTAATACCCCCCCCAGAGATTTGCGGATATCTCTGGGGTCCTGGGTCCCTCCCCACCTTCACTGTCGTCTCCGGGACAGCTAGAGTTCAAAGAACCCGTCCAAAAATCCTTTGGTATAGAGGAATTTCAGGAGTAGCCTGAAACTCCATCTTCTCACTGCTAAGCCCCGCCTTCTTCCACCATTTTGGTCCTTTATCATGCTCATCTTTGCATGAAACGTTGCCGTCATATCTCCAAAGTTTCTTGAAGAGATCTCTGGTCCTCCCTATTGTATTTCTATATTATGTTTTCTTCTATTTCTTTGTACTGTTCATTTAAGAAGGCATTCTTATCTCTTCTAGCCATTCTCTGGAATTCTGCATTCAATTGGGTATATCTTTTTCTTTCTCCCTTACCGTTCACTTTCATTCTTTCCTCAGTTATTTGTGAAACTTTCTCAGACAGCCATTTTGCTTTCTTGCATTTCTTTTTCTTTGGGATAGTTTTAATTGCTACCTCTTGTACAATATTGTAAACCTCCATCCATAGATCTTCAGGCACTCTGTCTATCAGATCTAATTCCTTAAATCTATTTGTCACCTCTACTATATATTCATCAGGGATATCATTTAGTTCATATGTGAGTGGCCTAGTGCTTTTCCCTACTTTCTTCAATTTAAGCCTAAATTTTGCAACAAGAAGCTTATAATCTGAGTCTCAGTCAGCTTCTGGTCTTGTTTTTACTGACTGTATAGAACGTCTCCATCTTTGGCTGCAGAGCACATAGTCAATCTGATTTCTGTGTTTGTTTGTTTGTTTGTTTTATTAGTTTTGTATGCCGCCCACTCCCGAAGGACTCTGGGTGGCTCACAATAAAACCGTCTGGTGATGCCCATGTGTAGAGTTGTCATTTTGGTTGTTGGAAAAGAATGTTTGTTATGACCATCGTATTCTCTTGACAAAATTCTACAGTTCACCGATTCTATGAAGCCCTACAACACCTTCTAGAATTAACACTAAAAATGATGTCCTTATGATCATGGGGGATTGGAATGCTAAAGTAGGAAGCCAAAAGATAACCAGAATAACAAACAAATTTGGCCTTAGAGTACAAAATAAAGCAGGGAATAGGCTGGTAGAATTTTGTCAAAATGACTAGGGATAGGATTTGACAAAGTCATCTCCCTATTTCAATAAAAAAGACAAGTTGAATAATATTTTGACACTAATTGTGGAATATTTTATACCATATTCTGAATGAAGCAAGCTAACTTACCTGGTATAGTTGGCAATGCAGTGCATATATCCTGCCTGTAAAAAATGAGATAGGCTGAAGGCTTCAGAAAGAGCAGCATCTTTTTCTTGAGAAGCATGTATTATTGCCTCCAAATTTGTTTCAGACACTTGCTTCATTGCCTAATTAAAAGGGCTAGATCTAACCAAAGAGATATCAGGAGATACCTTTTCCAAGACACAGGGACAATTTATTTTTCATCCATCCTCTGGCCAGCACATATGGCAGGCAGAAAGTTTCTTCTACTGTAAGGCACCATTGCTTTTTTATGTGAAGGTTACTATTTTACAGAAATCAATAATAAAAATACTGTTCCCCTGCAGAGTTACATGACAAATTATAATCCACTTAAGAATTTCTGAGAAATGAATACAATTATTGTTTTTATCAGGTATTATAAAAAGGACAAAGATTCAGAGCTAGAGGATGGTAGACAGTCATAGTAAATATCAACCAAAAAATCTTAGCCATAAATTGTTAAATCTCCAACAATTTAAATTATTTGAATCTGCAATATTTATTTTCTAATAATTTTACAGATAAATGTACAATGTTAAATATAATATATACATATATTAACAATTTATAGGGCTTACTGATAATAAAGATGTATTGCATTATATAAACATAGCATACCATTTTAAAACAAATGCTTACACTATTTAATTGATACATTTCACACCCCAAATTTTTGGCAGAAATATTTGCTGATATTACTGCCAGCAAATTGTGTATAGCAAATACTGCTTTTATTCTACTGATTGGTGTAGAAGAGAAACAAACATAGTTGATTGAATAGTAAAAGTTCTTTGCTTCTGTTAGTTAACATCCTATGATAGTTGGTTTTGATGGCTTCTATGTTCATTATTTAAGTTAATCAAATATTATTTTTATCTGGATGACAGTATGATGTAATCATTTTCCCCAAATTAAGGGGTTGGGGTTTTTTGTGGGATATTGGGTAGAGAGATGTGGATTACTGTTTGATTGAGTTTATCCCTTCTACTAGTACATTGAATGTAATTTTTGTGCTGGTTTCCAATACATTTCAAGCAATGGTACTCTTTGGAATGTAACATAGAGCCAAAGTAGTAAACAGTGAACCTTGAAATAATGTGGTAGGGGACTGACATGATACTCTGGTAGATACTGCTCAACCCAGAATTTTGTAAAAACAAAACAAAATATGATTTATGAATATGTTTTAGATGTATGTTTTAGATTATTATTAGATGTTCTGGATATATTTTACATTAGTATTAAATATGATTAAGTTTGCTCATTTCAGTATTTTTATTTTAAATGCTTATTCGTTTTTCAGCAAAATAATGCTTGTTGGGACTGTGCTTTAGATTTGATCCCCAAATGGTGTTTTAGAACAGGCAGGATATTGTTATAATATCTTTCAAAGCAGCTGCATCTTTTTTATGCATCCTGCAACAGCCATGGAATTCTTGAAAAAGTCACAGGTGCTATAAAAAGTAATAGGAAAATGCTATGTTATACTCATCATGTTTTGTGCCTTTCTTAGCATCAATAATGGCACCATTTTTTTCTGTGGGATTCTGAAAAGTTTGAATTTTGTATTTATAATTTTAAAAAACAACATTTTCTTTTTAACATTTTCTTTTATTTGCTTGTGAAAACTTTACATTTATTGGATTCAATTCCATAATTAATTTATACATGTTACAGAAATGTTCTTGTTGCTGTTATGAATAGATGAATATAAATTTAGTTTATTTGTTCTTTGCATTATACCGATCCATTAAATTTTTTACAGACTTTAAAGGACACAATAAAAAAAGAACTGCTTCTCTTTTTGTTTGAAGTATTCCTTAACGTAATTAGACAGCTTTTATTATGTAAAAACTCTATGTAGTTACATTTCTTAAAGAGGAAACTATTCTTAAATAATGTATTTTCCTAAAATTATTTTGATTGGGTAATTTATGATGCAACCATTTAAATATACAGTCCCTAGATATAACTTTAAAAATGTAATTAACCCTTTTATTAGTAATTATGAGAAACATATTTTAGACATGTCTCTTACAAAGAAATATCTTTTGTCTGTCTGTTAATATTTTACCAAAGAAAGTGGATGCTAGCAAATTCCATTCACTGCTAATATTCATGCTATGCATGAGTCTTTTTGTTAGATCTTGCAAAATTGAGGTGGATTTCTTTTTACCCTTAATTGCTACTGCACATTTTGCCAGAGATTTTTAATGAGTCTAGTTCTCCCTAGCCTGTGGGGATACAAATCAAATAAACAAAGTGTGTGTGTGTGTGTGTGTGTGTGTGTGTGTGTGTGTGTGTGTGTGTGTTGTTGTATTTGGGTCTTTTCCCATGTAAGATTGAGATTGTCTTGGCAACGTTTTGGCGAGGTCTCACTCGCCATCTTCAGGTTGGTATTTTTGGCTTAAAGCATGATTGGAGCTGCTGTCTTTCTATAAATCTTGGTGTGTGTGTGTGGAGTGCTAGCTTTGTTTCAGTAAGTGGATTGATTGGTTGTGTGGTTGTATCATAATTGGTAGATTGGTGCTGATTGGTGCTGGCTGTGTGTCCGTTGTTATTTTGTGTTATAATGGCCTAGATGGTGGGTGGGGCTCATTTGTTGACAAGGGCTGGTTTCCAGATGTCTGGTAAGTGGGAGATATCATCACGTTTATTCATGTTGTGGGGGTATTTCTCTATTTCGATAACTTCCATAATTATTCTGTTGTTGAAATGTTCAGTTTTGGAGATTAATTTGGTTCCTTCAAAATTAACTTCATGTCCTATAGCTTTAAGGTGCTAGAAAAGAGAGGAAGTTTTTTCTTTTTTTTCTTACTGCGTTCTTGTGTTCTGCGATGTGTGCATTTATTCTCCTGTTCGTTTGTCCTATGTATGTTGCAGGGCGGATTTTGCATGGTATTTCGTAGACTCCTTGGTTTTCTAGCTGGATTTTGTCTTTGGGGTTTCTTAAGAGGTTGGCTATTTTTTGGTCAGTGTTGAAGGCTATCTTGATATTGTGTTTGTGGAGAATTTTGCTGATTTTATCTGTGGTGCCTTTGAAGTAATGGAGGAGGGCGATGCCGTTGTCCTGTTCTGTGCCTCAGTTCTTGGGGGGAGTCTCCCTTTGGATTAGGTTGGTAATTGTTTTTCTTTGGAATCTGTGGGAGATTAATACATTTGTGAGAGTGTGTAATTCAGTTTTCAGATGGTCTTTGTCAGCTAGGCGTTTGGTTCTGGAGATGAGGGTATTGGCTATGGAGTTCATCTGTGCAGGGTGGTGATGGGATTGTGTGTTTAAGTAGAAACTTCCCTTTCTGGACGTCCTAATCTACAGAAAACCCAATGCTCCCTAGGACACAAGAACTACCGGAAAAAAAACACATACCAACTGCTACTTAAATGCACAATCTCATTGTGGCTGGAGGCCTTTGGGCTAGAGTCACAGAGACTGATCTTTTGACCTCAAAGTGGGTGAAGAAGCTATTTAGCTCCTCTACTAGCAGGGCATTAGCATTGGCTATTTTTTTTCCGTATTGCCCTTATAGTTGGTTAGGTGTTGTAGCCCCTGCCACACCTGTCTTGAGTTATTATCTTCCAGATATTTCTCTACCTTTTGTTTATATTTAGCCACCTTAATGCCTTTTCTCAAGTTTGCTCTGGCTTCATTGCATTTGTCTTCATTTCCTGCCTTGAAGGTGGAGTTTTGGGCTCTCAGAAGTAATTGTACTTCTGCTGACATCCAGGGTTTATTATTACTGTAAACTCTGATGCGCTTATTCACTGTTACATTGTCTGTGGATTTTTTAATGTATGAGAGTACAGTGTCAGTGAATTCTTGCAGATCCAAATGTTCAAATATATTCCATTTGGTAGTCTCAAAGCAGTCCTGCAATTGGCAGAGTGCTCCCTCTGGCCAGATTTTGACAGTTTTCAAGACTGGTCATATCCTTTTCCTAAGGGGGATATACTTTGGGCACAGTAGCATAGAGATGTGGTCAGGCGTATCCAGATGGGAGAGGGGGATTGCTCTATATGCCTGCCTTAAGTTTGAGTACATATGGTCTAGAGTATTCTTACCTCTGGTGGTACACTGCACATACTGCAGAAACCTAGGGAGAATAGACTTTAGACTGGCTTGACTAAAATCCCCAGCCATCATAAAAGAGCCCTCAGGGTAAGTTTGCTGCTGCCTCTCGATGGCGTCATATAACTTAGAGAGCGTTGTGCTAACATTTGCATCAGGTGGAATATAGACAGCAGTGATAACTATAACAGAAATATCTCTAGGTAAATAAAATGGCCAACAAATGACAGTTAAGAATTCCACATCTGCAGAATAGTGAGTATAAGCAACTCTACTGTTAGTACACGAGTTATTATGTGGGTAAATACAAGTCCTCCACCTTTATTTTTACCAGCATTGCTGTTTCTGTCAAAGCGGTGCGTAGTGTGATTAATTAGCTCCACTGACACATCCATACAAGTGGATGAAGCCAGGTCTCTGTGATGATCATCACACAGCAGTCATGAATGAGCTTATTCGCTGCCATCTATAGCTCTAGTTCATCAGTTTTTGGACAAAGGATCTAGAGTTGGTTAGAAAAATGCTTGGTAATGCTGTGAGGCTGCTTTCATAACTGAACTAGCAAACCAGCTCTGCATCCCTGCTTCTGCTTTCACTCTCTTTGCCACCTCCTAGGCCCAACAATGATCCATGGAGAGCCTGTCAGTTTTACTATGTCACTTGGAATATTATGAGACTGCTGGAAGTCACTGGTAATATCTAGTCAACTAGAAGATCCAATCTTTAATAACTCCCTGCGGGTATAGACTAGTTTTTGATTAACTCTACTGTGGAACCAGGAGATCAAAGTCGTAGCATCTAAGCACACCACCATCTTGGGGGGGGGGGAATTCCTACTCTTACTTCTACTCTTTTGTCTTTCCAAAGAATAGTTGAACTTTGAACAGTTTCAACCATGAACAATAAATTCAGGTAACAAAGGGAGCAAGTGCTCTTTTTCTTTTTTCTTTGGAGGGGACTCCTTACAAATATACAGTATTTACTCTCCTCAGAAGTTGGAACTGTACCGTAGACAGTAGAGAGAGAATTGTTTCGGAATGGTTGGAGGGCTCCTTTACCCACCCCCTTTGTTTTGTGTCTGCCATTGGGCTTGCTGTGCTTACTGACTGTGACTGACGGAACAGACAGTGATACTGAGCAGAGGGTGACACCTAGTGGATTATAAATTTGAACCGACGGTGACACAAGCTGGAGTAGATAGATAGAAAGATAGATAGATAGATAGATAGATAGATAGATAGATAGATAGATGATAGATAGATAGATAGATGATAGATAGATAGATAGAAACTAATTATTAGAATTGAGTACCGTATAACTTACACAACTGAGAGACATCTATTTGTATAAGATAACAGTGTGATATATAACTCTATGATATATAAAATAATTAAGGATCAAAAACAGAATAACATAGTACCGTATATAGGAAAGTTTAGATATTGAAACAAGATATTAAGGAATGTTAATTACTGTTAAATATTGAGATATATAATTATTGATACTGCTGATATTGCTGATAAAGTAGAAGTAAAATAGAATCTGTATGCAATTGGGGGTAAGGATAAATAGAGGGATAAAGATGGCAACTTCACTGAAGTCACAGAAAAAAATAACATCCAACCCTGCTTCAGCAACATCCTCCCCCTCAAATCAAAGATCAATTGAGAGCGCATTGGGCTGGAGAAAGGCGGAACGATGACAGGAACAACAAGACTAGCACCAACAATGAAGAGTATGCAATTGATTCTCCAGATGATACAAGAGACATTGACAAAAAACCAAGAAGTGATGGCTACAAATCATGAAGAGACAAGGAAGAATCATGAAGAAATGAAAAACAAAATGGGGGAATTGATGGAAATATCAAAAATGTGGATGACAAAATTGAAAGGATACAGAATGCCTTAGCAATCAATGAACAGAAAATCCAGAACATCGAAACAAAAATAGAACAAACAGATCAGAAGATGGAAAAAATGGAACTGAAATATATACAAGTCAATAAAGAATTAGAGTTATCAATAATCCGACTTGAAAATGAATGAGCTTCATTTTATCTAAGATTCCAAAACATACTGGAAGAAAAAGAGGAAGACTTGAAAGGAAAAATGATCAAAATCTTCGCTGAAATTTTACAGAGAAAAGAAAGGAGTTGAGAGGACATCAATGAGGCTTACCATGTGCACACTAATTATGCCAGAAGACATAGGTTCACGAAAAAAGTGCATGTAAGACTTGCCAAAAAAAACAAAAACAACTAGAGACGAAGTATACAAAAAAATCCAGAGAAGGGACGATTACATTCAAGGGAAAAGAGTTGATCATCTGAAACAGATTCCACAGAGAATTCATGAACAATGTAGACAATATCAATTTTTAACAAATCAGTTAAATAAAAACAGAATAATGTGCAGATGGTTGGTATCAGAAGGGGTACTGGTATCTTGGCTAGAAAAAAGATTTAAATAGAGAAGATAGAAGCAGCACAGGAATTCTATGAAACATACTGCACATGGGAAGAAGAACAAGGAAGTAAAGAGGACCTAGAAAGTAGAAGTCAAGAAGAAGAAACATCAGAAGACAAGGAAAGAAACAGGAAAGAAGAACAGAGGCAAGAAAGAGAGAGAGCAGAAAAGGAAGCCGCGAGAGGGAAAGTCAGATACAAACCAGAAGCAACAAAAAACATCCCATCTAAAGATGGACCAGGGAATAACAATTATCTCAATAAACTTATATGAACTGAACGCACCAAAAAAAAAGAGCTCAGATGTTTAATAAACTTAGGAAACTGAAGGCGGATATAACCTGTATATAGGAAGTGCACATTAAAAGGAAACATAGGAATTTACTTGAAAAAAAAAGTTGAGTCTTTTTATTGGTGGTATCTGAGTTTGGCTCTTCTTACTCCTTACTTGTTTATATCACAATCTGATAAAACCCATTCTTACCCTAATGATTTTTTCAGAATTTCTTCACTAAAATGCTTGGTCTCTTCAGCTACACTTTACTTCCATCAATTCTATTTTTGTGCTATTTTTGTATTTGTGCTTTTGGCTGGATGTTTTATTATTGTCGACTCAGAATAATTGATCAATCACATTTTATTACTGATAGTGCTTTGACATATTGGCTTTCTAAATGGATCTTATTTCAATCAATTTGAATGACTCTTCATACAAAACAGAGAGATTACCAGATCCATGAATACCTCTAAGTAGGAGGTTATAGTAGACACCATGTATTTTCTAAAATATCTAAATTAGAGTATTTCTTATTTATATTTGTGTTTACAGTTTCTGGCCCCTATTCTGGCCCCTATTTATTGCTCAAATAATTCCATATAGTTCTGCTCCCTCCTGGGACTCATATAATAGAGATGAAGTAGAACTATGTGCCCTACTAAATTGATGGCATTTCAATATTTTTTCATTCTATTTTAATGCTTGGGAAAAAATTGAATTGTCTGACCGCCTCAGCAAAATTCCATAAATTGTGGCAATTTCTGGCATATTTTATCTAAAGCAATACCAGTTGTTGTTCAACTTACAACAATTCATTTAGTGACTGGTCAAAGCTGCAACATCACTGAAAAAAGTGACAATTTTTCACACTTAAAACTGTTGCAGCATCCCATGTTCACATATTCCAAATATGGGCACTTTACAAGTGGCATACTGACAATTGCAGTGTTCCAGGGTCATGTGATCACCTTTTGAGACTTTCTGACAAGCAAAATCAGTAGGAAGCCAGCTTCACTTAACAACCATGTTACTAACTTAACTACAGTGGTTGACTTAGCAACTGTGATTGTAAAATGGGGCAAAACTCACTTAACAATTACCTTGCTTAGCAATGGAAAATTTGGAGTCCATTTTGATTTTAAGTCAAAGAACTGGCTGTGAGCCATTCAGTTGTAAATATTTAATGTATATGGAGGCTTTTATTAAAATTGGTTTGTAGTCTTCATATAAGTATAGTTCTTGACTGGCAATAGTCATTTTGAGAATCGTGACTTTATTTCAACTTCAGATACAGTTATACATGCTGAACTTCCTGGATCTTAAAATATCACAGAAAAAGTTTGTATATCATATATTATTATCATAAATAATATAATAATAGATAGGTTCACCAGTTTAAGTTATATATTAAAAAGGCTGGAAAACATGCAACACCTCCAACAACAGCCCATGACAAAGCCAATCTAATGTATTCCAGCCTCAAAATTATGAGTCTATAGGCTTCATTGCTCTCTAGATCCTTCATGCAGAAAGGATGATTTTCCTGCTTCAGTCTTGTCCCACAGCTGCCGTCTGCTCGCCACACACCTCAGCCAGGTTGGGGAATGTGCCATTCCCTGTCTCCAGACTTGCACTGGGCCTCCACCTGCTTGCTAGATACTCTATCTCCCTTTTTCACAATGTGTTCATTTGTTTTGAAAGAGGCAAAGGTATAATAGTTTCATGTTGTGGCCCAGCAGGAGCCGTTGGAGCTGCCACCAGACTCCTACAGCGAGGGGCCCTATGAGTCGGCCTTGGAGGATGTGGAGGACCCTGGACAGGGTTCCGACTCCGATCAGGGCGCAGAGAGATTGGTTGGCCACCAGGTGGTGCCTGAGCCTTGGATCAGTGGGAAGGAGACAAGGGAGAATGATCCAGAAACCAACAGTGAGTTGTTCCGGGATGCACACCGTCGAAGAGCTACTCAGCATCAAGAATAACTACGTAATTACAGGAGGTAATTATGCTCAGCTGATGGTCATTAGGCTCCTCTCCACACTATAAAAGAGACTGCTTGTGCCACGCCCTTCTTGCAGAAGTCAACGCTTGGACTAAAGAGAAACTAACTTGACAGGCTGGATTGCTGCCAGAGTTTGTTTGAATTGCTGCCAAGGTTTGTCGGACTTGCTGCCAAGGTCCTAATTTGTTTGTTTACTTGGCTTTCAGCCACCAAGAATCTGGTCTTGCTATTAAAGGACGTTCTCATTAAGCGTGTCTCGGCTTTCGTTACTGGACAGAGGAGGGGGTCAGAACAGTTTCATATGCAGCATCTTGAGGAGCTAGAGGGGATTCTAGAGGGGATTCTTGTTTTCTAGACATGTATCATGTATTTTCCATTATGGCAATCATTTTATAATATGTTTCTCAGAAATACATGGTTTTGAAACTCTACTTATGCGTAGCACAAAGTTTACCAATGATTGTTTCATGACATTTGCTTTTTAGGTACTCAGATGTGCATTTTTGTTTGCTTGTTGCATTTATATTTCACAATTTTTCACAGAAATTTATATTGGGATGGTCAATCCTGCAAGGTAGGCTGACAAAGAAAAGCTAAGCCAATTCACCAAGAAAACTTCCATGGCAGAAGTTGGACCGGGATTCACAAAGTCTTAGATTCAAATTTTGATCACTGCACCACACTGTAGGAGGCAGGAATTATTTGGTTATGTCTGATATCATTTTCCCCCAAAACTACAGAAGAAATTATTAATTAGGTTTTATCCTGCCCCAGAATGTAGTCATTAAGAATTTAATTATAGAAAGAAAATTTATGAGGACTTTTCGAATTTATACCAAAAAGGCAGAATGCACAGTTTAGTGTAACTCTAAATGAATATATAATTCATTTGATGAACTGCACCTACAATACTGTATTATTGATAAATTTGAATGTAATTGAAAAAACTGGTAATACAATAATAATTATGTTTTGAAATTGTAATGACAAGTCATATTATATTGCAAAGTGCTTTTCCTGGGATTTTAAGAGTTAATGGGTTGTAAATTTTCCACATTTGTATGATTAAGCCAAAATAACAATATACACAATAATGAATGAACGAATGGATGATTTCATCTATTTTACATTATTAATGTAAAATTAATAATAGGGTGGGAGCGGGCAGCCAAATGGTGGGATTTTCTGGTTTGCTGAACTAAGCAATCTTAAGATCCTGTTTGCCCAAACTGCTGCGAACCAATTGCAGCTCACCACTGCTTACCATTGCAATAGCCAATCGAATGCATTGGATCTCCAAAGAAAAACATTTTTTGTATGGATATATGCTGCAACTGCCTCATCCATTCCAAAGAGAATGAGATGCAGAATTGAACAAAGATGTGAGTAACTGCTCACTAATTGTTTTATTAATGGAATTATTTGCATCAGCATCAGCAACAGTTGGTTAAAGTTTGTTAAAGAGGATTTTGAGAAAAATTCAAAATAACCAATCAAAGAATCTGATGGTCTTTTTCTGTCTTCAGATATATAAAACAATTCCTTGAAGGCTTCTGGCTGGGAAGTCATTCTGTGGGCATCAAGATATAGGCACTCTCTGAGTTAAGAACAAATTCTGTCATCTTTATCCCAAATTCATATTTACATCAGATTTCAACTTTCAATTCCCAAACATTAGGGGTGCTCAAAAGTTGTGACATACCTTGGGGATTGTAAAGATATTTTGGTTACTTTGATATAATTTAGATGTGCTTGGTAAGTAACTACATAAATAATATAACTTTAACATTTTGTTTGTTTCATTTTTAATCCATACTTCTGCAAATTTGGTTTGAACAATAACAATATGTCTTTTATAAAGTTTAAACTATGAAAATTTGGGTTTTATACCATAAAACTAAAGTCAATTCAAGAAAAACCCACTGGAATTAAATATCTCACTCTCCTAAAGGCAAGGTGATTTGACTCAAAATGGCAAATAACATTCTTCTTTCTCAAGCCAATAAACTGCTAAAGCTGTGCAATATTTTGATGAACTACTGAAAACAGGCTGTATTCTGTGTTAAAAATGCATACACTACTCATGATTCTTATCAAGCATTGTGCGACTTCAGTAGTTGGTCAACTCAAGAAAGAAATTTATCATCAACTGTTTTAAAGCAGATCATATTGGCTGCTCCAATTCAAAATATCTGTCAACCTTCCACCATTTTAGAACTGAAACAAATCAGCCATTCACTGTTTTAAATACTATGTCAGCTATCCAGCATTTTAAATACTATAACAAATCAGCCATTTGCTATTTTAAATACTGTAACAAGTCAGACTACCCACAGTTTTAAATATTGCAATGGGTCAGCCATCTGCTATTTTAAATCCTGTAACAAATCAGCAGTTCACTATTTTGACTCCTGTATCAAGTCAGCTGTCTATCATTTCAAATACTGTAACAGATGAGAGCTACTTAAGACTTTGTAATTAATACTTGAAATATTTTGTAGTATTGTTATACTGACTAATTAACATGGATTTTGTTGCCTTTCTAAAATTGTTAATAATTTATTATAACCTTCAAGAAGAATGTTAAAAAACCCCTCCCTTTTAGAAACTAGGACTAGCCAAACTACTTGATACATTGTAGATAAAACAAGTTCATTTTCAGCTAATGAACAAAGCAAATGCTCAAGCACTGGGAAAGCACTGAGAATGTATCTTACCAGAGGTGGTATTCAGCAGGTTCTAACCAGTTCTGGAGAACCGGTAATGGAAATTTTGAGTAGTTCAGAGAATCAGTAAATACCATCTCTGACTGGTCCCACCCCCATCTATTCTCTGCTTCCCAGCTGATCAGGAAGAAATGGGGATTTTGCAGTAACTGTCCCTTAGGGTGAGGAGGGAATGGAGATTTTACAGTATTTACAGATTTTTCCCCTGCCATGCCCACCAAGCTTTTGGGTTCCTTCTTCTCAGCTTTATGTTCAATCTGAATGAAGGAAAAAGAAGGCTGGCAGATTGACAGTGTGTCAGGGTTCCATATAACATCCAAAATTAAATCAGAGTCCAAGGCAAAGTATTGCTCAAAGTTCCAATTTATTAAGAGAGTCATGTTGGCACACCTGGGAAAACCCGAATCTGAAAGCTTCACTGTTTTCCCCACCCAGCTGAAAGTTCAATATCCTGCCCCCATACCCACAAGTCCATCACATGGTCCAATCTTCCACTGCCATGCTGGCAGTTCCATCCATCCAGTTCCGGTCATGTGTAGAGGTATAGAGACAAAGGATGACCTTGGATTCTAGAAAGGATTTTTATTTTTACAACATCACATTCTACTCCTTACTATTCCTCCTCCCAATTCCCCACTAATGAAACAGCATAGTAGAATATAATATTAGTATGGCAGACCAAAGATCCCAAAAGGAACTGGCTGCAGGCCTGACAGGTGGCCTCTCCTCAGAAGAAAAACATTTCCTGAAAAGAGAATAATGTAGGGGTTAACATAATAGAATTAACCACCTCTCCCCCCTTTGGGGGTGGCCTTTTGGCTTATCGGGAAACTTATCATGGAATTGTTTTACTAACTTATCTGCTTACCCAAGTAGCTTTAGACAAAGGGTACCCCTTCCAATGCACTAAATACTGTAAGCGATCCCTATATAGCCTGGAGTCTAAGATTTTTTTCACCTCATAATGTGTTTCCCCTTTTGTCAATACAGGAGGAGGGGGAGGTTGGATGGATTGTCTTATGCTGGACCCAATTACTGGCTTCAAAATGAAATACTGGGTAAAATTTCCCTAGAACTCTGGGTAGACTGAGTTGAATTGTAACTAGGTTAATTATCTTCACTATTGGGAATGGACCTAGAAATTTTGGGGCAAATTTCTTGCTAGGCATTCTTAATCTTATGTATTTGGTAGATACAAAAACTTTGTCCTCCACGTGAAAGTGAGTTGGAGTGAGTGGTGTTTATCAGCTTGCTTCTTGTAGGCTTCTGCCACTTCCACTAGAGCTTTCTTCGTATTTTCCCACTCCTTTCTTTAGTGTGTCCATCCATTCAGTCAGAGACATAGAGGAGGGAGGTTCTCTAGGCAGCTCAGGCATGGGAACAAATTCCATGCCACTGGTAATTTGAAAAGGAGTTAATCCAGTGCTGCTGTCATGTTATTTATGACAAAGTGCTTATATAATCTCTAATAAAATCAAAACAATGCCAGTAAATTATTTTAATCTTGGTTAAAAAAAAAAGGAGAAGCCAGAAGAAATTAATCCTCATTATAATTTCCGACAGGGCTACTACGAAAAATGTTTTTTTTTAAACATAGCAAAACAACCCCATTCTCTTTGGATGTTATGCTGTGATTAACAGTGCAGGGAATGGAATGTCTGCTAACTTCTTTAGAGTATCTACTTAAGATGCTTCTTTGCTGGGGAAAAGATTTGTCATTGTCAAGAGCAGCAGCATGCTCAATCATAGCCTTGGTCAGGCTTAGCAGAAAGGAAGAGAACTACAACCCTGAAAAGAGAAGTGAGTGGAAAAAACAAGTGGATATTTCTCTTAGCTTGTTTGTATATGCATTTAACAGAACATTTTTGTGGAAAATCAAAGAATGAAGTCATTTGATATAATTGAATTGACTTAAGCAAAATTATGTAAGAGTGTCCATATGACAAGTACTGCAAAATCCTCTGAATATTACACCATATGACGACAACATCATTGGCTTGCTGATTAGAATGAAAACTGTTTGTGTACTGTATACACAATATATAGCGTGTGTATATAGTGGTTAAGTTTGTTCTTGTGTTACAATGGTTAACTAGCGTTTGTAAAGTCAAACATTCTCCCCCCCACCCTAGTTTGAAGGAAAAACTAAAGGGAGAAATAGTTCTTTTTAATTTAATTAATCTAAAAAAATTAAAAAGAAGAAATTACATTACTGAAATGCAATGATTCTGATACTAAATTTCAGTTATTAATATCAAAATGCTTTAGCTACTGAAAAATGGGTTTTAGTCAAGCTGGTAAAATTTACCTGCTTTGCAGTTAGTGTTCATCAGACAACTAAATCTATGTTCTCAGTTCAGATATCCCAAAGGATACCTATATATCTCAGCAACTTTATCATCCTAAACAATTACTGAATGTCTCAATTAAGAGTTCTTATTATAATATTTACAAAGCTGCAAGTGATTAAAGATATTGAAAAAGAGGACTATTTTGGAAGCTACAGCTCAGGACTTTTATAAACTTTTGCCTTGAATATGGATTATAAATGTTAACATGGAATATAAACAGTGGTGTGCTGCAAATTTTTAACAACTGGTTCTCTGCCCTAATTACTGGGTGGGCGGGCATGGGTTGGTAGGCATGGCCAGGGGTGTGACAATTCTCAGTCTCCTGCAGCACTCTGCCAGTCAAAATGGGGCGCAGGTGTTAATTACAAAACATGGGCTTTGTTTTGTGACATCCAGATTCAGCGAGAAAGGGGCATGAACTGCACAGAAAATACACTTTTATTTGGTTATGAAGAAATATTCCCAAAGTCAGATGTACACTAAATGTAGATTGACTTTTAGCTACACACCTTCCCAGCAAACAGCAAATTGTGAAACTCCAGGTAAAGGGGATTCATTTTAGGATGAGTAACCACAGTTTGCATATTAAAGGTTCCTAAAAGAATGCTGGGAAACTATATTTTAAAGAACATTTGAGGGAGGAGTGCATAAAATAGCCTTTCTTTGCCTGAGGCTGTAGATACCTGGCTCCAATCAAAACATTGTTTTTGTAGCAACTGATCAACACTGACAGGTTAAGCCACTAGTATATGAAAATAAAAGCAAACTCCACTCCCTTCTAGTACTAATGATGTTACTTAGTTTGCTAATGAAACATCTGCAAGAAAACCATCAAGCTCAGAGAGCACCAAGGACCCCACAGTTCAACCCTGAGCTACAAATGTCGGCGCTTCAGGTTCATTTACACTTTCACAGCCTACCAGCTGATCAGCGCAGCTCCCATTCAGGAACCTGCAGCTTCCCCACCCTGAATGGCAATCCCAGGGAGGCAGCGGGGGGGATAGGGGCAAGCTGTGCAGGGAGGGGGGAAGCCAGTGGTGGATTTGCTGGTTCACTAAACTAAGCAGGATCTTAACATCTGGTTCACCTAAACTGGTGCGAACTGGCTGCAGCCCACCACTGAATATAAATTGAACTCTTCAAAAAGAAAAAGCCTTTTAATTATTTGAGAAAATTGAAACAAGTTATACTTTTTCCCAAAAAACCACATATAAGAAAAAATGTGAAGTATTTGATACCTAAGGCTCAGGTTGAAGAATTTATATCAGCATTAAAAAAGACTAATGGTGCTATTTTGTACACCAATCCACAATTAAAATTTAAATTATTATTAACAGATGAACATGGTAGATATATTACAGTTAAAGTTGAAATGCAGGGGATTAAATCTATTATAGTAGTTAGTCTTTATGTTCCAAATGATAAAATAAAGTTCTCTAATTATCTTAGGGACAAATTAACTATTTTTTAATGTGAGAATTGGCACATGATGGGATTGGAATGGAGTTTCTGTTCCACAATTAGATAGAAATAACTTCAAATAAGGGAATTAAACTTAACCAAGGCAATTGCTTTTCAAAAAAGAAAAGTTGTTTTTGAAATAATATATAATCTGTCTTTGATGGATACTTGGAAAGAGGAGCTATGCTTCTAGGGAATAAACCTATTTTTCAGAAAGACATATTTTGGAGAATTGATATGATGTGGCTTTCTAAGAATTTTGCAAATAATACCTCTGAAAACAGTTTCATCTAAAAAAAATTCTGCTCACAACCCTGTCAGCTTGGTACTATGAAAAAAAATCTAGAAGTTTTAGATATAAACTGAAGTATCAGAGAAAGACTTGGTGGTGAATGACTACAGGAAGAAACTAACCAATTTTCTTTACAATAATTTAGATAAAGATACAGGTGTAAAGACCATTTAGCTGTGGTGGTTCAATGGGTAGAATGCAATACTGCAGGATATTTCTACTGACTTCCAGCTACCTGTAATTTGGCAGAATCTCACCAAGCTCAAGATTGACTCAGGCCTCTATCCTTCCATGGTTGGTAAAATGAGGACTCAGATTGTTGACTCTGTAAACCACTTTGAGAGGGCTGTGAAGTGATATATTCTAAGTCCTATTGCTATTGCTATGTGGGATGCCATTAAAGCTTTCATAAGATTTTTAAAATGCAATATGATTATTGAAAGTTAAAAAAAGAAGTTTCAAGAAGGTTGTTTAGGATGCAATTAAAAAGAATATTTACAAAAAAATCACTGACAGATGCATATATTATATATAGGATAACTTTTTACAACAACAATTATCTGTTACAATTACCTGTTATAGATAATTAACAATAACTAACTAAATAACTAACAATAACTAACAATTGTTAATATAACAATTGTTAGATAATTAACAATTATCTATAAGGGAAAGAGATAAATTGAAATATGTAAACAGAAGAATTTTAAGTTTATAAATAAATCTGAGAAATTGTTGACATACAAATTGAGAAAGCAAAGAGAAAAAATTCTGATATTAAAATTTCAAGATTTAAGGGTTTAGTGGGCAATGTGAGAAAATAGAAAACTTTTCTTATTATTATTCTAATTTATACAAACCACAAGGTATTTCTTTATGCAAAACAAAGTAACATCATAAAAGAACAAAATTTACCAAAACTTTAAAACCCTAGAGAAAAACTATGAACAGTTCTAAAACGACTGCAGAGAAATCAGAACTATAAAAAAGATCAAAACAAGGAAGAATCAAATGAAGTATCTGAAAATTAGTAATGCGTTTTTTTGAAAATTAATGTACAATTTAGAAATGTTTTTATTAAGGTTTACGGATAAAGTCATTCTTTTTCTATTTTGTTTTGTTTTTCTTCTTTTTTGCACTTTTACTTTTTCTGAGATTTCTCTTTCATACCTTTTTCTGATTATTTTGTTCTTGTACTTTAAAAAAATCAACAGTTATATATGAGTCATTGACTGAAGTGGCATGCCATAGAACTTGAACAAATAAAATAAATATAAATATAATAAAGGATTTATTACTATGCTATTGCTCTGTGGTGTGTTACCCAAAAAATTATAATTTTTCTGCCTTGATTTTTATTTTGACTAGGTTCCCCTTGCTTTGTATCTTGGTTTATGACTTCTTGTTCTCATTAAGTAACTGAATATGGATTAGTTTTAACATATTGGAAAAGGACACGTATATTTAAATTATTTTACATAGAATATGCATATCATAATGTGTCATGATTTTAGATTTCTTCTCAAGCTTGTTGGATCAAATTCTTTCTGAACAGAGGAATGAGAGTAGTAAATTATACACAGTATATTTAGCTAAATTACATAAATAGAAAACATTGACATATTTTAAAATGTAAATTATTTAGACACTTTCATTGACCATTTAATGCTCAACAACTAAGAATGCAATCCCATGCAACTCTGTTCAAAGTCCCACTAAATTTAATGAGATTGATTTTCTGGTAAAATATGCATTGGAATACAAAGTAATTTATGTGTCTGCATTATTAAATTGTCCCATTCAAGCTATTAAAACAAAGAAAATTCTTGCTGCAAATTATATCTGGTAGAGGACAGAAAAATCTAGCAAAAAATAATAAATCTTATTATGAATAAGATACAAAGTTATCAATTGTAATATACATACATATGCAAACAAAGAAATGTCAGTAAATGTAGATATTGATTTGTTAGAAGTTATATATACTTCTGGGTAAAAAAAATTAACTACTGTAATATTTTAGGGTTGTGTGATATCACAAACATACCATAATTCTTAAAGGTTATTGATTCTCTGACAATTCAAGTCAAAATTTGTGCACTGTTGCTAGAGGTGCTTGAAATATTAAAGAATAACATGAAATAGTAAAAATGCAATAGCTATACATAGTTTATACTTATATATACTATAGGTTTCTTGGAACAAGCTTGCTATCCTATGCCCTTCATATGAAGGGAACCAATGATGATAATGATGGTGATAGTTTATACTTAAAGGTGATGTTTCAGCTTTTGAAACTCCTTGAAAGTTTTAACTAAGGACAAGACAAAAGTTGAATATCTGAAAGATGAATATAATTCAATAATGTTTATGTTACTGAATTAATAGATGAATCTTTTATTATGTGCTTACAGTCTACTAAAATACACATAATTTAATCCTATCATTAAACAATAACAAAGAAAGAACTGAATATTCTTTTGGTGGCTTATATATTCATTCATTTATTCGTTCACAAAAAGATCTTATGACATAATTTCAATAATCTTATTTATTAAATTGTAAATATGTCTTGAAGGATAAATTTGGTTTCAAAAAGGACATTCATTATTGAATAAGGATTTCAAATTTCTTAGCTTAATTATTATACAGTTTTGTATTTAGTAATTTAATATTTTTGATGTAAGTATATGAATATAAACTTTTCTGGATTTATTTTTTATGATATCAGCTTTTTACATTTTTTCTCAGATATACATAGTTTTATACAACATTTCCAAATAATTGATGTTTGTCTTCCAGGCTTCAACATTCTATGTCACAAAATCTAAGACATTTTTTTCACTAAACTTGTGATCTGCTTGACAACATCCATATTTAATGAATATTTCAAATCTATAAATATCAGTCACATTTAGCATTACAACAGGAGCCCTACATCCCCCTACAACACTGAAATGACATGCAATTTTAATGATCCCTGTTTAATTCTCAACACAGAATTTTCAGGTATGTGTGAATTTTTCAAACCTTCTATTAATTGCTTTTTTTTCCAAATTGGACCACAAGCGATTCTATCTTGTTTAGCAGTCAAATGATACAGTCAAAATTTTCATGACATTTGTTTTTATCATAACATATGACACTGCCATTCTTTCATTTTGAAACAAGCATTTGTATTTCTATGCAAATCTAGATAGATGGATTCTATCTTGTTTAGCAGTGAAATCATACAGTCAAAATTTTCATGACATTTGTTTTTATCATAACACATGACACTGCCATTCTTTCATTTTGAAACAAGCATTTGTCTTTCTATGCAAATCTAGATATTCACTTGTTTGTCTGTCAAAGTGTTTATAAATATTAAATTGTTTATCATTAAACTTCAAAAGCTACTGCTAGTGGCAATTGAGGGTAAAATTTTAGTGATAAATGGGCTGAATAGAAATCATTACAATGATTTATGCCAGCTGAAATATTATTTTGTAGGCTAAAACTATTTTTTGGAAGCTAAGAAAGTAAGAGAGAAATACAGAATAAAATAATAAAAGTAAGACAGAAAAGACTGTATAATACTTTTAAAATGGATAAAAGAGAAGCTTACATTACTAAGCACAGATTTGGGGCAAACTAGTAAAAAAATTCTAATATTCTGGATAAATTCACAAATAATGCTAAAAAAATGTGGCATCTTCAATTTTCATTTAGGAATTTTGGTATTATAGCTTATTAATCGTTTTTTGTCAGCATATTATAAAAAACTAAAGCTGTTGTAATTTAGCAAGCCATGGATTTGCTTAATTGAGTATGATGTCTGAATATAGCCATTGTATCTAATGGAATTTCACATGCTTCCAGCAACAATCTTCCCTTTTTTAAGTGACAGCACATATTTACCAAATTTAATATCAGCTTAATCACATCTTAGTCACATTAGCTATTTAGGATGAATTCTGCAAAACTATATCTGTTACCCATAAATAATCCTCCCTTTTCATTGGATTAAGTACTTCTGAGTAAACAGAACATTTTACCCTTAGTCAATATATGTGAAAAGGAAGAACCAATGTACAAATGATGATGCTTTCTAATGTATATGGCAACATATGGTATTATTGCTGTTGTAGAAAATTCTATTTGCTAGAAAAAGAGTATAGTTGCACAATACTTTTTGATTAGTAATGACAAATGTCATCTTAGCAATCATTTGAAAGAATTTAGCATATATATTGTCTGGCAAAACTGAAGACTAAAATTAATGTGAAACGTGTTTTTCTCTATTATATTTTAATATTTTTTGTGTATGGACTCATCTGAGGAAAATAGGTGTTTATTGTTTTATTGCAGTCTCATGGGATCTTGTTAACATGTCACTTAGATATAAGGAGAAACTGGGTATTTAAACAGGTAAAGGATTTTATAAGATGACCTGCATAAGTACCATGGAACATTAATGTGGATTTGAGTTCAAGAATTCAAACTTGGCAGTATGATTTTTAGGAATGTAAACTGAAATCTGTATGCCTGGGACAATAGAAGTAATATCTAATTATAATGTTTTTCTCTTTTCCTGACTATCATACTGGGATATATTAAATGTTTTAAAATGTTCTTGTGATGTCCTTAAGTAAGAGTGAAATGCTAAGAGACTTGTAGAATAGATAAATGAGAAAAATATTGGTTTTTAAAAAAAATAACAACCTAAAACCCTACTAAAAAGGCACAATTTGATTAGCAATACAATAGCAGAGTTGGAAGAGACCTTGGAGGTCTTTTAGTCCAACCCCCTGCCTAGGCAGGAAACTCTATACCGTTTCAGACAGATGGCTATCCAACATCTTCTTAAAGACTTCCAATGTTGGGGCATTCACAAGCTGTTCCACTGATTAATTGTTCTAACTGTCAGGAAATTTCTCCTCAGTTCTAAGTTGCTTCTCTCCTTGACTAGTTTCCACCCATTGCTTCTCGTTCTACCCTCAGATGCTTTGGAGAATAGCTTGACTCCCTCTTCTTTGTGGCAACCCCTGAGATATTGGAACACTGCTATCATGTCTCCCCTAGTCCTTCTTTCTCTTAAACTAAACATACCCAGTTCCTGCAACCGTTCTTCATATGTTTTAGTATCCAGTCCCCTAATCATCTTTGTTGCTCTTCTCTGCACTCTTTCTAGAGTCTCCACATCTTTTCTACATCGTGGCGACCAAAACTGAATGCAGTATTCCAAGTGTGGCCTCACCAAGGCATTATAAAGTGGAATTAACACTTCACGTGATCATGATTCTATCCCTCTGTTTATGCAGCCTAGAACTGTTGGGTTTTTTGGCAGCTGCTGCACACTGCTGGCTCATATTTAAATGGTTGTCCACTAGGACTCCAAGATCCCTCTCACAGTTACTACTACTGAGCAAGGTACCACCTATACTGTACCTGTGCATTTCGTTTTTGTTGCCTAAATATAGAACCTTACTCTTTTCACCATTGAATTTCATTTTATTAGATAGTGCCCAATGTTCAAGTTCGTCAAAATCCTTCTGTATCTTGAGCCTATCTTCTGGAGTGTTGGCTATTCCTGACAACTTGGTGTCATCTGCAAATTTGATGAGTTCCCCATTTATTCCCTCAGCCAAATCATTGATGAAGATGTTGAAGGGTACTGGGCCTAAAACAGAGCCTTGGGGTACTCCACTGCATGCTTCCCTCCATATAGATGCAGTTCCATTGAGGACTACACGTTGAGTGCGGTTGGTCAGCCAGTTAAGAATCCATTTGGTGGTGATGCTATCTAACCCACATTCTTCTACTTTATCTAGTAGTAGGTTATGTCTACCTTATCAAATGCCTTACTGAAGTCCAAGTAAACTATATCGATGACATTCCTCTGGTCCACTAATCTTGTCACCTTATCAAAGAATGCAATAAGATTAGTCTGGCATGATCTGTTTTTTACAAACCCATGTTGGCTTTTGTCTATTACTTTGTTTGCTTCTAGTTCATTGCTTGATTATTTTTTCCAGAATCTTTCCTGGTATTGAGGTCAGGCTGATAGGTCTGTAGTTTCCTGGATTTGATGAAGTTGATAAAGGTCTTGCAGTTATCTTAAGACTACTTCACAGATAGTTCCTGTTTTGACAACATATGGTCAAGAATATGGGGAGTCAGAATTATTGAATAAAAATAAAACACCGTTAATCAGAAATCTCATGTATTACCTGATTAGTGAAAGACTGGATTCTTTCTGTGAATTGTGTTTTGTATCTTTCTTCCACACTGGACTATCCAGTACTGCTGCTTATTATTCTTTGTGAATTAATAAGGTCAAAAGGCCTTATTAATAAGATCAAAGGGCCTTCAGAGCCTGTGTTTATATATTCGGAGGCTTTTAAGCTTTAAAATCTGGATCTGTGCTATCCCATTAAAAATAAAACCTTAAGATTTTATGTCATACCTGATATCTCCAAACTTATTTGATAGATATTTTGTTTATTTGTGTAATTATATTTATACAAAACAGTGATAGGTTGCTAACCCATTTACTACCAATTTGCTCATGCTCGTGTGCATGCTTACACATGCACACAATGCTTCTGCACATGCGCAGAAGTGGCGAGGCGGGTAGGTGGAGCCTCTTGCCACTGCCACTCCCAGTTTGAACCAGGAGCAACCCACCTGTGATATAAAGCTTTTAGGAATAAGTTGTGCTTTTAAAAATCCCACTCATTAACCTCTCCCACACCAGCTAACAAGGAAATATTGTGCATTGTTGAGCATCCCGAAGTGCCCCAAAACTTTTGGAAATTCTGGAGAAGATTCAAATTTTTTTACTACCAGTTCTGTGGGCATGGCTTGGCAGGTCTGGCATGGCTTGATGGGCATGGCATGATGGACATGGCATGGTGGGCGTGGCAGGGGCAGGATTCTGTAAAATCCCCATTCCCTCCCAATCAGCTAGGACTCGGGAGGCAGAGAATAGATGGGGGCGGGGCCAGTCAGAGGTGGTATTTACTTTAATGTTCTTGACTTGCGACCGGTCTTAAGTCCTCGACATTTGACTGACCGTCCAGCAACCAAAGGCTCGCGCCTATTGGCTAAGACGTGCCGGGCTGGAAGTGGGCTTTTTTCCTTGTTACTATTGGTTGCTCTGCTTTACAGATCCGGTATTAATAGCTGTCAAGCAGAGCAGGGTGCTGAATTGTACATAGTTACCTTTGCGAGTGGTTCTGTTCAATAAAAGCTGTTCCTGTTACCTCAGTAGTCTGTCACCTCATCTGTCAGTCCTTAGTTCTTCACTGGCGACGAAGATGGGATTCTGAGGAACCCCAGCAAAAAACAGCTAAAAAAATTCTTTTTTTCTTCTCCTTTTCCTCAGCGTGGTAATTGGCTGCAATGGCTTCTCTCTCCCATTTTGCCCCTTTTGGTTCCACCATGGAATCATGGGCTGGGTTTTTGGAGAGGTTCAAATGCTTTTTAATAGCCAACAATTACCATCAGCTTCTTGAGGATCGAAAATGTGGTTTCTTCCTCAGTTTGTGCTGACCTGACATATTCACGACCACAAGAGATTTGGCCGCTCCTGTGGCTGTACATGCCTTATTGTGGGACATGCTAATTTCCAAGCTAAAAAACTACTATGATCCGATGCCATCTTGCATTGCCCACCACTATCATCAGCTGACACCAAGAAGATTTCCATCTCTCTGCTGATCGAGGAAGCTCCATACTGCATGGAAGTGGACTCTGGCTCCTCCAGGTCCCTTCTTTCATGAAGCACCCTGACCACTCTGTGTCCAATCATCTCCCAGGACCACCTGACCAAGGCTGACACCACCTTAAAGGACTACCAGGGGACTGAAATTCCTACCCTGCGTCACCTGACTGGTCAGGATGACTATGGGGCTTTCCCTGGCAGGCTGCCTATTATGGTGGTAGAAAAGCCCCTGCTCTTTTGGGCCTTGATTGATTCCCTCCCCTGGGCCTCTCGCTAGCGGGAGTACAGCAGACTTCCCCTAAGGCTGAGTCTGTCAAAGACATCATCCAGAAGTTCACTGACATCTTCAACAGTACTCTGGGTAAATACAAGAGGTCCCCTATCTCCCTTAACCTACACCACCAGGTTGCCCCCATCAGGCTTAAGGCCCGCCCGGTGCTGTTTGCCTTGAGGCCAAAATTGATGCAGAGCTGGACAAGCTCTTGGTGCAGGGTGTCCTAGAACCTGTCGACCACTCCAAATGGGAGACCCCATTAAGGCCAACAGATCCATTAGGATCTGCGCTGATTACAAATTGACCATCAACAAGGGTCTTCAGGCAAACCCATATCCAGTTCCTGTGGTGCAGCACTTGCTCCACTCATTGGGGCAGGGCTGCATCTTCGCGAAGCTGGATATGGCTCAGGCCTATCAGCAGCTCCTGGTGGATAACAAGGCTACAGCTGCCCAGACCATCGTCACTTACCGAGGGACTTTCCTCTGCCACAGACTACAATTCGGTGTTTCCATGGCCCCAGGAATCTTCCAGAGCCTTATGGAGTGATTGCTCCATGGGTTCCCAGGCCTTATCCCGTACTTTGATGATGTCCTGATCGCTGCCAGCAGTTGAAGTCCCACGAAAGGTTCTCAACTGTTTTAGGGGCGCGGGTTTAAAATTGAAGCGCAGCAAATGCTCCTTTGCTGAGACCACAGGTGGAATTCCTGGGCTTCCTTGTGGATGCCCATGGCATCCACCCCACCCCCTCCAAACTCGATGCCATGTGGAATGCCCCCACTCCTACCTTCAAGGCTGAATTGCAGGTGTTCTTCAGCCTATTAAACTTCTACACCCCTTTCATATTGCACAAGGCATCTCTAGCCAAGCCGCTCCATTAGTTGCTTGCGCATGCGCTTGCAGCTGTCAAAGCCATGCTTACATCAGCGGCTGTCCTAGTCCAATACAATGACAGGCTGCCACTGACGTTGGCTTGTGATGCCTCTCCCTATGGTGTGGGGGCTATCCTGATCCATGTCCTTCCTAATGGCTCGGAACTCCCCATCGTTTTTTATTCCTGGACACTCTCCTCTGCTGAGAGGAACTATAGCCAGATCAACAAGGAGGCTCTGGCTGCAGTGTCCGGGATTTAAAAAATCAACGAATACCTATATGGACAGCATTTTACTCTTCTCAGCAACCACAAGCCTCTCCTTGGGCTTGTAGTCTGTGACTGTCCTACCCCACCCATCCTGTCCCCTTGCATATCCAGGTGGACAGAATTTCATAACTATATGCTGCAATACTGTCCTGGGATGCAACTGGGGCACACCAATGCCATCAGTCCCTGCCCCTCCCTTCCATTGATCCAGACCCCTTCCCTGCCTCTTTGGTCCTCTCCGTCAAGGCACTCGACCTCCCTACTTCTGCCTCTGATGTGACTTGTTAAGAATGTAATCTAACAGTTGGGTATATATAAACCATGAGAGTAATACTGTATCTTTAATTATTGCTGTAAATGTAATTGGTTGCTGTTTCCTCAAGCAGCCATAAGATGGAGCCAGAATGACTGTTAGATGCTGATTGTTAGATGCTGATTGTTGGATGATGGTTGTAGATGTGCCATGTATTGTTCACCATGAATTATTGTGATTTTTGCAACTGTTAGTGACTTTTGTGTACTGAACTGTTTATATGATTCTGGATTGTGTTGTTGGATCGCCTCTTAACTGCGAACGTTGATGACTGACTGTCTTAACCATGTATGACTCGGACTCTGCATACCTCTATTTCCACAGAATACAACACTATCTGTTTTACAATTCAGTGTCTCCATATGCTGCTTTATGTGTTCTTCTACACCACACTTACTATGCTTCTCTGCATGCACTCATTCTCCTAATGGGGAGCTTACCTAACACTGGTTATAGTTATACCAGGTGTAGCTAAAGGAGAGTTGGTATTGATACAGACAGCTGTTTATTTTGTAATTGTTACTATCCTGGAGAAGATGGCACATGATCCATCAACAAGTCTATCACTGATAAACCGGTTGGATGGAACAAATTATGTTTCCTGGTCTATGAAGTGCAGTCTACTACTGCGTAGGGGGGATTATGGGATGCTGTACAGAATCCACCTAATGTACCTTCTTGGGATCCAGATGATGAGGACGATGCCAAGAAAATAGCAGATTTTCTTTTTTTATTAAAAGTTTTAAAAAGGTTTTACAAATATTTACCTCCCCTCCCCCACCCGAACCCAGCTCCCCCCTCCAACCTCCCCCCTGACTTCCCAGAGCAAATACATGGTATAAATCTTTAACAATCATATTCTAAAATAAACTAATAGACTTTAGGATCAACCCCCACTTGTACTTTAACTCCCCTTTTATTAAACTAACTCTAAACAAATTATATCATTCCTTGCTCCTTCAATTATAAGTTATCTGGAGTTTCTTAGTCCCATATTTATTTTGAATATAATCAATCTATCTTCTCCACTCAGCTTATATTTCTCATCTGAATGATCCTTGAGATATGCTGATATTTTAGCCATCTCTGCTAAGTTTGTTACTTTTAATGACCATTCTTGAATAGTAGGCAGATCTTCCTTCTTCCAGTATTGCGCCACCAACAGTCTTGCTGCCGTTGCAGGTTCAGAATCAAATTAGTCTCTATAACCGTACAATCAGTAGTTATACCTAACAAAAATAACTGAGGGGTAAACTTTATTCTCTTCTTAAAGATATTTTGCATAATCCACCGTATTTTTATCCAAAATGCTTTGACATTTTTACAAGTCCACCATATATGATAATACGTAGCGTCAACACAATCACATCTCCAGCATTTAGATTGTAGGTTTGGATATATACAAGCTAATTTTTTAGGATCTAAATGCCATCTATAAAACATCTTGTAGAAATTAGTAGGTTGACCTACTAATTGATCAAAGGCTTCTGAAAGAATATCCTTCAGGTTTTCTTGATTATTCTCTTTAAGGTCTCTTATTCGCAGAGCAAGTTCCATCTGCCTATATTGTAGCATTGTGATTTCATTTTCTGCATCGTGAACCTTGTTTTGGACTTCCTCCATTTTATTTGCTAAATTAACATTAAACTCATTAACATCTTCCACTTTTTCTTCCAATAGGGATACGTAGCCAGATAAGCATTTAAAGGTTTCCACAATATCTTCTCTGATCTCTTGGTTACGAATCTGAATTAAGTCTTTAATCTCCAAAATCTCCTCTGAGACCTCCTTGAAGGCAGCAAGGAGGTCTCAGAGGTATTTTAAGTTCTAAAGCAGCTGCATGGTCTTTTAGAGTATCATTTAAAACTCTTTGCAGCACCTGTTGAGTTAAGGCTTCCCCAGCAGGAGGAGGGGGGGATAGTAATGACTGCAATTTATTTGTTGGGGCTGGAGAGCTTCCAGCACTTTTAGAGGCCGATGTTGTTTTAACTTGTTTTGAAGCCATTTCTAACCTTCAGTTAAGCTTATCTTCCACGAAATTATCAAGTCCAAACAAGCCGTTTATTCCAATTAGTACTCTTGTAGGTTGCTAATAAATCAATGCTGTTTTAAGTGATTTTAAGCTCTGTAGTAGTTTGTTAAATTCCAACTCAGCCCCGCCTTCAAGACTCCAGCGCCATTTTATCTTCCATCTCGTTAATTTTAATAGAAGGAATTTTTAGAAGATGGAGTTAAAGTTTATATATACATACAGTTGTAAATTCTCTGGTATCTGCTCTGCCTGCTTTAAGCTCAGATGTAAATCAAACATTGTTATGCAGGGATGATCGTGAGCCTTGGTTTCTGCGGAAAGGCAGAATGAGTCCCAGGCATGGAGTTTGCCGAGTTTCAGGGGGGCTCACACCTTCCACACCCCAGAATTATCTCCTGGGGAGGTTAATGGAGCTCTCCCCAAGCTCAGCAGCTCTCCCCTTTCCTCTTCGTCCAAGGAAAGGGTTATCAATCTGTCAGACAACTGATATACGCTGCCCAAACAGTGTAACGCGATCTCGGGGCTGGAGCTACTTCAAAGAGCAGCTTCTTCAGGCTACATGAGCACCGGAAGTCAAGATAGCAGATTTTCAACAACGCAATGAATGAGTGTTGTGTATAATTGGTCTAACACTGACTGACCAACAATTAGTTCATATTCGTGGAGAGAATTCTGTTGCAAGATGTTGGGAGAATTTGAAGAGGATTTATGTATGTGACACAGTAGGTGCACATACACATATTACATGCAAACTGTTTAGGGCACGTCTTCTGAAAGGTGGAGATATGTTAGCTCATTTAAACTTTATGAAAGGAGTTTTCCAGGAGCTACATGAAAAAGAACTGATTTTTTCAGAGCTGCATCAAGTTTGCATCATTTTTTCCTCACTGGATGAGAGTTATGATGATTTTGTATCTTCCCTTGAAGTCCTAACCCAAAATGAACTAACATTGACTGACATAACTGCGCAACTGTTGGAAGAGTCAAGAAGAAGAATAGAAAAAGAACAACTGAGAGAGAAACTACCACAACATGAGGAGCCATCTTCGTCTGCCGATACTGTTAGAAAATGTTTTTCTTGGGGGCTAAGGCACATATAGTTAGATTCTGTAAAAATGCAAAACAACAGAATACTAGAAAAGCTAAGAAAAATGCTAATGTCTACTTAGCTATGTCTACTTTGGCTATGTCATAGGTTACAAAGCCAACCATAGGTCGTTTAGATTTTGGGAAAAAGGCACAGCTAAGGTATACTGTAGTGCTAGTGCTAGATTTATTGAAACCATTGAGTGGAATAAATTGGAATTTAATAATGATGTAGTTATTGACACCCAGGTAGTCCCTAGTGATGAAATAGTAAAACCAGCAATAGCAATTAAAGAAGTGCAGATACAGGAGGAATTAAAAGAACAGGAGCAGGTGAAACAGGAGAGTCCACTGGTGAGCCCTGAGTTGCCTAGATGTTAAACCCGTGAAATATGACCACCTGACAGATATCAAGCTACTATAGCTGTCAAGTAAATAAAGTTCCTGCTACTTATCATGAATTAACCCTGTATCCTAATGAGGAGCAGATAGCTTGGAAAACAGCAACGGAAAATGAACTGAAATCCTTACAAAATTTAGAGGTATATGAAAATGTCAGGTTACCCCCAGGTAAACATGCCATAGGATGTAAATGGATTTACAAGATTAAAACAAGTGTAGATGGGACTGTTACCCATAAAGCCAGATGAGTAGCACAAGGGTTTGATCAGTCAGCCAATGACTATGAGGTATTTGCACCTAGTTTAAGGGCTATAACATTACGTGCAGCATTAGTTTGGGCAACTAGGCATGAATATGTAGCGAATCATTTAGGTGTTGAGATGGCATATCTCCATGCACCATTGCAACATACTGTATATTTAAAGAAGCCTTTAGGATTAAACACTGATAATAACACTGATTGCTGGAAGTTAAAAAAGAGTCTTTATGGCTTAAAGCAATCAGGCTATGAATGGAATCAATGCATAGTGAAGGAATTAACAAAGATAGGTTTCAAAGCTGGCATGACTGATCCATGTTTGTTTAAAAAAGAAAGTGATGGTGTGATTTCATTGTTGCTATTGTTCACTGATGACATAGCATTAATCACTAAAACTGAGCAAGAAGCTATTGAGATTATTACACTGTTAAAAACGCAGTTTAAAATAAAACATCTTGGTGAGATTAAGCAGTATCTTGGTTTAAAAATAGATAAGACTAGGGGAGGATACAAAATATCACAAACTGAGAAAATTAACCAGTTACTCAGGACTTTTAAAATGGAACTGGGTAAACTGGCTAAAACTCCAATGGCTCAAGAATTTAGCCATAATGATGTACAAAGCCCTATATTTGATAAAGGTATTTATCAATCGCTAATTGGTAGCTTATCTTATTTTAGTAATTGGTCAAGGCCAGATATAACATATAGTGTTAATCAATTAGCCAGGTTTGATGCTGAACCTACTGAAAGGCACTGGCAAGCTGTTAAGCGTGTATTGAGATATCGTAAACAAACAATACATTATGCCTTATATTTAAAGCCTAAGGATGAACTGAGCTTAACTGCATATGCTGATGCAAGTTTTGCTACATACGTGTCTACACGTAAATCCACATTAGGTATTGTTGTATTCTTAGGAAAAGCGGTCTATTTGTCAAAAACATTTAAGTTTATCAACAATGGAGGATGAATTATCATGTTTGTCTTTGTTATGCACGGATTTGGTTTGTTACAAACAACTCCTACTAAAAGTGGGGATTAATGTACAAGAGCCTATTGTTGTATATGAAGACAATAACCATGAGAGTAATATTGTATCTTTAATTATTATGCATACCTCTATTTCCACAAAAGTACACTATCTGTTTTACAATTCAGTATCTCCGTATGCTGGTTTATGTGTTCTTCTACATCACTCTCACTACGCTTCTCTGCACGCACTCATTCTCCTAACAGGGAGCTTACCTAATACTGGTTCACCACTCCTTGGCTGACCCTACTCTCTCCCAGATATTCACCTGGGTGCACAGGGGATGGCCCTTGGGCAAGGTGGCCAAAGAGTTCAGGCCTTACAAAACCCACCAGCTGTATAAATAGCTGTCAAGCAGAGCAGGGTGCTGAATTGTACATAGTTACCTTTGTGAGTGGTTCTGTTTAATAAAAGCTGTTCCTGTTACCTCAGTAGTCTGTCACCTCATCTGTCAGATCCGACTTCTTCATTTATCAGTTTTCTGAACTACTCAAAATTTCCGCTACCTGTCCTCTAGAACTGGTCAGAACATGCTGAATACCACCTCTGCAATAAATACCATAAAATATTCCAGAAAAATATGAAAATAAATTACATACACAACACACACACATACATCCCTCTGCATTGTTTGTTTGTATTTACTATTTACTATTCCCAGAGATCTTATAGAGATTCCTTCACTAAGAACTTAAAGAAATACAGAAACTTTGTTTGGTGATATTAACAAATAGAAGAGATCATTTGGCCTGGTTTCCCTCAGTATGATTAGCACAAAGAATTCATTCTACCAAGACAGTAATCAGCCTTTTCCACTTTCAAGTCTTTTATGATTTGAAATTTCAAATGAAAAGTAAAGCTGTTTCTGTTCATATTTTTTATATAATTTCTATAGATGGTAAATTAGATATCCCATGGTGATTTGGTAGTAAAGTCTATTAGTATATCTTCCATTAGTCCTAAATTATCAAAGCTTTTTCCTTTGATTACAACAACACCAAATCATTGATATGTTTTTCAAGCAATCCTCAAGATATATATAAATAACAAGGTATGTTTAAGGACAGAAAAATATCATACATATTATCTCTCACTAATTTTCATTTCATTTTTTCCTTCTTTTTCTTCTGTTCACTCTTTGATAAATAATAATATATTCATCAGAATAAACCAAGTATGTTTTGCTTGTGAAAATTATTGTTAAATTGTGATATTGCTATTCATGGTGTCAGGTCTTTCAGAACAACAGGGAACATGCTATACCTTATTATAGCAATAAAACCATAAATTTATTTCATTTTAATTTGATTGTGAACCAATCATTGATGACCTGTTAAATATAAATAAGACATACATATTTAATATTTTAACCAAGACTTAAATAAATGTTTAGCGTTATAAGGAATAAAGCCTTCCAGATAATAATTATCTAATATTTGCCATTTAAATTATTATTACCTTGTTATTATTTGCTTTTATTTTTGAGGGGAGGTTATATAATTGCTGAGAGTTGCCTAGAATTGTATTCTAAGGTGAGTGCCATGCAAATGTTTTAAATAAAAATAAAATAAAATACTGCATGGTTCTTGCAATTCTGTAGTTCTGTATAAACTGTTGCAGAAAGGAAAGAGATAAGATTTCATTCAGATTAGGTGAATTATTTTTTTAGGTCTCAACTATTTTTATTCTACAATTTATTTATTTATTTTAAACATTTATGCAGCGACCTATTATCAATTTTGAGCAGTTCCCAATCAAAAGTTAAGGCAACATATGTAATCATATGAAAAACTAAACACATTAAAACATTAAAAAAAAAAACAGAAAACCTGCTATCAAGTTTATTGTATTCTACAATAAAATACAGTCCTTGCTTTTTCATGAATACAGGTAGTTCTCAATTATCTCCATTCATTTAGTGACCATTCAAAGTTACAATGCCACTAAAAATAGTGACTTATGATTGTTAGACCAAAATTCTTGCTTAGCACCAGAAAACTTGTGCTCAAGTTTTGGTCATAAGTTGATGATTATTTGTATTCTTCTTTTGTGCCTTTTTCCTGGCTATTAAGAAGGTTTGTTCTGAAAATCACTTGAGTATTTTTCTCTTTGAAATTTGGGATGAAGGATGCTTCAATTTTTATAGCATCTCATTTCTCTTTATAGTTACTCAGATTCACTTTTGCACCTTATGTATACTAAATCTGTATTCTCCATATATCTATACAATTGGGGAACATATGGCTGATATACCAACTCTTACCTATGGAAAAGGCACTTTCAAGATGTAGAAAAAGAAACTATACAGGTATTGTACTTAGTGCTGTCACCATTGAAAGGAATAGTTAAAATGTATACTATTCCCTCCATTTCTTCAAAAGATTTATGCAAACAGATATTTATCTTCATGTGTTAGTAATTCTACATTTGCATGGGTCCAAACATTATTTAGCATTAGAAAATTACACAAGTAATTCACATACTATCACAATTGAGCCCGAAATATCAATTGCTAAGCAAGACAGTTGTTAAATGGGTTTTGCCCCCTTCTTTTGTGGATTCTCAGGGATCAGGTGATTTACCTTTGGATACAAACCTGATTTGTTATTTAAAAGCAAGCTGCTCCCCACTACAGCTGCTTTTATTTAAAAAGCTTTATAAAACAAAAATACTGAATCCAGTGAATTGGAACAAAATGCTATTGTGAGGTAAATCTAGAATGATCACAAACTAGAAACTTTGATAGCTATGTTAGTCTTATCCTAAGACTGACAATAGTTTGGTGTGTTAAGAAAATATGTTCAGGGTTTTGAATGGAAGACTGAACTAAGCCATTAAGATTTGGGCACCAAATAAAGTATTCTATAAAAGCAAAATAGATTGCATTAAATTTGAATCCTATCCATTAACTTTGAAAAAACCCAATTTCCTTTTTGGCTGAGGAAATCTTGATCTTATAAAAAATATTTCAGCCTAATATTTATCCATGAATGAAAAATTTTCCATATCTACTCTATATTATGTGTTGGGAAAGTAATTAGATGTATATGAGCATACAATACTATTTTCTCTTGGTTTGAAAAAAAATATTAAGCATCTTATAAGCATATTATTTTGGAGTTGGCAATGAATCAAGATGATTTAACAGGGAAAGGGAGGAGCCAACATCGCGACGATACATTGCGTGGACCCGAAAGTCTGAGTCCGCCACTGAAACTTTTGTCCTTGGACGGTCCGATAGGACCTAAACCGTCCCGAAGAGACGCTGACAGGGAAGCCAAAGCCAAAGCCTCAGAGAGACACCGCAAAGTCCCTGTTTGACCCAAGGGTAGTGTTTCCAACCAAAGACAAACAGGCAGCCCCCAGGCTGGCATAGTCGGAGATGGCTCCCGAAGGAAAAGACCAAGCGATCTTTCAGAAGATCTGCGTTAAGAAACCTTTTTCTTAAAAAAATAATAATATTAACTAGTCCTCAAAGTAAGAATAAAGCAGCAAATTTGATACTTATTGGACTGCTACTAGAAAATTTCCTGCTCTTGTTTATAACTATGTTTTGTGGATTGAAGTAATTGCAACCTTTCCTGTCTCCCTGCTTGTAGTCTATGGACTGATCTTTTTTTCTCTATTTTTTTCTTTTTACTACCCTAATTTTTTCTGTTTGCTAAATTAAACTTCTTTTCTTACTTCAACAAATTTTTCCTTCTATTGGTTAAAATTATATTAAAGATATCTAAGGGAAAGCAAAAAACAACAACAACAACTGACTAACTATTGAATCTGCCACCTGGAAGCCAAAGTCTGAACTTTGTTTCTGTTTTGGATACAATGTATCCTTTGTTCTGCTTCATTTGGTTTTACTGACCTTGCAATGGAAGGGTTTGGAATTCGCTTATAAAACCTGATAAAGACTTAAAAGCACAAAACCTGTTTTGTTAGTGCTTCTGGTAAATATTTTGGCAAGAGAAGGAAAGACAAGCAAGAGATAAGGACCCTCCTACTTTAAAAATTTTGAAAGAACTTGTGTTTAAGATTTAAAATAAACACAGACACACCTCCTAAAATTTTGACAGGCTAGAGTGGCAGATTCCTTCTCCTATTTTTTCTTTATATTCCTTTACATTTTGAAAAATGGATCAATATTCAGAGGAAGAAAATCTAATAATCCAAAACATCCTGGCTAGACTTCAAAATATTTCAGAAGGACTTGAAAGATTTGACAAGAAATGGGACAGTTTATGGGGTGCTACAGTTAAAGAGGAGGGGGTTGGAGCCCCAGAGATCAAAGAAGAGAATGGAAACATAGAGAATAAAGATAATATGTCAGATAAATCCATTAATGGACTAAATACGAGTGAAAGCGAAAAGAAGGGAAGCTGGAAAAGTATTTTTGACAACTTGGAGCCTTTCTTTCAACTTCAAGATGCAGGGGGGGGGGAAGAGTGAAAAGGATGGAATTAAGAAGACAAATATATCCAGAAACAAGTTTGATAACCAAAGCTAAGCCTACATTAACAACAACTAAAGAGCAACGAAACTACATGAGAGATCCTTTAAGCTACAGGGTGTGGAGAGAAGTTTTAAACTCTGAAAAGATGCCAATAAAAGAAATGACACAACTGCTGGCGAGAGAGAAAGGACTTTTTTGCTACTGGAAAGACACTGGTTGATAATGCCAATTGATGATAAAAATTAGCTAGTTTTTGATGATTAATAAGTAGGGATTTTAGTACTTTGTAGACTCATAGATTATCACTGAATGTTTATTTGTTAACATATAATTTATCATGATACTAACAATGAAATGATAACCTTAATTAGGATAAACAACCAGGCCGCAAATTGTAACTGAGATTTGGTGAAACAACTTATAAATCTTATAAATCTGTGTTTAGATCCTGTTATGAAGCTATAAATAATTTGGATTAGAATGAGAGGTGATGTGACATAAATAGCAAACAATTGGGTTTTTTTCTGTCTTTTTCTAACTACAATAATAAAAGGGAATGTTAATGCATACTTTGGTGATTATCAACTAGAAATTCTAATTTGGATTAGAAATGGCAAACAATTGTTTTTTTTTCTGTTTTCTAACTAAAAAAACAAAAGGGATTGTTAATGTATACTATGTTAATATATCAACTAGAAATGTCAATTTTTATTTAGATTGTTTTAGATTTTAAATGGTCATTTTGTTAACACATATTAATAGATTGTTGTTTAGAGATTGTTGCTTTCTTGCGGCTGTGGAGAGAAGAGGAGAGAAAAATAGTAAATAACCTCTAGTTAACTATAATAATAATAAAGATATATTAGAGAGAGGAAATGTTAGATGTCCTATTAATTGACTTTTTTTAAAGAATATGTTATAAAGATATAAAGATATGGCAGATTGATTGAGACTGGGGGAAGAAAAAAAATGCCAGCAGGTGGCTGTGTTTTTGAAATCTTAATTAAATGAAAATGGTGGTATGGTGATAGTAAAATATATAATTTTTTTTACATATACAATTTAAACTGAATGGAATATATGTGATTGTGGAAGGTATGCACGAAATGTACTTGTGACCAATGGATACGCTTTCTACAAGATGTAATGAAAGATGATTCTTTTCTTTTTGTGTTTTTTTCTGTAATAAAACTAATAAATTTTTTTTTAAAAAAAAGATGATTTAACAGGGTACTTCCAACCTTGGATTTAGGGTTTCTCAACTTTATTTCCTGACTAAGCAAGAAATCAGGTAAATAAGATTCCTGATAGCAGTCTTTGATTTCTGCAAGAAATCCTATTGACCATGGAATTATCTGGATATTTCATGAGTGGCTAGAATCATTGAAAATATTAATATTGTAAACCCTCTGTCAGGCCTGATTTATATTCCTTTTTGAATTTTGGCCTGCCACACTTTCTCTTATTTCAATATGCTGTTTCATTAGTATAGTCAATGGGAGGGGGGAATAGAAGGAGTAGGATTGTGGAATGTATTGTTTTTCATTCTTTACTAGAAGCCAAGGTCATCCTTTGTCTCTGCACTTTCACACCTGACCAGAAGCAGCTGGGTGGAGACGCCAGCATGGAAGAAGAAGATTGGACCATGTGATGGACTGTGGGTGTGGGGACAAGATCATGAACTTTTAACTGGGTGGAATTCTGATGTAACTTCCAGAGTTGGAATCCCACAGCACGATGCCAACATGCCTGCCTTATTAACTTGGAACTTTAAGCATAGTTTTGCCTTCGACTCTGATTTAATTCTGCATGGTATTTGGAACGCTGACAATATTCCAACTCTGCCTTCAAAATAAATCACCAGCACCCCTCCCTCCCGGGGGGGGCTGGTGAGGGTGGCTGTTTTCCCAGCACTGAACCACCCGGTCAGCGTAAAATATAAGCGAACAATTAGGAGAAAGCCTTTTGAGATAAGAAGCTGAGATGAGATTTTACTCTTCAAATCTTCAAAGGTGAAGCAGTTTCGCTTTTAAAATTTATTGCTGCTGGCAAGAAGCCCTGCCTGTGGGGGATGGAAGGTAAAGGAATGAAGGAGCTGAATCTCAACGCGTCTAGGAGATGACCAGAAGATCTGATGAATGGAGATCCCAGACTATTTCAGACAACTAAACGTGAGTGCATGCTCCCCCTCATTTCCCCCAGCCAAGGCTTGGAAAAACTCCTGGAGTGGAGATTTTGACTCCTTCCAAATTGGGATATTTGGAATGAGCCAATGCCCTGCAACTGAGTTGAAGACAGAATCCCTAGCAAGATGGGATTTTCAACCCAGCCAGCAAGAAGGGATTTGGCAAGCATCCTTCACTTGCCAGCCACTAGAGATTGGGCTGCAAATAGTGGATGAAGCACCACTAAATTGGGCTTTCTTCCCAGAGTATGGATGGTTAAGATTCCAGTGGGCATCTCCTGGACCATCAACATTGGAAAGTCCCCCAAGCCAGCAGAGGGGCCCTTGGGCCAGAAATCCCCCAAGGCAGCAGAGGGGCTCTTGGGCCAGAAATCCTCCAAGCCAGCAGAGTGGCTCTTGGCACATAAACCCCCCTAACCAGCCATCATTGGGTGAACTGCAACCTGTGAATCAGACACCCTTGGGATGGGTCTTAATCCCAGGTCATGGATGGAAGGGATTCCAATTTGTACCTGCCTTCCTCAGCAGATGGCACCATGGCTGACAACTGGGGAGTGGCCAACCGAGGGATTGACCTCCCCACTGGTTCCAGTCTCCCCTGCAATGGCCCAAAAGGTTCTTGCCCAACCTTCCTACAGAGAAAGGTTCTCAACAATGGAAGAAGGGATTACCAAGGGGCAAGCTACAGAATGGATGATGGAGAAATGTGATGAGGCGGTTCCTAAGTTTAGAGTTGTAACTAGGTCCCTTTCCTTGTGGGGGCAATTAAAATGCCACCTTTGCTGTCAACTTGGCCACAAAGAGTGCTTGGCTCCAGCCCCATTGCCACGAACGTGCACACCAATCACCACGGCAGAAAACAGAAGGCCCCAGATGCCACCACAAAAGAGTCATCTGGCCCAACAACCTCTAGAAGAGGACCCCCAACTTAAGGTGCTGAAGAGTCCTACCAAGAGGAAGGCCTCAGAGGAGGAAAAGGGTAACCAACCTCTGGAAGAGGATCCCCAACTTAAGGTGACGAAGAGTCCTACCAAGGGGGAGGCCTCGGAGGAGGAAAAGGGTCAACAACCTATGGAAGAGGATCCCCAACTTAAGGTGACGAAGAGTCCTACAAAGGGGAAGGCCTCGGAGGAGGAAAAAAGCAAACACCCTCTGGAAGAGGATCCCCAACTTAAGGTGACAAAGAGTCCTACCAAAGGGGAGGCCTCGGAGGAGGAAAATGCTGAAGATGACCCAATGGTGAATGCACCCATCCGCCCCTTCACCTTCCAAGTCAACCTCCAAGTGCCTAAGATGGGGTTGGAGGGGGAAGTTGTAGCAGTTGTGAACACCAGTTGCACTCGATGCTTAATCAGCACGTCGATTGTCAAGCAACTAGGCATAAGCACAAGATCTCTAGCCTGTCCCATTTGGGTTGAGCAGGTAGATGGAACACTAATTGGAGGGACCCAATCCACGCTAGTAACTGAACTGGTGAAGTTACAAGTGGGCCACCACTGCGAGCTTCTCAGATTCATTGTTGCTCCAGAGATGCCAGAGAAAATAATCTTGGGGCTTGCATGGCTTGACAAGTGGAAACCTACGATAAAGTGGGAAGACGGTGGTAGGAAATTGATGATTGTGGATGAGCCAATATCACCGATGGAGAAAAAGGGCCAGCCAGGGATGATTGAATCCAAAAGCTCAGAACCTGCAGCAGAGACAAAAACCCCAGCTGTCCAACAGGAACCTAAAAAGTTGTTGGGGGATGTTTTGTCGAGAAAACCGCTGCATGATATTAATGGAAGCCAGGATAGGCTGATGACAGCTATGAAATTGGTGCTCCCAACACACCAGTCTGGACTGCTACAACCAGTGACGTGCGTGAAGCTTATGGCTGGTGAGGCAAAAAGAAAAAAAGCGGCTTGACAGTGGGCAAAAAGAGATTTAAAGGAGGAGAAGCTACCGGGAGGGGGAGGGCCGGTGCGGGGAGAAGGACCAGTAGATGATGTGGCGCTGCACAGACTCCGGGGTGAGCTTGAACCACTCCTCCACCCACTGGAAGGGCCACTTCTCTGCCACACACCACGCCACGATGTCCAGCAGGGACTCCGGGCTCTGCATCTTGCCCAAGGGCAGCACTCTGAACACGGCATAAGCCGCGGCCAGGGCAGAGGGGAAAGCAGCGGCAGCAGAGGAAGCGGCAGCCGATGAAGTTCCTGTGAGGTAAAGTGCCCCGCCAATGCCAATGCCACCGCCTGCCCGCTGCCCTGGCCTGCAGCCAGCCCAGCACCATGCTGGGCTGGCTGCAGGCCGGGGCAGCGGGCAGGCGGTGGCATCTGCGGCAGTGTGAATGTCGGGCTCGGTGGCAGCGGGGCACTTTGCATCGCGGGAGCCGCCAAGCCCCTTTGCTGCAGACCCGGGTATGGTGCTGGGCTGGCTGCAGGCCGGGGACTTCACGGGAACTTCATCGGATGCCGCTGCCACTTCCTTCACTGCTGCCACTTTCCTCTCTGCCCTGGCCGCGGCTTATTCCGCATTTGGAGTGCTGCCATGGGGCAAGATGCAGAGCCCGGAGTCCCTGTTGGACATCGTGGTGTGGCGTGTGGCAGAGAAGTGGCTCTTCCATCTCCCGCCCACTCCCCCAGCCTGCAGCCAGTCCAGCACCATATCCGTGTCTGCAGCAAAGGTGCTTGGTGGCTCCCGCGATGCAAAGTGCCCCGCCACCCCTGATGCCACTGCCCGCCCCCTCCCCTGGCCTACAGCCAGCCCAGCACCATACCCGTGTCTGCAGCAAAGGCGCTTGGCGGCTCCCACAATGCAAAGTGCCCTGCCGTCCCCGATGCTGCCGCCCACCTGCTCCCCCGGACTGCAGCCAGCCCAGCACCATACCTGGATCTGCAGCAAAGGGGCTCGGCAGCTCCCGAGATGCAAATTGGAGAGTTGAACTTGCTTGGAGCATGAACTTTTCCAACACAGGAGCATTTTACAAGGAAGGCTCCTGCTGCTAGATTGCGCAGTCGCTCAACTGCAAGGCATGATTAGCTGCTCCCAGATCAGGAGGTGGGAGAATCACGTGCCTCCTTTGCATACAAAATTTTTCGCTTTCTAACCCTTGCTTAACTCTTAAAAGGTGAAAAATTCCTTATGCAAAGGAGGCCCATAGTTCTCTCGCCTCCTCCTATAGTTAACACTAAGGAGACTCCAAGTCACTGTGACTTGGAGTCTGGCAGCAACTACCTCGCTTTAATTATTTTTTAAAAATTCTTTAAAATTCTTTCCTTTTCCTCATGACTGGTGAGGCCACGCCTCCCCTGCCTCTAGTGACTGCACGTCCCTGGCTACAACGAGTGGCCAGCCCTAACAGACCATGGGAAGAGGTCGCAATGGACTTCATCGTGCAACTCCCAGACAGTGGTGGAAACAGAGTAATCTGGACAGTTATGGACTTGGTTTCCAAGCAGGCGCACTTCATCGCTTGCTCAGAGTTGCCGTCTGCAGTTTCTCCATAAGCCAAAAGGTCCCCTAGGGGTGGAAGTAGGTGGTTAATTTTTTTAATGTTAACTTTTATGTTGTTCTCTTTTCAGGAAACATTTTTCTTCTGAGGAGAAGCCGCCTGTCAGGCCTCCGTTTATATTCCTTTTTTAATTTTGACCTGCCACATTTTCTCTTATTTCATTATGCTGTTTCATTACTATAGTCGATGGGAGGGGGGACTAGAAGGAGTAGGATTGTGGAATGTATTGTTTTTCATTCTTTACTAGAAGCCAAGGTCATCCTTTGTCTCCGCACTTTCACACCTACCTGGAAGCAGCTGGGTGGAGACGCCAGCATGGAAGAAGATTGGACCATGTGATGGACTGTGGGTGTGGGGACAAGATCATGAACTTTTAACTGGGTGGGATTCTGATTTAACTTCCAGAGTTGGAATCCCACAGCATGATGCCAACATGCCTGCCTTATTAAATTGGAACTTTAAGCATAGTTTTGCCTTCAACTCTGATTTAATTCTGCATGGTATTTGGAAAGCTGACACCCTCATCTTGTGCTCAGTGTCAACCAGAGATGGGTTTCAGCTAGTCCGGTCTGGTACACATGGACCGATGCCAGAAATCTGGCATGTGTTTGTGTACCGGGGTCTCCAGAGGTCCTGTACCGGAATGGTCCCTCCCCTGGCCTGCTCCTCCTTGCTCGCTCCCCCTCCCGCCATTCACCGCTCTCTCATCTCTCAAAGTTTTATAAAAATTCTCATTGAAATGGAAAGTTTAAAAGAAGTTGGTTAATTTCTGTTTATAAAGATCATGTGGTGGTGGTGCGCAGGCTGCTGACTGACCCAGCGCCTGGCCAAGATGGTGTGGCGGGGCTGTCCTAGAACATCTCCCAGCCGGGAAGTGGTCCAAGAGAAAGCGGTGCCACCAAAAGCCCAACTGCAGCCGGCAACGGGGCACAAAGGAGCAGCTGCCCAGCAGAACTGGGAGTGTCCCCACTCCCCAGGTTGGTGGGCTGGTGGGGAGGTTGCGCAGGCCTGGAGGTGGTAGGGAGGTGGAGGTCAAGGCTGCCCTGGGCACCTGCAACTGGGAGCAACCTGCCGCCCGCAGTTCTCGGAGGCAGGAGGCAGGGAAGCAAGCCCCATGCTTCATCTCTGCCTCCTTCCTCGAGAGCTGGCTGTGGGGATGGCCAGCCTCTCCCGCCACTGCACCCTTCACTCGCCTTCCACATGGAGGCTCGGCCAGTGGGGTGCCTCCCATTTTGCCTCCCATGAGACTGGGTGTGGTGGATGTCCCAGATCGCCTCTGGGGGAAGCCTGGGTGAGAAGCGGAGCGAAGCTTCTCCGCAGCTTCCCGGTGCTATGCAGGGGTTCTCGCAGGAGTGCGTGCCAGCAGCCAGTGGCCCGGAGCGGCCCAGGCTGCAAGACCGCCGGCCGCTGGCACGCACTCCTGTGAGAGCCTCTGCGCAGCGCCGGGAGGCCGCGGAGAAGCTTCGCTCCGCTTCTCACCCAGCCTTCCCCCAGAGACGATCCGGGACTTCCAGCGGCGGAGCCTGGAGAAGCAGGCCAGGGCAGCAGGCGGGCGGCAGCATCGGAGGCTGCAGGGCACTTTGCATCGTGGGAGCTGCCAAGTGCCTTTGCTGCAGACCCGGGCGCTTGGCTGCTCCCGCGATGCAAATTCCCCCCCCCGCCGAGGCCGACCGCTGCCCTGCTGAGCTGCTTCGCAAAAGGATGCCCAGCTGAGCCTCACCAGGTATAAACCTCACCGCACGTCACTGCTCCTGCCTCCCCGTTGTCCAAGCTGTTGCACAAGCAAAGCCCCACTGCAGCGGTGCTTATCTCCAGCAAGGCTGCAAAGCAGGGGGAGCAGAGAGCAGCCACGCGCACAGAAGCAGAGACCAGCTGTCACCATCGCCTCTGTTGCTGCTGGTGGTGATAGTAATAATAGACATGGACGCATTTCGCTGTATGTTCGGCTGCACCCAGTCTCTGAGGGAGGTGAAATGGGGGGGTGCCACACTGGTAGATCCTCCGTGTGGAAGGCGAGTGATCGGCACAGTGGCGGGAAAGGTTGGCCATCCTCAAAGCCAGCTCTCGAGGAAGGAGGCAGAGATGGGGCATGGGGCTCACTTCCCTACTTCCTTCCTTCGGGTACTGCAGGCAGCAGGGAAAATGAGACTTCTTTGCCAGCCTCCCAGCTGGCAAAACAGAAATTTTCGCCAACTGGAAGATATGTGTGTGAGACAGAGGGCGGGAGGAAGACAGAGAGAAAGAAAGAGTAAGAGAGAAAGGAAGGAAAGAAGGAAGGGAGAGAGAGAGAAAAAAAGAAACAAAGAGAGAAAGAGAAAGAGAGAAGGAAAGAGAAAGAAAGAAAGTTGGAGAGAGGGACACAAGAAGGAAGGAAGAAAGAAAAAGAAAGAGAGAAAGAGAAAAAGAGAGAAAGAAAGAGAGAAAGTGGGGGAGAGAGACACAAGAAAGAAAGGAAGAAGAAGAGAAAGGAAGGAAAGAAAGAAAGAGGAAGAGAGAGAGACAAGAAAGAAAGAAAGGAAGGAAGGGGAAAAAAGAAAGGAAGGAAGGAAAGAAAGAAAGGGGGAGAGAGGCACAAGAAAAAAAGAAGGAAGGAAGGAAGGAAAAAAGAGAGAAAGAAAGAAAGAAAAATAAAGAGAACTTATGATCACAATTGAGCCCAAAATTTTGGTTGCTAAGCAAGAGCGTTATTAAATGAGTTTCACCAAATTTTATAAGTTGGCCACTCCCACCTGGTCACATGATTGCCAAGCCATGCCCACAAAATAGGCCACACCTACAGAATAGGGTCTAAAAAATTTGAAACCCATCACTGGTGTCAACTATCCAGTTGATCAATCCAGAAAAAGAAACTCTTGCAACATTATTTTACCAAGAGTATAAATTTTACTGAATAATCCACATTGGCACAAAAGAAGCTAACCAGCTCTGAGTTTCCTGCACAAAACAAGCATAATTATTTCCCCCTTTGCCTATGGGTCACCCAAAACCATTATGTCCACCAATAACTTCTGTTCATTTTGTTATGGGAATCTGCCAGTCATGCTGGGATATCTGCTTGATGTGTTCTTAAGATGAAAGCAATGTGTCATGGAAAGCGATGAATGCTTGAATGTCATTCCTGCCACCCTTGCATTGTCAAGCTACGAGAGAAGCAGAATGAAGGTGAAAGTGCGAGGCAATCTTGACAGTCAGCCTCTGTAATTCTTCTAAGTAGCCTAAAATAGAAATGACCAGCTGACTTTCTTCTTAAAAAATAAAATTTAAAACCTCGGGAAGGTTGTTGAGAAGGTGGTGGCCTTTCAGCTCCAGCGGTCCTTGGAGGAAGCAAACTATCTTGACCCCTTCCAGTCAGGCTTCAGACCCGGTTACAGCACAGAAACCGCTTTGGTCGCATTGACCGATGATCTTTGGAGAGCCAGAGATGGAGGATTTTCCTCCATCCTGGTTCTCCTTGACCTCTCAGCGGCTTTCGATACCATCGACCATGGTATCCTTCTGCGACGACTGCGGGAGGTGGGAGTGGGAGGCACCGTACTGCGGTGGTTCTCTTCCTACCTCTCGGACAGGTCGCAGTCGGTGTTAGTGGGGGGGCAGAGATCGTCCCCTAGGCCCCTAACATTTGGGGTGCCTCAGGGCTCGGTCTTATCCCCCCTACTATTCAACATCTACATGAAACCGCTGGGAGAGATCATCCGCAGGCACGGGATCAGATACCATCAATATGCGGACGATACTCAACTGTATCTGTCCGCCCCGTGCCAACTCAATGAAGCGGCAGACGTGATGAACCGAGGCCTGGAGGCTGTTATGGACTGGATGCGGGCTAACAAGCTTGTGCTCAACCCAGAAAAGACCGAGTGGCTGCTGTGTTTCCCTCCCAAAGATTCCACCAATATTCCATCTCTCAGGCTGGGGGGTCAAATTCTATACCCCTCAGAGAGGGTTCGCAACTTGGGAGTCCTCCTAGATCCACAGCTATCGTTTGACCACCACCTAGCGGCTGTGGCTAGGGGGGCATTCGCCCAGGTTTGCCTGGTGCGCCAGTTGCGACCCTACCTGAATCGGGAGGCACTCACAACAGTCACTCGGGCCCTTGTGACCTCTAGGCTGGAATACTGCAATGTGCTCTACATGGGGCTGCCCTTGAAGAGCATCCGGCGTCTTCAGCTGGTACAGAACGCGGCCGCGCGAGCGATTGTGGGTGCACCGCGGTTCACCCACATAACACCTATCCTCCGGGAGCTGCGCTGGCTACCTGTCGATTTCCGGATGCGCTTCAAGGTGCTATTAGTCACCCATAAAACCCTGCATGGTAGTGGATCTGGATACTTGAGAGACCGCCTTCTGCCAATTACCTCCCTGCGACCAATTAGATCACACAGATTGGGCCTCCTCCGTATTCCATCGGCCAGCCAGTGTCGGCTGGCAACCACAAGGAGGAGGGCCTACTCAGTAGTAGCCCCGACCCTTTGGAACGAACTCCCCGTGGAGATTCGTACCCTCACCACCGTCCAGGCCTTCCGCACAGCCTTGAAGAACTGGCTAGCCCGTCAGGCCTGGGGACAGAGATAGTTGCCCCTCCCGAATGATGAATGCATGTTGCCTATTGTTTTTATTACATGTGTCTATGTCATTGTTTGCATTTCCCCCTCCCTGATTTTATGTGAGCTGCCCTGAGTCCCCTCAGGGAAAAGGGCGGCCTACAAATGTCAATAAAATAAAATAAAAAAAAATTAAAATCAAAATGTTGAGTTAGCAATTAAATCTGTAAAACCCTCATTATTTAGAATTTAGGAGCATAAAAATACATTTATCTGGTTTGTATAATATAGTTAAGTCTAAAACCAGTTCTGATAGCTGCTTGACTCTATTACTTTAATTTTTCCTTCTAATAATATTAGTAATATTCTGGTTTTACTTTTCCATCATTTAAAGAATTTTTGAATATGACAAGCATTTTAGTAAACATACGCACATACATTACATAACTTGTTTTGACTAACTTGTTATTAATTAAGTACACTTGAAATGAAAACAAGTGATATATTTTGTTGGCATCTGTGGATTTTTAAAAATGTAACATTACTAAATTTTTAAATAGAAATAGTTTTCCTATTTTTGTTTTGTTATTTGTGTTTCATATAGCATTTAATCAATTTGCATTTTGCATTTCTTTAAGAATGTCTCAAACAAAGCCTTAGACAATGTGCAAATGATAAATAAAACGTGTATAGTTAACTATATTTTAAAAATAAAATACCGTACTTGCAAAAGGATACAAGTGGAGAAGAATTCCCTAGTTACACAGTTGCATGCTGATGATTCTAATTACTGACTGAGTTGTTTGAATTCCATTTGGGGTCATGATGTTCAGCCATCAGTAGGTTTTCTCTGAACACTTCTTTTGTCCTTTCTTGTTTAGTTTACTTCTTTTTGGCCTATTTTCTCCCAGCTCATATGAATAGAACTAATTCATGGCAATTGCATACTAATTTTATTTCTATTTTTCTTCTGAAAAGTGAAACACAATAATTAGCCTCCAGTTTAACTAGAAAACAGACTAGGCTACCTCCTATATATTGAGGCAGTGCATGTTTGTGCAGGAATGCTTGTAGTACAAACACAGGTTGCCTAGCTACAAATGAAGCCCTAGAGGTCTTACTTTATTATAAATTAAACCAAGAGTGACAATTGGCTGCAAGTATCTTCAACCATAGGTAGCACTGCACACCTCAGTTATTTACTCTGAGATAATTTCCACCCTCACTTCATCCAATTTTTATTTGGAAATACTGTGATAAGACTCCTCTACTTGTGTGCTGTCAATATATATTGTAGCTGCAAATCACACTGGTTAGCTACTATGCCCAAAATATCTTAAGAAAAACTATTCTAGGATTCCACCCAGAATGAAATCTATGGAAACAATGTTTTATTATAATTGACAGAAAGGGTGTATGACCCTTTTACATAATATAATCCTCTAATTAAAGGACTATGGTGGTTTCTTTGTGAATTTGTGATGTCAGAAATACTAAACTTAGATTAAAAATACTGATGAATCACATGAGAAAATTGGAGAATAGGTTGGATAAACTTGAGATCATCCATCAGCATTTTTAATGCAAGTCCACATTCATTTTTTGTTTTTTTTTTTAAATGGTTTGTTTCCTCTATTTTAGCAATATAAATTATTGAATGATAGGCTATTCTCAATGTATTTGTATTATTTTACATGTTTCTTAGCTAAGAAGTGAGAGTCCAATGGCAATTTTCAGAGAAGATGTTTAAGAGGCTTTAATAACCTTTAATAAATGGTATTACAGTAATCATTTTGAAATACAGTTCATAACGGTGAAGATGCCTAAATAAACCATGTTTGTAAACTAAAGGATATGAGTGGAATTATTAGTATATGCCTTCTTGAAAAGTTCCACATTTTGATTTTAAAAGGATCTCTTTAGCGTGGATATAAAATATGTAGCATAGGTGGCTCAGTGGCTAAGACACTGAGCTTGTCAATCAGAAAAGTCAGCAGTTTGACAGTTCGAATCACTAGTATAGGTCTCCTGCATGAGCAGGGGTTTGAATTAGATGATCTCTAAAGTCCCTTCCAACTCTGTTATTGTATAAACCGTTATCACTAAGATTTAGATACTATACAAGAAAAAATGTTTAAGAATGTTGATATTATTATAGACATGGTGGTTTACATAGATATAAGATGATATAAAAACAACAGAACTAATTTAAAAGGCCCAGAATTTTGTGATCATAGGCTAACTATGTTGTGCAGAAATTTAAAACTGTCATGTAGATTATCTGCTTGATTTCAGATTGGAGAAAGACTAGCAAAGAGACAGATACTTTGAGCTTTCCTTACTACAAAATAGTAGCCAAATTCTAGGTTAGGAACTGACTTTTCCATGTCTAGAAAGTGCATTGATTTTCCTATTAGCTGGAGGTCTTCTCTAAGAACTAAGAATTTCTATTTATTCTTACTTTCTTGAAAAGTAATGACATTACAGAAAGGGACAGGATTGATTCCCCCCCACCCCGTAGTTTATTGAAAAATCAGTCTACCTGATTCCCCCCCCCCTCCTTCCCTTCTCCCAGTTCTTGAATGTGACAATGAGAGAGAAAAAACCTATGAAAATCAAACTGTTCCTATTTCACCATTAATAAAATGCACAATTCACATAATCAGAATCTTGTTATAGAAATTTTAAGAGAGCAGGGCAATTTTTCTTGTCATGATGTTTCAGAGGCTATCACTGAGCCTTCTATCCTTAAGTTGGTAAGAAAAAAAGTTTGGAAATTGTAATGGGGCTATTTGCTTCTGAATTTCAGCACTGTTGCATTCTAATGCTGGCAGATCACAAATAATGTGCTAGAGGGCTATAATGTTCCTGTGGTCTATACAGGTTATTCACTTTTGTGCTAGGCACTACTTGAGCATCTGTTGTTAAAAGTCCATAAGGACTAATTTCTTAGGTCTTTTCAGAAAGCCATTTGAAACATTAAGGGGAAGGTTGACCTAAAGCATCTAGAATTTTGAGTGTAGCACAATTTTAATTTTTTCCAGAACATTTTCAGTTTATTTTTGAAATAAAAAAGTCATTTGACAACCCTATTTTCATTCCAAGAGTATTTTCAATCTTAATAGTACAAATCATGAGTTCTTTTGAACTTGTCCAGTCTTATTTGCCCAAATATTAATTCTAACTAATTTAATTTGTACAGATAGATACAGGAAGACTACTGAAAGGAGAAATATATCAAAAGCAAAAAGGGAAAAGGAAGGCACCAAAGAACAGGATGTGTACAAGGAGAAAAGAAGTGGCAAAGATGTCCAAGTTAAGCATTTTCTTTAAAAATTCTTCATTTTATTGCCAAATAGGGACATTCTTTTTCAAACTATCTAGCCTGTGGCTAAACCCTGTAATAGCCACCAAAAGCTCAATGTATTGATTAAAAATACAACTAAAATTGAGTTTAAGGAATTTAATAACTTGATTTTCCTCCCTCTTCTTTGTTCCTAAATGCCATCTGGAAAGAAGGTTTGCCGTTTCAGAGTCACCTTCTTTAAAAACAATAACAATGAATATCCATTATTTTCAGGATTTCTGTCCAATGGCTAATCTCCTAGTCACTTTATAATGTCAAAGTCTACTACAATGAAACATCTGTAGAAAATAAGCTATGTCAATTGAGGTCTTAATCAGTGGAAGTAAAGCTCAGAATTGCAAATTCTTAAGGCTTGAAAAGAAAATATTTAAACATTAAATAAAAAGGTATAAGTATTTTGATAAAATAATAGAGAACAGGGGTCTTAGTGTTTATCTTTTATGTACCTCACAAATGTACAAGACAAAGGTTAACAGGGAACTTCAAGGTTTTCAGATTTTAATTATTTTAAATAAAAAGAGCTCCAAAGATAGAAAGCTTTTCAAAGGTCATTGTGAACAGAATATGAATACTATAGTATCAGTTGTAAGTAAATGCAAACAGTAAATGCTTAGAAAAGAATATATTAGAGAAATATGACTGAAATCTTGACTTAATATAGTTCTGCAAATTATTGGTAAATCTACAAAGCTATTTGAACTACCAAAACTGACAGTAATACAGTAATGCGGTCAGAAGTCATCTATGGAGAAAAGAGTCTTACTTTCTTCTTTTAAATGCAAAAAACTTTCAATATTATTTAGAAGAAAACACCAGTTGGATAAAAGCTTATTTTCTCTCCACCCAGAATTGTAGATACATTAAATACCTCAGCCCCATGTGGGCCAATAGACTCCATTTTTCCATTTCCACCATTCATATATGGTCATCAATAGCTAGTTAGTGAAAAGCAATAAGCAATAAGCAATGTAGCTGGGAACTACAACTAAAGGGCACACAGTGAATACTAAAAAGTTCATAGTCTGATGGCCTTATATTGGTAATCCATGAAATTGCAATCCCTGAAGCCTTTACAAGCCCTGCTTTCCCCCTCTTCACCTGCACAGCAGGAAAAGATGGTAGGTTTCAATGACCATAGGACATGAATTATCTTGAGCAGTATTGCCTCATTGGAGTATGGGAAAGGCCATGGGAAAAAATGTTTTAAAGATATATTGGAAAACTGAGAGGATGAGTTGCATGATTGGAATACTACAGTTACATAATATAATTTGTTCAGAAGAAAGAGAAGCAACAGAAAAATGAGAAGAAGTACAAATCAAAAGAACCTATTCAGAAATCCTACTGAATGAATGTTGCAATGCTCTGTTGCATCTGGGATAAAACACTATAAGTGGAAGAACCAACAAAAGCCGTTAACCATTAATTGGAAGTCATTAAATACTGCTTTCTGAACTAAGAGCTATGTCTAATTTGTCTTGTTAACAACTTTCTCTCCTTATTGCAACTCAACTAAAGGGCAGCTTAGATACATAAAATATTTTAAACTATTATTCAATAACTTTGAGTTAATTACAACATTTGATGAGATATCAGTATTGTTACATAAGACCAAACACAAGCATGTCAAAATTTGGCCAGAGCTCACCTGAAGGGATGATTTCCTAGGACATTACAAGATACTATCTAATGGTGTTCAGATATAAGAATCTGGGGAAAATAGGCTGTACGTACTATACTTAATGGCATTTATCTATTTATAAACTACTTTCCAATCTGGGTGATTTATAAGATAGATTTCCCGAATTAAAATATAACAAGGCAAAATAAATATGATCTAGTACACAGATACATAAGACATAGCAAACTAATAACTGGGGGAAATGGGTTTTAACATTTTAAAAAATGTAAAAATAAATGCAGCTAAAAGAATTAACATGAAAATTACTATCCTTTTTAATTTTTCATTCCACTATATTGTAGTTGGTACACTATACATTGGGGCCTGGAATATTATGTAATTGTTCAGACATTTTATGAGAAAGAAAACTTGGGGGGGGGGCATGACTTTTAAACACTGAGCCCATTACTTGGATAAGGTAATGGAAATAAAAGAGGTTGAGACACATAATTGTCTTAACTATGTGTTTTGCCAGTATAATGTTGCCTAGGAAACTTAGAAGAAGAAACTCAGAGGCTTTAATGAAGAACCAGGATAAAAGTCACTCAGTGATTGCATTGCACTGTCTATTTTCTATAGTCATTGTGGGTTTCTGCCATTTTCTTAGTTACATAAACCTGGACATATTTGGATGTAGTTTGAAGCTTTTTGATATTTTGCCTGGAGGCATATTGATCTGCTTTTAACTCAAGGTTTCAGTTGTATGTTAGCCAAAGGCAAGTAAAAGAGACATGTGGTATCTGCAAATGTGTTTAATTAGACCAACACTTGCTGCGAGTATTCAATTTTATGTAATGCTATCTAAAGGTTATGTTGTGTTCACAGATAAACTGGTCATTGGGGAATTCTGCAATTTTGCTACTGGGAGGTGTTTATTTTTAGGAAGGATAACAAGATGTGGAACACTTGTAGCCTTTATAATGAAATCCATTCATAATTAAAACCCAACAGGATGTTTATCCTCCCTTTTTTGTCTACAGTTGCTTTGTTTCTCTCTTCAAGTACATGTATGCATACATATCTATCCACATGCATGTATGTGCAGAGCCAACTTCAATAAAATCAATTTCCTTGACAACTGTGATGCATAATGTTATTTCTGATTTGATCTAAATTGCATTCTGCTTTGTCAGAAGGGTTATTTTAGTTACTAATGGTGTTCATTTATTCCAAGTATATGTTTCTTTTCATTCAGGAGATACTGAAATACAGTTCAAAATGGAACAATGTAATACTTTATAAGAAAAAAAATTCTAATACCAGCAATAATGTGGGTATCTTGCCACCTTGAAAAAATTGAACAAAAAGAGAGTAAGGCCAAAATAAAAGATAGATTCCAAAAACTGAAAGAACAGAAAATTGTATTGTTCTTCTTGAAACAGATAGATACAGCACCATCTAGAGAAGACAGTAAGGAGCAAGTATCCAGGTAGGTTAATTGAATTATATTAGTTTATGTTTACATCAGGCCACCCTTATAACCCAAAGCACTTGAAAAGGAAGGAATGTCAAGAAGAGAATGGGTTTTCAGTTTTTTTCATGCCATGGCAATCCAGTGACATAGAAAATTGGCAATATAATGAAAAATAAATTGTTTATTTTAAATGCAAAGTTAATGTTTTCATATGTGCAAAAATAAATGTTGAATTGTACAAAATTGTTGTTATTGCTTTTAATTGGATAAAAATTCAGCATTTGGATCAATAAGTATTATTTGTCAGTGGAGATTATCTTCTATATTTAATCTCGCTTTATACCTGAGTTTTCTTGCTGAAGGCTTTCTGCCAAAGTGATGTTGCTGCCAGTGATATCACATATTGACATGTTTGCCCTGACAATTTATGGATTTTGTTCTGTGAAGAAATTCACATACCACATAAGACAATGTCTGCAATGTGAAATCAGCACAATTTTATTTTAATTTACTAAAAGTTGTGCTGTAAGCAGTTGTAGTTGTAGCAGCAACTCCAGTAGTCTTGGAATTTATCTTGCTTATTATCATTTTTTTCTGTATCATTTGCAGTTTATCAGCTGGCAACCAATGATCCATGTCTGGAAATTTTTGACTTTACATAATCATTGAGTAAGCCTGATTAAAAGAATATAAAAATAATATGCATATTTTTGAATGTATGTTTAGGAGAGGCGTTCTTGGTATGATTCTTTTCTACTATGAATGCCTGGCTGAATCCATTTAAGTATCCATTTATTTCCTGCATTTGCAAATTCAATTCTCATGTATGTTTACACTAGAGGAAGTCTCACTCCAGAGGTTTGAAACACATATGGGCTGCAGTTCTTTTATTAATATTCATAAAGCTCAATGGGTCTTACTTTGTGTACTTATATGTATGTACATCAATGTTGTCTGCAACATAGAAAGTGAAGAGGGAGAAGGACTCATCATGATTACTCTTGCAGTTAGAAATTCTTGTCAGATTTTGGAGGCAATGAGGGAATTGGATTTTGTGCACATCGGCCGAGTAACATATAGCACTGGTGAAATATAGCTGATAAGCAACTTAGTTCCTCATGGAGAGGATTTCCTTTTCTCATTTTGTTTTTCCCTTTGTCTCTTCCAGAACCCATTCAACAACCTAGAACTCCATAGACCACAATTAATTAAAAAAATCTATATTAGGGAAGTTCATGCGCTGATATTTTTGTAGAGAGCAGCATACATGTGTGACATTTAAAACATTTTTGAGAATTGGGAAGGATTTGTCCCTTCTGACTTTAATCCAGTTTTATGCCATTCTTCTCAAGATGAGTTGCTGAGAGTTGGGTAATATATATATTTAATATATTAGCATAATAATCATCGTTGTATAGGAGTAAATTTGTTTCAAAATCTAATGCAGTTACTATTATAGAATTATCAATGTATTTATTCTACTTTTGACATAAATGAAAGCCCTGAGAAATTGGCTCTCTCTATAAACAAAGAATCCCTTGGATTTCTGGAAGGTCTTTGTTTCTAGTAGGATAATATAATATATACTTGAAAGCCTACCAAAGTAGTTCTTAAAATCAACTTACATCTAAAGTAGTTAGAGCACCTCACTCTATTTGTCATACTGCTCACCCATCCCTTGAATTCCTTTAGAAAAGACCTGTTTTTTCTTTTGCTTTCCAAGATTTATTAAAATTCTAGTGCATGACCATATAATTCAGTAATTGAACCATCTCCTCACATTGCAAATGATAATGCAAACCTACATAAAGTAATGTAATACTGAGGATGTGGTACTATAAACCTACCATATCTAAGGTACATGCAAATAACTAACACATTTTTGAACACCAAGACTCACAAAGGAATAAACAGAATGACATCACCCCCAAAAGTCAGTTTGATCACATATTAACAAGAGTAAAAAGAAGATTCAGAATAGTAGATGAAAAAGCTATTCCCAATGGACTATGTGACATCAATAATAAGATTGTAGAGCTAACAGTGAGACGTGACAACCCTGATATTAACAGAAAAAGACCAAAAAACCCCAAACAAACCTGGAATTAATTAAGCTGGCATAATTTAACAAGAAGTAGTAGTAGAACAGTTATACAAAAAGTGGAGACAGTCCACTTTAGTCAATTGTCATCAGAGATCGGAAATGTGAAGAATGGTGGAAGACATAATTCTTCTGTAGTGTTAAGCAGAAGTAAGTATTCATAGGAAGGAAAAGTGGAAAAATACAGAATGGTACAAAACACACTGCATGGTAGTGTGAAGAAGTAAAAGAATCAGTAGAGTTGGAAAAAAAGTTATAAAAACATTGGATAAAATCAGGAAAATAAGGTTCTATAAGCTATAGAGTACAACACAGAGATACCAACATGATAATCAAGAAAGCAAAATAAAATTCAGATCAGATTAACAGTTGGAAGGGACATTGTATGTCATCTAGTTCAACCCCCCCCCCTCCCTGCCCAAGCAGGAGCCTCTAGACCAGGCATCAAATTTGCAGCATTACAGTAGAATCACATGACATATCAGGACTCCCCTCCTTTGCTAAACTGAGCAGAGGTGGGGCTAACAGGTGACACATTCAGCCTGCGGGTTGCAAGTTTGACACCTGCTCTAGACCATTTCTGACAAATGACAGTCCAATCTCTTCTTGAAAGCCCCCAGAGATGAAGCTCCCACAATTTCTGAAGGCAAGCTGTTACATTGGTTAATTGTTCTCACTGTCAGAAAACTTCTCTTTATTCTATGGTGAATTTCTGGTTTTCAAAGTAGAAGGGTTCTTGTTTCTTTTTCTTTCCTTTTCCTTCTTTTGCCAAAATATTTTCCAAGAGCACCAGCAAAACACTGATCATGTCCTTGAGTCTGAATTTGTATTTGATCAGTTTCCATCCATTATTCCTTGTCTGGCCTTCAGGTGCCTTAGAAAATAACTGCACAGAGGTGATTGCTGATTGGCAATAGATAATAATACCACCAAAGAGAGCAAACAAGAATGCACATACAGCATCAAGGCATCTAACTCTTGTGTCATGTAGGGAAAATGTACACCAGGATAATAGAAATGAGATTAAGCCCAATTATAGAACCACAACTAGAAGAACAACAGATGGGTTTTAGAAGCAGTAGAAGCTACACGTGCAATTTTTGTGCTTAAACAAGTAATAGAAAAGAATATGGAATGCAATAAGTATCTCTGTGAAGTTCCCAAGGGATGACCTAATTAATTTACGAGCCTCAAGACAAAGTTAAAAAAAACATTCATTTATTAGGATCAACATCTTGTCATGATCTCCTGTGGAGCCAAAACTGAATTCCACTTAATGGCATCTGAACTTTACCCCTGTGTCTCCTCCCCTCTGCCTGAAGTCATAAATCACATTCACCGACAAGATGTTACAGCAGACTATGGACATGCACCTTCACATGCCAGCTGCAAGAATATGAGATTTGACTCTGGCCAAAAGTATGCATGGAATTCTCCTCCTTTCTTGAATTGATAGTAGTTATGGAAATGCTTTACATGTTGATATCCAGCTCCCCTCACTTCCCGAAAGTGACCTGTGTGACACAAAAACAATTTGAGTACAGGTATATAATTTAGGGATGCGCTCTCCCCCAGGCTTGCCTGGATTTTCTGCATGGAATTTTGCTATAAGGCAATCAGCCTGGATATTTCTACTTTTTACCCAAGATGCCTCTGATAAGGGGTAGCCCTTCCACTTGATTAAGTATTGGAATTGTCTCCTGTGCCACCTCGAATCAAGGATTTGTTGAAACTCATAATGGATTTGGCTCCCTATGATCATAGAGCCCGGGGTCTCCCGGGGTAGTAGTCTCAGAGTGGATCCGATTACGGGTTTTAAGAGGCTACTCTGAAATGCTGGGTGTATCTTCCCCAACAATCGAGGCAGTTTCAATTGCACTGTGACTGGGTTGATGATCTTTACTATGGGGAATGGTCCCATAAATTTTGGGCCCAGTTTCTTGCTAGGCAGTTTCCCTTGGATCCCTTGGATACTCAAGCATTGGGACAAAATCCATGCTGATCACTACTTTGAATGGTGTGAGTCCTGTGCTACTGTGAACAGCATTATTGTACACAACCTCAGCAAAAGATAAAAGGTCTGCCTAATTGGACTGCTAATAGTTCACATAGCACCTCAGGTACTGCTCTACCATAGAGTTCAGTCTCTCTGCTGCCCCACTGGTGCTCGGATGAAAAGCTGAACTAAGACCCTGAGATGAGCCAATGGACCACAGAAACTCTATCCAGAATTTAGCCATGAACTGGACCCCTCTGTCTGAGATAATTCTTTGAGGTACTCCATGCAGGTGGGAGATATGCTTCACGAACAGTTTAGCCAGCTTGTGAGCTGAGGGTAATCCGCTGCAGGGTATGAAGTGTACCTGTTTAGAGAACAGGTCTATTACAGTCCAAATCACGGTGTTTCCCCCACTTTTTGGCAACTCTACTATAAAGTCCATTGCTATCTCCTCCCATGGCCTTGTTGGCTCTGCTACTGTTTGCAGCTGTCCTGGGGGGGGGGGTTCCCAGTCATCTCTTCATTGGGGCGCAGATGGTGCAACTTTTCATGTAACTATCCACATCTTTCTTCATGCCAGGACACCAGAATTGCCTCCGGGCTAAGTGTAAAGTCTTTAGGAACCCAAAGTGGCCTGCCGGTTTGGCGTTGTGGCTCCTCTGGAGAATTAGGGTATGTAGGGATTCTGGGACATAGAGTTTTGTCCCTTCCATACAAGGTTGTCTCATTTTGTCAAGATGTGTTGGTTGTTTCAGGGTCTGCTAGCAGTTTGGTTTTGAGCCTCGTAGTTAGGTCGCTTGCGGGTTGCTCTTGCCGGTCATGGCGTTGCCGCCTGGTGGTCACTTGGACAGCAGTTTGAGTAGAGGGAATGATGGCGTCCACTACATGCTCCCGTTTGCATTTGTACTGAGGCACATGGGAGAGGGCGTCAGCTAGAAAGTTCCTCCCCCCTGGAATGTGCTTTAAAACAAAATAAAAAAGGTTGAACTATTGAGCCCATCAGACCTGTTTGGGTGATAGTCTCCATGGGGTCCTAAGCACCTCCAGATTTTTGTGTCGGTCCAGACTTCGAATGGTTTCTTGCCCCCTTCCCACAGGTGTATCCAGGTTATCAGTGCCCATCTCACTGTGAAAGCCTCCTTTTCCTACACGGCCCATCGTCTCTCTGTGTCTGTGAGCTTGCGGGCGGTGTAGGTGCAAGGTTGTAAGTTTCCTTGGTTGTTTCTTTGGAGTAGCACCGCTCCCACTGCCATGTATCTGGCTTCTGCCTGGATCACGAAGGGTTGCTCAGGTCAGGATGCTTCAGCACTGGCTCCTTTGCAAACATTTCTTTTAGCGTTTCGAATGCCTCTTGGCAGGTTAGGTCCCACAGTAAGGGTTGTCCCGGACAAGATTTCATTCCTGGGTTCCCTGTCTTCAGGAGGTCTGTTAGGGGTTTGGCAATTTTTGCAAAGGAGGGGATAAATTGCCTGTACAAGTTCTTGAACCCTAAGAAACTTTATAGCTGTCTGCAGGTGTGAGGGGGTTGCCAGCCTAAGATGGCTTGAACTTTGGCTGGATCCATGTCTATTCCCTCATTTGACACTCGGTTACCCAGGTAGTCTAACTGTGCACGGTGAAATTCCCATTTTGATACCTTGACGTACAGGTTGGCTGCCAGAAGTTTTTCCAGTACTTGGTGGACCAGAAGAATGTGGTCATCCATGGTCTCAGTGTAGATAAAGATGTCATCCAGGTAGACGAGGACCCCCTAGTAGAGGTGCTCATGCAGCACCTCGTTTATTAACTGCATGAATAAATCTGGGGGGCCCTGCAGTCTGAAAGGCATCACTTTGAATTGGAAGCTCCCTGGGGGGCAGTTGAATGCTGTTTTCCACTCATCTCCCTCTCTGATACGTACTCGGTAGTATGCTTCTCTGAGGTCTAGTTTGGTGAAGACTTTTCCCTTGGCCAGATGAGATAACATGAAGGGGGAATAGGTTGTGTATGCACATCCCATTTATCCCTCAAAAGTCCAGACACAATCTCATAGTTCCATCTTTTTTCTCTTTGAAGAGGACTGGTGCCACGACCCATGGCAGTCTGTCTCACAGTGAGAAGGCAGAACATCGTACTTGGCCTTGCTGAATACTTCTGCGAGGTCCTGATATTCCATGGGAATCAGTTTGGCCTCTGGGATTTTGTCAGATGTGGTTGCCAGTTGTTCTTGTGGGCTCTTTTGGAGGGGTTCCTGTGTGGGTGGTGTTTCTGCTAGCTGGTGTGGGAGGGGTTGGGGGCCCCTTGATATCCTAAGTCTGCAGGTACCCCCTTTCCACCAGATGGTCGGTCCCCACTTGTCTAGCCAGGAAAGTTCCAGTATGACTGTGTCTCATTTTGGGGGCTATTATGAATCGACTTACTTCCCAGTGATCCACTAGCTCTAGCCACACTGGTTCAGTCAGGTGGGTGGCATAGACTCCTCCAATTAGGGACCCATCAACGTGCTCAAACCGGATCGGGTGGACCACCTGCTGCTGGGAAAGGTATCACTGCTTGGCATTGCCACATACCTCTAGCTACAATCAGTCTCTTTCTTCAGCCCCCTGTTGCCTGATTTTCCCTCCAAGCACCCCAAATATTGGGTGAGTGCTCGGAGAGCCCAGGTTCAGGAAACTTGGAAATCTTGATAGATTTTTAAAAGTCAGTTTTGGCTGTCTATGAAGTTCCTAAGGAATGACCTAATTAATTTACGAGCTTCTAGGCAAAGTTCAAAAAAACCCCATTCATTTATTAGGATCAACATCTTGGCATGATCTCCTGTGGAGCCAAAACTGAATTCCACTTAATGGCATCTGAACTTTACCTCTGTGTCCCCTCCCCTCTGCCTGAAGTCATAAATCACATTCATCCACAAGATGTTACAGCAGGTTATGGACATGCACCTTCACATGCCAGCTGCAAGAATATGAGATTTGACTCTGGCCAAAAGTATGCATGGAATTCTCATCCTTTCTTGAGTTGATAGTAATCATGGAAACACTTTACATGTTGACAATCTCTTTGTAGCATTTGTAGACCAAGAGAAAGCATTTGATAGAGTTGCTGGGGAATTATTATGGCAAACATTAATGCAATATGGAGTAACTGAACATCTTATGAACATCACCTCAATGAGACTATTTGGTGAATATATCCCAAATCAGCAAATGAACCAAAGAACCAGTAGTATTCATAGGGTTACTATTTGAAATAGTTGCAATTTTTAATTGAAAAAGTTATAATAATAAACTGACATTTGCAGGAGAAAGTCTAATACTATGATAACCTATTAGCTTTATGTCAAGTGCAAAAAATCAACTCCATATGTAAAGGTCCAATTAAACTGATTTAATGTCAATCATGCCTATGCACAAGAATCCTTTCATCTAACAGTTAACACCTACTAAGGGTCAATGGTATTCAAAGAATATTAGACTTAGTTTGCTTGTGGATTGGTAGGTATTCCAGGCTGATCCCTTTTATAACTCCACTCCCTCTGCCACTCCTTCTCCAACATTTGAGGATGGTGCAAAAATATTCTTAGAGCATTGGCCAAGTCAACTTTTATTCTAAGGCACACATACTCATCCCCTCCTCTTTATGTACTGTAGAGATGTACAGCTGTATCTTCTTGATAATTTATGATTTGCCCGATTGACCAAGGATCTGTACCAGAGGTGGGTTCCTACAGGTACGGTACGGTACGGTTCAGTCGAATAGGTAGTAACTCCAGCAGCATTATAGGCACTGCCATCTTGTTTTTTGCTTCTGCGCAGAACCATTTTTAGTCCCCACCCAATATCTGCTCTGCAGCTTGCCTGCCTGAAGTGCTGCACCCCTGATCTGTCTGCCAGGTAAGTCTTCAAGTCACGGCTTAGCTAGCTGTCACTGCCCTTACCCCACAGCTGGCAGCCCTGCCATGCTTCCCTGCCTTCCATGTGGCCTTCCCAATGTCCCCATGGCCAGCTTGCGAAGGCGGGTAAGCAGAAAACCATGTGGAAGGCAGGGAATCATGGATGCTGCTTGCTCCCTTCCCCACAGCCCTGCCATCCTTCTCTGCCTTCCATGCAGCCTTCCCAGAAGTTCCTCATGCCCGCTTGCCTTCCAAGGTTGGCATCCAACCCGGCCTGGCAGCTCTTGGTAGAAACACAGACACTGCGCTGGGGCTGAGAGGGGTGGCAGCGCTTTGGGAGGGCATGTGGACATCCTGGGGCTAATGCACATGCGCCGCCTGCCCCATTCTGCAAAAGCAGAGCTGCCACTGCAGGGCAATCCAAAGAGGGGAGGGGGATGCTGCAGAAAAGGCTGCCTTCCACCTGGGCCAACATGTTTCTGGCAGCTCTGGATCATGCGGCTTTTTCGGGGTTTTCTTTTTAAAAAAAAGCCTTTCCAGATGAGCTTGAAAACCTCTGAGATTGCTTTGAGAGGGGAAAGATGGACAGCATTTTTCCCACTCCCTGAGCATCTGCAACATTGCAGTAGCTCTGGGTGCTTGCACAGTAAAGAAATCTTTTCACGAGGGTGAGTTGTTAATTGCCTTTACTGTACAAGCACCGGGAAATGTTGCAGGCTCTGAGGCTGCAGATGCTCAGGGTGGGGGGGATGCTGCCAGTCTGCCTACCCACTCTAGGAGCAATCTTGGAAGTTTTCAAGCTCATCAGGAGAGACTTTTTTTAAACAAACCCCAAAAACGCCACAAGATCTGGTCTCCAGTAAGATCCGCATCTCATAGCCCACCCTGCCCCATCCCCTGCCCCACTTGCCACCCCAAATTGTACCCCACTGCGAGTATCTCTCAGCCATTGTGTGCAAAAACTTTGCACAGTAAAGAAAAACTTCCCAAGAATGAGAGATGATGTTAATTGCCTCACACTCCTTGTGATTCAGAATTGCCACTATCTCTTCCCTCTCCCCCCACCTTTCTTTCTCTTCTCCTAGAACTGGGATAAAGGGTGAAGTCTTGCATCAAAAGTAAATATTTTCAGTCTAAGCAGTAGCAACTATTTTATTTATTATTTAGTAAGGAACACTTAGAAGAAGAGATCTATCAAGGAAACCCCTTGACTTGCAACACATGCAAATAAAATTATGGTGGATTATGTATTACATTATAGTCATAAATTGAATCAACAAATGATTGTGGATTGTACTTATCTAAAAATTCTTAAATAACTCAAATGTGAAACTGCTAAAACAAGCTGCCATTATGATTATAGAGGATAGTTTGTTAAATTGTTATTAATGGTGAATTAATCAACTCATGTGAAATTCAAAAGGCTATGAGACAAGTTTTCTATCTCCTTTGCTGTTTATTTTGGTATTGGAAGATATCATTATTGAAAAAATAACAGGTGTAAGTATTAAGAAGGACATTTATAAATTGAGGGCATTTGCTGATGAGTTGGTTATATTTCTGCAAGATCAAAAAAATAATATGGAATATTTGATGAGGAAATTAAATGATGTTGGGCCAAGGTGGGCCAAAGCAGTGCAGCCTACTTCAACTGACTGCTAGCTGAGCTGCAGTTCAGCAATTCAAATCTCATTGGCTCATGGTTGACTCAGCCTTCCATCCTTCTGAGGTGGGTAAAATGAGGACCCAGATTGTTGGGGGCAATATGCTGACTCTATAAACTGCTTAAAGAGGGCTGTAAAATTACTACGAAGCAGTATATAAGTCTAAGTGCTGTTGCTTTAAAATAAACAAATAGAAAACAACAATGCTGATTAAGAATATGACCTCACAGGAAGGTGGCATATTGAGTAAAAAGTCTGGTTTTGGAGTTGAGAAAAATGTAAAATATGTGGGGGTTATGTTGACAACCACACACACAAAACTGTTCCAAAAAAAATTATGTGGCATTAAAAAAGACTTACTAAGATGGGATAAATTGCATTTACCACTATTGGATAGAATTTCTGTAATCAAGATGAATATCTTACCAAAGGTGCTCTCTATGTTTCAATCATTACCAATACTTGCTACTGATATCCCATTTAAACAATGGCAGATGGATACTTTTAAATTCATATGGCAAGGGAAAAAAACAAGAATTAGATAGAGATAATTGCAAGATGCTAAGGAAAGAGGGATTTTAGATTTACCAGATTTGAAACTGTATTTTGATGCTTGCTGTTTGCTCTGGCTAAAAGATTGGGTGAACCTTTAGAATAAGAAGCTGCTTGACTTAGGTCATGAATTAAGATTTGGGAGGCACGTGTACCTATAGTATGATAAGGTAATAGTAAATGTTGAAAAATGGTTTTCAACAGCCATTTTGTTAGACGTGCCAATGTCTGAGAGTTTGGAATAAATATAAAATAAGGTTTTCTATGAAAGTGTCTCTTTGGGTTTTCCAACAGGAAGCTTTTTTCAGAAACGAAATAGTGATGAAGTCAAACTGCTGACTTAGGGTAAAATAATATCTTTTAATTTTGGTGAGTCTACTCTCAAGTCTAAGGAGGAGTTAGAATCAGAAGGTCATGTCAGCCATTAGTTCACATATTTACAATTGAAAGAAGGATTTAAATTAGACAAAAAGAGTTTGTCCTAATGTTTGTTAGTGATGAACATATTATGGCTAAGGTCTATAAAATGTGATGTAATTTAAATCTGGGAAGTGAACATATAAAGTATTGTATGATTCAGTGGACAAGGAATTTTGGATATAATATAATACTTGAACAGTGGGAGACTACGTGGAAGAAAGGTTTAAAATTTTCATTAAATTATAATTTAAAAGAAAATTTCTATAAGATGAGGTATCATTGGTATTTAATTCCAGACAAGTTGTCAAGAATGTATAAAGGTATTTCAAATGAATGTTGGAAATGCAAATGTAGAGAAAAGACTTTTTATCATTTACGGATGTGTGATAAAGCTAAGTAATATTGGAGTAGGATTCATACTTTAATACAGAAAATTGTTAAATATAAAGAGAAAATTAGAGACTTTTCTTTTGGGTTTAATGGAAAAAGACCTGGAAAACAAATTTGGAATTCTGACGTTATATAAGGTTATGGCAGCAAGACTACTCTACGCACAGAAATGCAAGGACATTTCTATCCCTACAATGGATGAATAGCTGCAAAAATAGATGGAATTAGCAGATATGACTAAATTGACTGTTTTGATTTAAAAAAAAACAAATACTTTTATTTCTACCTGGAAACTGCTTCTGAACTTTCTGATTGAAGTAGAAAAATAGAATTTGAGAGGAAAGGTTACCAATTAGATAGATTTGTTATTATAGAAATTTAAATTTAATTTAAATTATTATGTAAAAGTAAAACATTGAGGTTTGATAGTCCCAAAGATGCTTTTTCATAAGGCACGTTCAGAAAGTCCACTTGCCTCTTGAAAAAGCACCTTTAAGACAACCATGACCTGGATGACTGAGAATCTCCATAGAAATTGAGGTTTGATGCTAATGTCTTATTTTACTGTACCAAAGGGAATTGGAAGTGAATGCATTTTTTTTCTTTCTGCCTTTTTCCCTTTCCCAGTTTTTCCTATTTGTTTTTATATATATTTTGTATGTTATAACATAAACTAATAAAAACTGTTAAACAGCAAAAAAAAACTTGAGGAGGATATGAACAATGATAAAATAGTTGGATGTTTTCTAGAAAAGGGAGATAGATATTTCTATGTAGCTGCTATCAGTCATGGTATATTCTTTTCTTTACTACTGTTCGGTAGCGGGAGCACGCATGTCTGGGCATGTGCAGAACCTTCTGTGCATGTTCAGAAGGTCTATGATGATGTCTGGGTGGATGGGTGGAGCCTCATGCCGCCACCACTACCGGTTCACCTGAACCAGTGCAAAGCAGCAGAATACCACCTCTGATTGCTGTGTAGCTTTTTAATCTTTAGCCAGGTTTTACTGCATAAGAAACTTCAAGATAATTTGAGGAGAAACAATTATGAAATACATTGATGTGCTTCTTTATCACATGACAATTATGTCTTACAATTTATAAAATAGAGACCCAAGTAACTTTATAGTCATATACTGTACATAAACAGTGTGATCCATATGTAACTTTAAAGCTGAAAGTTTAATTACACAACTAATTACAAAATATACTCTCTCAGGGGTATTTTTAAAAATAGAATACAACACGTTGAGGGTTGATCTGTTTTAAGACTAGGATAGGGATTGATTAGTTTCCTGCCTCCTACCCTCCTTTTTTTGTAACAAGGATGTGAAAAGATATTTGATGAATTTTCTACCACATATGCAAAAATAACTTGGCTATTAGTCTGTAACATGACTTGAGTGGGTGGAAACATTGTTAGTAAGATAACCTCAGGCAATAGAAAGACTTGGTCTGGCCCTGATTGTTCATTATTAAACAATCTATATGTTCTTGTGTTCTTGGGTATTGATCCAATTTATGTCAGAGAGTTAAGGATTATTTTTCTAGAAGCCTAAAGCAGCAGCTTTATTGCTGGGTGAAAATTAACAGTGGTTGTTCACTTCTTTATTTTAGTTCTTGGTTTATATAGCATTGGTAAAATATTTTCTTACAGATTTGTGGTTACAAATAACAGGTAAGAAAGTATGTCAAGTATCTTTCTTTAATTCTTTAATTTAATTAAAGAGCCGAGGTGGTGCAGTGGTTAGAGTGCAGTACTGCAGGCCATTTCAGCTGACTGCTATCTGCAGTTCAGCGGTTCAAATCTCACCGGCTCAAGGTTGACTCAGTCTTCCATCCTTCCGAGGTGGGTGAAATGAGGACCCAGACTGTGGGGAAAATATGCTGACTCTGTAAACTGCTTAGAAAGGGCTGAAAGCCCTATGAAGCGGTATATAAGTCTAACTGCTATTGCTATTGCTAATTTGTTCCAAGAGAAAAACACTATGTCAAGAGGGATTTTTTTAAAAAAAATTAATACAAGATCACAAAAATAGTAGAAGATAACTTGTCAACTCATACAGATTTTTATTTTTTATTTTATTTAATATATAATATAAGTGAAACTACTGGTGTGTGTGTGTGTGTGTGTGTGTGTGAGAGAGAGAGAGAGAGAGAGAGAGAAAGGAGAGAGGGAGAAGGAGACAGATGTTTGATTCCTTTTGTCTGTATAGACCAGATAGATTCAAATGAACAATATACAAGAATATAAATTATGGCACATTTGTAGAAAATGTCTCAGGATTTTGGTTTGGTTTGGTTTTTGGTTCCCTCAGAATGGTTAAAAATTGGCAGCTGTGATTTGTATCCAAGTAAGCAATTTTAGATAATGTGTTCTGGCAGGTCAATGAGCCTTTTGCTACACCAAAATAAGATACCCCTTGCTAATTAAACATCTAGTGAAAGTAGGGGAAGAGATCAACTGGCAGTTTGAGGTAAATTATCATCAGGAATGTTTAAATGTATACCACTAGGCTGGACAAGAATATGTACAAGTGGTCCTTAGAGGCTATAAAAACTGGATGGATCAAAACAAATGAAATCCTGACAAAATAGAATTGCTGTTGTTGGTTTTAAATTGGCTCCATCCTAATCCTAATTCCAGTTTTTGAATCTGGGTAGGGTTATATTGCTTCTAAATGAGCACATCTATAGTATTTAGCGATCTTCCTAATCTCATAACTTTTTTGTGTAATAAATAGACCCCATACCCAAAACAGTTGTTCTCCTACTTTAGCTGGTATGCCAATTGTTGGCCCCTTCTGTATAAGGAGGCCATATCAAAAGTTATTCATCCTTCGAGGTCATCGAAATGCCTTTCTTTCCTTCACCTCTTCTGCAAAGAGGCTATGACTCCCATGGGGTCTCCAAACAGCAGTTACCAGCTAAATTTCACAGGGCTCAAGAGAGCCCTGCTATTTTCCAGCTGTTCTTGCTGTGGCATCAACATAAAAGATGTGTGTGTGTTTGTGTGAGTGTGTGTGTGTGTGTGTGTACACGGGTACAGGTATGCAGGTCTTGGTGTATTCAGCTCTTTTCCCGTGTAAGATTGAGAGTATCTTGGTGATGTTTCAACGAGGTCCCACTCGCCATCTTCAGCCTGGTGCCTTTGGCTTCATGCTTGTGCGAGCAAAGCGTGATCGGATCTGCCGTCTTTCTATAAATATTGGTGGGGGTGTGGAGTCCTGGCTTTGTTGCTGTAAGCAGATTGGTTGGCCTTATCGGTAGACCGATAAGATCGCATAGATTAGGCCTCCTCCGAATTCCATCAGCCAGCCAGTGTAGAGTGGCAACTACCCGGAAGACAGCCTTCTCGGTGGCTGCTCCGACCCTCTGGAATGAACTCCCCGTGGAGATCCGGACCCTCACCACCCTCCAGACCTTCCGCGCCACACTTAAAATCTGGCTATCCCGGCTGGCCTGGGGTTAAAGACTCTAACCCCTACTCGAATTGTATGACTGTTGAGTTCTTAAATGATGTAGTGCTTTTATGTTGTAAATTGTTTGTCCTTCCCCCCCCCCTTTGAACTGTGAGCCGCCCTGAGTCCCCCCAGGGAAAAGGGCGGCATACAAATAAAGTGAAACTGAAACTGAAACTGAAACTGGCTGTGTTGTAACATCTTGATTAGTTGATGGAGTTGATGTTTGCAGATTAGTCGGCTGTTTCATAACATGAAATATATATATGAAAAGTGAAGTTGAACATCCAGAAAGAGGTATAGAAAATTAGAACATATAAAATATAAATGAGTTAAAAACTAATATATGTATGTATGTATGTATATAAAGGTAAAGGTTCCCCCTGGCACATATGTGCTATTCATTCCTGACTTTAGGGGGCGGTGCTCATCAAACAAAATAAGAACTTGCTAAGAAATAATACCTCTCCAAACTATATGGCATACAAATATACCTAAAAATAACACCATTTTGGCCAAAACATCCAAGAGGTAAGTAGTATTGAAATAAATAAAGGCAGGTTTTGAGTACATAACTGGAGGATTTGCATTGTCAAGGAACTTTGCAGAAATTAATTTTTCTCCTGCAACTATCTGTGTATCTTAAAAAGCTTTAAGGAGTTTTTGAGGAAGCGCATCAGAAAAAATAATTGTGTATATGGGTCTTCCATGAATATAATTATTTTAATGGAAAAGCTCAGCATGAGTTTTTTCAATTTCTTCAGAAAGCCAATTGGGGAGTTATAAGTGACTGCAAATAAACTTTTTTAAAAATAAACTTCCTGATATCTCTTAGAATCTAAGATTATCTAAGCTTCTCTCTTCTCAAGAAAAATGGAACTAAATTGTATATGAAAAGATGATATTGGTCTCCTGAAGAGAATTCTTGGTAGCTCTTTGAACTACAGTTTCCATGATTTTTGAATGAAATCCTGCAGTGTCTATTAAAAAGAATTCATTGATAGGAAAAAAAAGAATACAGGTAGCCCTCAACTTACAACAACAATTGAGCTCAAAATTTATGTTGTTAAGTGAAAAAATTGTTAAATGAGCTTTGCTCCAATTTACAACTTTTCTTGCCACATTTGTTGAGTGAATCAATGCAGTTGTTAAATTAGTAAGATGGTTGTGTAGTGAATCTGGTTTCCCCATTGACTTCGTTTGTCAGAAGATCTCAAAAGGCGATCACATGACTCTGGGACATTACAACCATCATAAATGTGAGTCAGCTATCAAGCTTCCAAATGTAAATCACATAACCATGGGGATGGTACAATGGTTTTAAGTGTGAAAAATGGTTTACTACTGGTTCGCTCGCTTGTGCGCATAATTCTTCTGCGCATGCGCAGAAACATCTGGGTGGGTGGGTAGGGCCTCCTGCCGCCGCCACTACCAGTTCGGCCAAACTGGCAGCAACCCACCTCTGATACAATTGTAAAGCATGATGTTACATGACTTCATCACTTAACAATGAAAATTCATGCAGTCCCAGTTGCCGTTATTAAGTGAGGACCTCCTTGCACCTACCTGCCTGCTTCTAATAAGCAAGTTGCTGGGAAATCAGCAGGACGTTGTGAGTCCCAGGCAGCTTGCAAGTGGGCTGGTGCTCAGGTAAGGGATTGTTGTGGCCCAACACAATTATAGCTGGGCTGGGAATGGCTGTTGTTGGATGCAATAAGGAGCACAAGCTACGGTGAACTCTATCACCATTGACCTTTGCTATGTTCTTCACATTGCTGAAGATTTGTAGATTTGTAGATTTATTGAACATTTATAGGCCGTCCTTTTCCCTGAGGGGACTCAGGGTGGCTTACAACAATGGGGGAAGGGAGTGCAAGACAAGACATAAAAGAAAAACGTGAGTAAAAAAAAAAAATTAACCATAAAACACAACATTCACTCAACATTCGGGCGGGGTGAGAGTAAATCCTAACCCCAGGCCTGACGGGATAGCCAGATCTTGAGGGCTGTGCGGAAGGCCTGGACTGTGGTGAGGGTACGGATCTCCACGGGGAGGTTGTTCCATAGCGTCGGAGCTGCAACTGAGAAGGCTCTCCTCCGCGTAGTCGCCAGTCGGCACTGACTGGCGGATGGAATTCGGAGGAGGCCTACCCTGTGCGATCTGATGGGATGCAGGGAGGTAATTGGCAGAAGGCGGTCTCTCAGATAGCCAGATCCACTACCATGGAGCGCTTTATAGGTGGTAAGTAGGACCTTGAAGTGCACCCGACGATCAACAGGTAGCCAGCGCAGCTCACGGAGGATCGGTGTTATGTGGGCGAACCGTGGTGCGCCCATGATCACTCGCGCGGCCGCGTTCTGGACTAGCTGAAGTCGCCGGATGCTCTTCAAGGGCAGCCCCATGTAGAGCACATTGCAGTATTCCAGCCTAGAGATCACAAGGGCTCGAGTGACTGTTGTGAGGGCCTCCCGGTTCAGGTAGGGCCGCAACTGGTGCACCAGGCGAACCTGGGCAAATGCCCCCCTGGTCACAGCTGACAAATGACGGTCAAAACTCAGCTGTGGGTCCAGGAGGACTCCCAAGTTGCGGACCCTGTCTGAGGGGTATAAATTTTGCCCCCCCAGCCTGATTGATGGGACGTTAGCCGAATTTTTGGGAGGAAAACACAACAGCCACTCGGTCTTTTCCGGGTTGAGCACCAGTTTGTTAGCTCTCATCCAGTCTTTAACAGCTTCAAGGCCCCGGTTCATCACGTCCACCGCTTCATTGAGTTGGCACGGGGCGGACAGATACAGCTGTGTATCGTCCGCATATTGGTGGTACTTAATCCCGTGCCTCCAAATGATCTCGCCCAGCGGTTTCATGTATATGTTGAATAGCAGGGGGGACAAGACCGAGCCCTGCGGCACCCCATAGGTTAGGGGCCTCGGGGACGATCTCTCCCTCCCCACCAACACCGACTGCGACCTGTCCGAGAGGTAGGAGGAGAACCACTGTAGAACAGTGCCGCCCACCCCCACCTCCCGCAGTCGTCGCAGAAGGATACCATGGTCGATGGTATCGAAAGCCGCTGAGAGGTCAAGGAGAACCAGGATGGACGCATGGCCTCCATCTCTGGCTCTCCAGAGATCATCGGTCAATGCGACCAAAGCGGTTTCTGTGCTGTAACCGGGCCTGAAGCCAGACTGGAAGGGGTCAAGATAGTTAGCTTCCTCCAAGGTACGCTGAAGCTGCAAGGCCACCACCTTCTCAACAACCTTCCCCACAAAGGGGAGGTTGGAGACTGGACGGTAGTTATTAAGAACTGCTGGATCCAAGGGCGGTTTCTTCAGGAGGGGCCTCACCACCACCGCCTTAAGCGCGTTGGGGAGGTACCCCTCCCGAAGAGAGGCGGTAACAACCGCCTGGATCCAGCCTCGTGTCACCTCTCTGCTGTTGGCAACCAGCCAAGAGGGACACGGGTCCAGTATACAGGTGGAGGCGCTCACAGCTCGCATAGCCTTTTCCACATCCCCGGAGGCAACATCCTGGAACTCAACCCAGAGATGGTCTGCCAAGTCATTCCCTTGTGTCTCGGCTGGATCTGCAAGAGTGGAGTCCAGTTCCGATCGAAACCGAGCAACTTTGTCCGCCAAGAACTGAACATACTCCTCAGCCTTACCCTGCAGGGGGTTCCCCGTCTCCCTCCTATTTAGGAGGGAGCGGGTTATCCTAAACAGGGCGGCTGGGCGGGACTCGGCGGACGCTACCAAGGAGGCAATGTGTGATCTTTTGGCAGTTCTCAATGCCCGAATATACTCCTTGGTGCAAGCTGTCAACAGTGCTCGGTTCGACACGGACCTATCGGACCTCCACAGGTGCTCTAGGCGTCTCCTCCGGCGCTTTATCTCGCGGAGCTCCTCGGTGAACCAAGGAGGCCTCCACGAGCCGCTGACCCGGAGGGGCCGTAGTGGCGCAATCCGGTCCAGAGACCCTGATGCTGCCGAGTGCCAGGCCGCAGCAAGAGTCTCAGCCGAACTGTGGGCGAGAGCATCTGGAATAACCCCAAGCTCCGTCTGGAACCTAACAGGGTCCATCAGTCGCCTGGGGCGGAACCACCTGGTCGGTTCCTCCTCCCCACGGTGGGGGTTTGGCCTCCGGAAGTCTAGCCTCAGTAGGTAGTGGTCTGACCACGACAGGGGAATGATCTCATTTCTGAAGATGTATAGCTGGCCTGACTTTGTGAGGCAATTGCTGACACTGCAAAACCTTCTTCCCATGGCCACATGTGACCTTCCTGAAGAGGGAGGCAAAGTACTTTGTCAACAGGGTGAGGAAGAGGCTGGTGAAACTCATTTGGGAGCAGCATGGGCAACAGAGTGCAGAGTGCTCAAAAGATCAGAGATTGGGAGATAAGTGAGAATTGAAGCCCACCCTGCAGTCAACCCACCCAAATTTTGATCATGTGACCGTAGGAGCAGTGCAATGGCCATCAGTGATGTGCTGTGAGGTTTATGGCTGATGAGGCAGCAATTTTTTTAGACTTGTGGATTTCAACTCCCAGAATTCCACAGCCAGGCATGCTCAGTTCCAATTTAAAGTGACAGCATTTGTTTTTCTCCTTTGCTAAATAAGTTTCCTTCTTTCTTTTTTTTCTTCTCCCTTCCCCTCCTTCCTCCCTCTCTCCCTCCCTCCGCCTCTCTCAAACACACACACACACACACACAAAAGTTGGATTGTAGTGTTTAATTCCATGTAGCTGATTTATAGTGCAAAGGAGGAGTTATTTTTGCCCTGTCCAATCAGCTTTTCTCTTGCATTTTCTTTGATAAAAGGGACAGAAAGATGGTCTTTGGGTTCCCACTTTGAATGAGAGAATCTGTTTTAGTCAGAATGTTCAAATGTAATAAAATGATCTTCCTGTCTCAATCTGTTTCATTGGAAAAGATGCCTGCCTGAGGAAAGAGCCTTTCACGTCTCTGAAAGCCAGCCCAGGGTAGGATCCCTCCAGGATGGGTGCAAGACCGATCCACGTTCACCAGCAAAGGGCAAAATTCTCTTCCACAGCCTCATTTCCACCTGAAGCTTCCCTGTTTCTTCTCCATTCTTTTGCTTTTTGCAAAAACAGGGACACACTTTGGGAAGGCAAGAGCCCGGAGGAGCCCACCGGTACCCGTACTGCCCGCTCTGGAAGCCAAATTGTGGGCCAGGACTCCCCAGCTCAGCTGCTTCCCAGGCCGGCGGCGCCTGCCAGACAGGGCGACAGGAGCTGTGAGGGAGCGCCATGCTCGGCAGAAGGGCTCCCGGGGCTCTGAGCATCCACCTACTGCCACCCGCATTTTGCTCCATGGAGAAGAGCCAAGGGGCGCCGGCCCGGCTCCCCCAACCACACCCTCAGCACCCAAGCCCTCCAGTTGGGGTCAACCAATGCCAGTCTGGCTCAGGGGAGGCCAGCCATGAAGGGTCCAGCCGGGCCTCCCTGCTGCCCTCTGCCCCAGGATTCAGCCATGGCACTGCCCGCCAGAGTTGCGAGGCATCCGGGGCACGCTTTTTGGGGGAGGGCGGCGCAGGTGGGTGCGGATGGAGCAGAGGAAGCCTCTCCCCCCTTCTCCCACCTGAAAGAACAAAGGGAACCTCTGCTGCTGCCCAGGCAACCTGGCCAGCGGCTCTCGCAGCGGCTCTCCGGTGCTGAGCCTGGGAGTCCCTGAAGGAGCTGGCGGGGGCTGCAAGTGCCGCAGGCTGGACTGAAGCCAGAGGCGACGCCCCTCGTCCGGGTAAGGTGCCCTCCCTGCCTTTCCTACCCCCTTCTCTCACTTCACTCAAACAAACTCTCTCTCAAACAAACAAACACACACATACACACATACACACAAAGTTGCACCAGCAGGATGAAGTCTGAATTCCTCCCCCTCCCTCCGACCCACAGGTACCTTTTCCAGCTGTTTCAGAGAGGATTTCAACTCTGCTCTTGCCTGCCATCATGAAAACAAAAAAAATGTAAAAGGAAAAAGGCAAGAGCTGAGGTCAGGCTGAGCTAGTTGCTGCCAGAGTCACCGTGGATGACTCTGCTTAACTGTTTAAAAAAGCCTCCAAAAAGGCGCCCTCTATAGGAGAAGGCAGGAGAATGACGGGCCTCACCTACGTCAGGAATTTTTCGGCTTTTAACCCTTGCTTAACTCTGCTCGAGTGATCATAAAACACTTAAAGTTAGACTAGATAAGGCATGCCATTCTCCTGCCTAATCCTATAGAAGGAGCTTTTTAGAGGCTTTTTAAACAGTTAAGCAGAGTCATCCACAGTGACTTTGGCAGCAACTAGCTCAGCCTGACCTCAGCTGTCGCCTTTTTCCTTTTACATATTTTTCCTTTCATGATGACAGTGGTGAGTCTGTGCCTCCCCTGCCTCATCTGACTGCACGTCACTGATGGCCATAAATTCAAGGACCAGATGTTAAATATCATTTATCCAGTGTAATAATGACTTTGAATGGTCACCAAATGTAATGTTATATTTATTTGTCCATCATATATAACTCTAGAGTTATATTGCACAGAATCAGTGGATTTAAAATAAAATGATTTTCTTTTTTATTGATAAAACCTATTAATTTTATTACAGCCACTGTTTATAAAAATACTAAGATTTTGTCATGAAGCCAAACATAAATTTTGCTTGTGCAAAAACATCCCATGGCAATACTGTGTCTTTTGTTTAAAAAGGTAATTAATATTCTATGAAAAATGTGTTGTCATTGAATTACAAGATATTACAGGATTAGCTGCTGAAGAAATATTATTTATGTGTACAGCACAGCTGGATGAAGCCCCAAGCCCCCAAGTCATCCTGTGGTGTGCTACACTAACACTGTTTTAGCAATTGCCATGTGTAGGTATATTAAGAAGCTGCTTCAGGCAGGTGAAATGCTGCTTTGGTATTTTGCTTTCTCATTGCCACCTCCTTTTCTTTTAATCCTGCTTGTGGGCGAAAGAGGACAAATAACAGGAATATCACAAAGCTTTTAAAATAGGATTTGTAGAATAATGTGCATTTTCTAAATGATTTTTAAAAACACAATTTATAACTGATCAGCTTATATACCCTATAGTGGAGTGAACATAGGTATTAGCAGATGGAGTGCTTTCACATATGTAGGGCTGAATCCTGATTTTCACAAGAAACAGATTTTGATGATGGGCAATAATGGATAATAATGTTGAATGACTAAAATCTAGTTTGCAATATTCAAGCGTGGCATCACTAAGGCATTATAAAGTTATAGAAATAAAAGATTATTTCTAAAAGTTCTGCCAGAAAATGGAGGACTCTGGGACTTTGCAGACTCTAGCTATCCCCCTGACTGCCTATAGAGGGCACTCTACAGTCTAGTCCAGAGTCCCCTAAACTTTCCGCCTTTGTGGACCAGCCAGGAGGGGGGAAAGGGGATGGTTCCACATGAGCAGCAGGCAAGCATGCGTATAGTTCCATTTGTGCAAGTGGTAGGCAGGCTTGTGTGAGCACTCTGCACAGCTCAAAGCCCAGTAGTGGGTTACAACCTGGGGTTGGGGACCCCTAATCTAAGTTTTAAGTCCTTGCTGGAGTCTACAAGCAGTCAAATGGACAGCTAAAACCTGCAAAATTTCAGTGTCCTCCATTTTCTGCCCCAACTTTTAGAGATGAGGGTTTGTTTGTTTTAGAGGTGGTGGGGGAAACCTACAGAAATATTTTTTCTACTTGCTCATTTTGTTCCTCTACTTTTCAGCCTGGAGTTAATGGAAGGTTTTGTTTTTTTTAAAAAAAATGTTTTTAAATTGAGCATGCACCGAACCAGCAGTAATGCCAGCCGGAACTCACCCCTGTCTTGGACCTTTCCTTTGTCCTTGTCTTGTGCCTTGTGGATTGGACTTGGTACCTGGACCTTGCCCTGTGAGTATGCTCCTGCTCTGTGGGCTTTATTTGTACCATGGGGGCTATTGTTTGGGGGGCTGAGTTTGGGTGAATGCCTTCAGGGTGGTGTGGAGGATGGAGGTTTACTGGTCGTTGGAGAATCATTTGCTGAGAGAAATAAAGGACTTTGTAGAAGCCTGCTTTGCCTTGACCATTTGGATCACACCAGGTTTGTATGCAATTCTAGGGTATCGATAATTGTTTTGAAATGTCATTAAATGGCCTGTCTTATCTTAAGGATTACCTCTATTTATTTGTCAACTGCATCAGATTTAGAATCTGTTTAGAATTTTAACAAATACCTAATATTTCTAAAATACTAAAATATAATCTTTTTCTATTCAATTTACATATCTATATATTTTGCAAATGCACTAAGCTGCTAAGGCATTTAATATTTAAAATACTTTAAATGCTTAAAACAGTGCTACAAGATACCCAACTGCCTTAATTAGAAGGCAGTTAAGCTAAAAATATATTTTCCCTTATGTTTTTTGCAATAAAAATAATTAAGAATTTTCTTGGGAAAAGTCATTACTGTTAGTACTATGAAAACTTGCTCATTATGATTTAAGATTAGTTTTACACAGTGGCTTATTAGTGTTATTGAGGCATTATTTTCCCATAATCTGTTGGAAGCAAAATTTCAAAAGTAGTTTTATACTGTACACCATATAATATGATATCCCTCAAAATAATCCTTTAGTAGCCTTTAACATATGCTGCTACTCTTTTAAATAGTTGTTTCCTTTCTATCATATCTATTACTGTCCTGAATTATTCTTAGCTAATCCATATAAGTTTCCTTGGTTATATTTTCTTTATCGCTGGTTCCCTCGCTGATAGGTGTTTATTTATTTTTTATTATGAAAGCATTCCCTTTCAGATCAGATAATATATTCTGAATCCTAGGGTGTCACAATCTGAGTAAATAGTACCAGATGGTTGAAATAAACACCCCCACTGAATTCTCTGGAAAGCCAAATCTACAAGGCTAATCACATCTGAAAAGAAAAGAAAACAACATAGCCTCTGACATCTAATTCTTAATAATGTATTCTCTGCAACCTACAGTGATAGGTCTAGGTATGCTAAAAGAAATCAATGCAATACAACTGATTAATTTGGAACAAATGCATATGAGAAAATGTCTCAGACAATTCTAAAACTGGATGGAACCAACCTTATTTTGTAAAGAGAAAAAATGTTACCTGGTACATTTTTTATAAAGCTGCTGTGTACTACCTGCTCCATATTATTAAGCCATCACAACATGTATTGCCTCAGACTTTCAAAGAAGAAATATAATTTCACTTTTTGCACAGCTGACAACCATGGCAGAATGAGGAACTGGTGAATGGATTGGGGCCTGAATACAGGGATAAAATGGACATGAATAATTCCTTCCCAACTTCCCACTTACAAAAACCTTTTGGATTCAGAAATGGATATTAATATTAATATATAATGAATTCAGAAACGGATATTAATATTATACACACACACACACACACACATTCATAGATTTTCATGGGTATAGGTATGCTGGTCTTGTTGTATTCTGATCTTTTCCCGTGTAAGATTGGGATTGTCTTTTTTTTTTTTTGTATGAATATTTTTATTTCCATTTTCATAACACACACTCACATGTATACTATACATAGCCCGTATCGTATAGTATTAAATAATAATTACATCAAATCCTCTTGTCAACAATACCCAGAAAAATAGAAACCCATTATAGCTCTTCTGCTCTCCATACACCTCTTTCTTCTACCACCCTCCAACTTTCTATCTTCCCTCTACTTTTCTACTCTACTTCCCCTCCCTTTCTACTACTCTTCTCTCTACAATCCACTCCTCCTTATCCTTCTCATCTTCCCCCCTTACCCTCTCTCCTATCCTTCTCTTCCCATCTTTGTTCTCCCTTCTATTTCCCACTCCTCCTCTTCTTGGTGTATTTCCTCTACATGTCAATATACTTAACATATCCTAGTTTTAAAGAAAAAATAGTAATAATAATAGTAATGAGAATATAAGAAAAAAAAACAGTATACATGTGGGGTCAAATTACATTAAAATCTAACACGTCTCGTCAAACCTGAGGAAGTTTTTTCTTCTTTTCTTACTGCGTTCTTGTGTTCTGCGATGCATGCATTTATTCTCCTATTAGTTTTAGAATGTATGTGGCTGGGCAGATTTCGCATGGTATTTCATAGATTACTTGGTTTTCTAGCTGGATCTTGTCTTTGGGGTTTCTTAAGATGTTGGCTATTTTTTGGTCAGTGTTGAAGGCTGTCTTGATATTGTGCTTGAGGAGAATTTTGCTGATTTTATCTATGGTGCCTTTGATGTAAGGGAGGAGGGCAATGCCGTTGTCCTGTTCTATGTCTCGGTTCTTGAGAAGTGTCTCCTTTTGGATTAGGTTGGTAATTGTGTTTCTTTGGAATTGTTGGAAATCAATACATTTGTGAGAGTGTGTAATTCAGTTTTCAGGTGGTCTTTGTCGGCTAGGTGTTTGGTTCTGGAGATGCGGGTATTGGCTATGGAGTTCATCTGTGCAGGATGATGATGGGATTGTGCATTTAAGTAGCAGTTGATGTGTGTTTTTTTTCTGGTAGATGGTTTGTCCTAGGGAGCCATTGGGTTTTTTGTAGATTATATCACTACACTAGAGATCAGGATGTCATCACAAAGCCCATTATCCAGTTCATTAAAACACAAAAGACTAATCCGCACACAGCTAGTACCTCAGCCACACTAGTCTGCATACATCAACTCCATCAGCTAATCAAGATATAACAACACAGCCAACCAACCCACTTACAGCAACAAAGCCAGCACTCCACACCCACCCACTAATATTTATAGAAAGACGGCAGCTCCCATCATGCTTTGCTTGCACAAGCACAAAGCTGAAGGCACCAGCCTGAAGATGGCGAGTGGGACTTCGTTGAAACGTCGCCAAGATACTCTCTATCTTACACGGGAAAAGACCTGAATACGGCAAGACCTGCATACCTGTACCCGTGAACATCTACGAAAACTTTATTTTTATATATATATATATATAAAAATATATATATATCTGATGAGAGCTAAATAGCTTAAAATATATCTATACTAGTCTCCCTTTATTTATTTATCAGCACAAATACAACACAAATGTAACAAAGGTAACAGTAAAAATATTGGGTTTTCTGTCTGGATGGTCTCTTGTGACAAGCCGATAGACAGAGAAAGGAAACAGTAGGCTTCCTCCCATATTTGGGCATTCCAGGGGTTGTGACACTAAATACACACACACACACACACACACACACACACACACACACACACATATGGAAAATATTGCATTTTTAATATAGGCTGGTTTCTTTCAGTCTTTTGTTTCTTAAATAAAAATTCAGCATAAGTTTTAATGCCTGTCAAGTAAACCTCCAGCATGTATTGTGCTACATATCTTTATCACACATTCTTGAAAAGCAGTTCATTTTATTGAAATTTGCAATGATCTCTTATTGAAAAATTAATTGGCAGTTTTAGTAACAGTATTAGAGAAAGGTAATTTTTAACTAAAATTAAAAAGACCCATGCTGATAGTCACATTTTCTCTGATTCTATGAGCATACAATTCTCTTTTAATTTTTGTTGTGTCAATTCTTTTTTTTATTTTTAATTTTGAACACATACACACAATAACAAAGACATACATTACATTTATACATCACACCTGAATTTCACATTCCTTCTCTTAGCAGTTATCTATCGGTACATCTTTACGTGCACTATTTTTCCTCTCAATACATTTCTCTGTATTGTTTCACATTGTTTCATATCAGTTTTGCATTTTTAACCTTCTTATTTCATTCTCTTTCATTTATCTATCGATATTTAGCTATTTACATCGAACAGACTTTGAAATTCTTCTACTAGTATGACATTTTTCATAGATTAGTAACTTTTATCTTTCTTAGACTATTATCGCTATTTTATGTTTCCATCCTCCAGCCATTTATACCATTTTTCCCATATTAAATAATATTCCATGTCTTCCTTTCCTTGGATTTCCTTGGTTAACTTGTCCATCTCAGTGCATTCTAGAATTTTTTTGTATTATTTCATCCTCATTGGGTGTCATTTTATTTTTCTGTCTCTGCATGAATGCTATTCTAGCCACTGCAATAATATGTAAGATTAAATATAAGATCTCTTTCTTGTATTTTGTCATCATTACACCTAATAAGAACATATCAGGTCTTCAATCTATTTGCTTTTCTGTTATGGTTTCCAGCCAGTTTTTAACTTTTACCTGGTATTTTTTGGCTGCCTCGCATGTCTACCATGTGCGGTAATATGTTCCATGTGCTTTCTCACACTTTCAACACTTTGGTGATACATTAGATGATATTTTTGCTAGTCTTGCGGGCGGTAGATGCAACAATAGAACATTTTGTACTGGTTTTCCTTGTATGACACAGACCTAGTCAATTTTAAATTTATTCCCCCAAATTTCCTCATTTTTCCAATTCTATATTGTAGCCAAACTTCTGTGCCCCACTTTATCATGGATTATTTTACTATTTCCTCTTCCATTTTGCATTTTAGTAGAAATTTGTATATTCTCCCAATCATTTTCTTTTCTGTGCTTTGGATTACCTTGTCTAATTCATGTTGTTCTGATTGTATTTCATATGTTTTGATGTCATTGTTGTATTTAATTTGCCTGTACATGAGCCAATCTACTTTTATGCCTTTTATGCTAATTAAATCTTTATATCTTGTCAATTTGTTTATATCTATGAAATTTGGGTGTGTCATCGTCTCTGTTTGGGAAAGCCAATTAGGAATTTTAGTATAATGGGCTTTTTAAATTTTGTGCCAATTTTGAAGCAACACATTTCTGATCAGGTGCTTTTGGAAATATTTGTGGGTTTTATTTTTCCCATCCCATAGAAATGCGTGCCATCCCACTTGCAAACCATGTCCTTCTAGGGCCAAGACTCTTTTATTTTTCAGTTCTATCCATACCCTCAGCCAAGTTAATGCTGTTGCTTGAGAATATAACTCCCAATTTGGGAGTGCTAAACCTCCTTACCACCTTGCATTGATTTTAATTTGATCCTCAGTTTTCTCCCTTGCCATATAAATTTGGATGTTAATTTGTTTAATTCTTGAAAAAAATGATTTGCCTGGATTAATTGGTGCTACCTGAAACTGAAATAATATTCTTGGGATAATATTCATTTTCATTGTGGCTACATGCCCCATTAGCGGTAATTGTATATTTTTCCAACTCTCCAGGTCTTTCTTTATTTGTATTATTAGTTTATTATAATTATCCTCCTTGATTGAGGAACACTTTGCAGTTACCCAGATCCCCAAGTATTTACTTTTTTAGTTATTTGGTCATAAATTCCAATTCATTACCTTGGTTTTTTGCCACATTTTTGTTATTATTTTTGTTTTGTTTTTATTAATTTTTAAACCTGCCACTTCTCCAAATTCTTCTAATTCTTTGATTAATTTAGGGCCAGATTCCAAAGAGTCTTCTAATATAAATACTAGGTCATCAGCAAAGGCTTGTATTTTATATTCTTCATATTTGATCTTTAATCCTTTTATCTCCTGATCTTTCCTGATTTTATTTAGGAGTATTTCCAATGTTAATAGGAACAGCAGAGGGGAAATGCGGCATCCTTGTCTTACTGCTTTCCTTATTTCAATCTTTTCTGTTGAGTCTCAATTCATAAGAATTTTGGATGTTTGGCTATTATATATTTCCCCTATCATTTTTATAAATTTATCTCCGAATTTCATCATCTCTGTTGTGTTAATTCTTATGCTGTTGTTCTCAGACATTGGCCTGTTCTCATATTACTTCAGACAATGTGGCTTTATTTCTTCAGTGTCAAAATGCTGGCTTTATTACTGGAAAGAAAAAAAAATCCAGAAATCTACAGATCAATCAGCTCAACATCAATATCAGAAAAGATAATCAAGCAGCACATTTGTGAGCACCTAGAAATGAAAAAGACAATTACTAGTGGCCAGCATGGGTTTGTCAAAAACAGATCATGCCAGACAAACTTTATTCCTTTCTTTGACAAAATGATTAAATTAATGGATTAGAAAAATGCTGTGGACATAGTTAACTTAGACATCAGTAAGACATTTGACAAATTTTCCCACAGCTTACTTCTTGGGAAGATAGAAAAATATTCAATAGAACATACCACCACTAAATACATTAACAAATGGCTGACCAACTGCACTCAGTAGGTAATCCACAAAGGAATTACATAACATGGAGGGAAACATGCAATGGAATGCATCAAGAAACTATTTAAGCCCAGTATTCTTCAATATTTTCATAAATTATCTAGATAGTGAAAGAGAAGGGGAAATCAAATTTACAGATGACACCAAGCTGGGGAAAATAGCTAACACTTTAAATAATACTCAATATTCAGATAGATCTTTACTTCCTGTGAACGTGGCTAACTTAACACATGCACGGGGAGAGATCTCCACAGGATTTCTCTCTGGGGTGTTGCTCTTTTGCCTTCTAATTGAAGGGATTGGTATCCCATCAGTTTTTATAACATACCCATCAGGACCCTTCAATACAGCTGTAAGCTGGCAGATTGCTTTTGGAGTTGAACTCCTAAGCTGTCTGCATGCCAAAATCTGTTTGGGGGCTGAAGAGTCATCATTTCAGATTTAAAATTCAGGTTTAAAACTGATTGTAAGTTATGCTTTCCTTATCTTAATCACCGTCAAAGACTATTATTCTATCTTAAGTCAATGTAGAAGAGACTCTTTCCAGCAACAGCTTTCTATATTTTTTTGAAGACCTGTGCCATTTTAGGGATTTTTGTTTTCTTTTAAAGAACAAGGAAGAAGGCTGCTAAGGCAAGCCAAATAAAGTAGTAGGGTAAGAAGAGAAAAAAAGCTTAACAAAGATAAAGATTGAAAGCTGTGATTTTAGTAACTGGTAGCTTGATCTTCTTAGCTGTGGGTGGCTAAGATCTTCTGATGCTGATTGAAAGAGGAAGCCAAGATGGTGGAGCAAAGTATTAGAGATATATTTGAAAGTTCTCTAAATAAAATGCTTCAATTTGTGAATCAGTTGTTCTCTGAGGATAAAAAGAATACTCTCAAAGTACTTCTGAGATGCAAAAATGTGGCAAATGTTACAAAACTGCCGAGACAACTTCACAAATAGCTGTAAATACTCAGGAATTTATAGTAGCTTCGGAAGAGCCAGATATTAACTTTCACTTTCACCCATTACTATTACTATGGTTCAAATGTAAATCTCTCAACACAACTGAAAGAAAAGCTTTGAGAAAATAGAGACATTTGGGTCTTTTTCTTTAAGGACATCAACAAATTGAGGATCTCATGATATAGTTTTTGATACTTCCAAAGAAGAAAAAGATTTTACTCCATGAAGATAAGCTGGAGGTCATGACTTAAAGTTAAGGATTAACTGGAATCAAGATGCATTTCTCTCTGCTTGATATGTGCAACTGAAAGAAAGGTTTAACCCCAAATTTTCAAATGTATTTTTACATATATATATAATGCTTAATTAACTTTTAAAGTAGGCAAAAGCTATTGAAAATATACTTGAGAGAAGGAGGAGCCAACGTCACGATGATACAATGTGCGGTATTGACACTCCGAGACCGCCGTTGATACTTTTGCCACTGGACGGTCCATTTGGACCTAAACTGTCCTGCAGAGATGGTGATCAGGAAGACAAAGCCTTGTTGGTCTCAGGAACACCGCAAAGTCCTTGATTGACACAAGAGAAGCTCTTCAAGACGGTGGTAAACAGGTATCCCCAGGCTGATGAAGTTGGGACGGCTCCAGAAGGAAGGAAATGAAAAGAGAAAGTGAGGCCAACTGGTGAGATATTTTTTCTATTTTAAGACTGCCCAAAGAAACTTTGTTTTAAAGCCAAATTAAACCCTTAAGCAAAAGAATTAAGCGGCAAAATTAACCTATATTGGATTGCTGTGGAAAGCTTTTTTTTCTTTGTAACTATACTTTGTGGATTGAAGTGCTCACAACATTGTTTGTTTCACCTCTTAAAGTGAACAGATAAATTTTCTTCTGTTTTTGTTACTTTATTTTTTGACTTTTGGATTAAAACCTTCCTTTTTATTTTAACAATTATTCCTATTATTTGTTATTAAATTTCATTAAAGAACTTTAGAGATAAATATTAGAAAAAGAAAGATAGCAACAGTGCCACTCAGAAGTCAGAGGCTGGAGTTTTTGAAATAATGTATTTCTTCTCTTTTCCTCTTTGATCTTACTAACTTTGTAGCTGAAGGGTTTGCAATTTGTTTACAGAAACTGATAAAGAGCCAAGGGCACAAATTGTTTTCATAGGTGCTCTTTGAGAACTATTTTGGTAGGGGAGAGAAAGGAAAAAAACAGAACCCTTCTCCTTTGAAGAACATAAAAGAACTTGTGTTTAAGTCAATCTAAAATAAAAAAATAAAAGAGGCCTGGAAGGCTAGAGTAGCAATAGTTATTAGTTTTTCTTTTTCCTCCTTCTTTTTTGGAAACATAGATCAATACTCAGATGAGGAATACTTAAAATTCCAAAATATCTTGGCTGAAATTCAAAATATACTGGAAGGATATGGGAGAATTGAGAAGAAGTTGGAAAAATTAGTGTTCCTCACAGCAAAAGATGAAGGGGTTGGAGCCCCAAAAATTAAAGGAGAGAATGAAGACATAGAAGATAAAGACAAGACAATGGATGATTTTATTAATGGAGCAAATGTGGGTGAAAGTGGAAAGAAGGGAATATGGAAAGGGGAATTCAACGAACTGGAGCTCTACCTCAGATTTCAAGATACAGAAGAAGAAAAAAGAATAATGATGATGAATTTAAGAAGAGAATTTTTTTCAGAAGTCCAATTGACAACCAAAGGCAAGCTAATTTTAATAGCAGATGGAGGGCAATGAGATTACCTCAGAGATCCTTCAAGCAACAAAGTGCGGAGAGAAGTATATAAAAACCTTATAAAGGAGATAAAAAGAAGACTGACACCACAATTGGCAAGAGAGATGACGGCTTTGTTACTGGAAAGATACAGGTTGACAATGAAAGTTGATAATAAAAAAGTAGTTAACTTTGGTGATCAATAAATAGGAATTTAGTAATTTTTAGATTGTTATTAAATGTTTATTTGTTAACAAATAATTATAATAACAATAATGAAATGATAATGGATACAGCTTAATGATATATACATGTACTGGCAAACTAGTAAAAGAAATTTGGACATAAATTGCAAATTGTGATTATTAACCAATTTTTATTCAGATCTTGTCATAAAGGTGTAATGTTTTGGGGGTTTGACGGGAGGAGGTTGGATATAAATAGTAAATGATTTTTAGCCAATTATAATAACAACAAGGAAATGTCAACGGATATTGTTTAAATATATATATATATGCCCTGGTTTTGGCAAAAGAAACTTGGATACAAACTCTAAACAGCGAGTTGAAAAAAAGAGGGAAGGTTTAGAAACTTTATTAATTGACTTTTACTTAGAACATGTCATAAAGGTGTAAAGTTATTGTAGGATTTTTGAAATAGCTAATGAATGCCATTATGTGGTTGTGTCTTTGAGTATGAATTATTTGAGGTAAAAGCACATTCAAATAATTGTAGTCAAATGAAAATTGTGGTACATTGATAGTAAGATATACAAAGATTTTTAATTTAAAGTGTATAATCTAATATGAACTATAAGTAATGATTGTGGAAGAAATGCACGAAAGTTATCTGTAACCAATTGACACACTTTCTACAAGATGTAATGAAGGATGATTCTTTTTTTGTGTTTTTGTTTAATTAAAATAAAAAAAACTTTTAAAAAAAAGAAAATATACTTGAGAGTACCTGTATTAAGAGAAAGTAAAAGAAATGATGCATCAATTTTTAAAAAAAGACTATATGTTAAAAAGAATGTTTATAAAACAATAATAATAATTATTCTATAAGGGTAATTTGCCCAGAAGTGGGCTTCAGCTGGTTCGGACCAGTTCAGTGGTTAAAATTCTGCCCAATTTGGTGAAGCGGCTAACCCACCCCTGGCTGGCCCCACCCCTGCCCATTTTTGGGGCCATTGTCAGGCTGTTCTCAGGCCATTTTGGGGGCATTTTTAGCCATTTTCAGGCTATTTTGGAATCTAAAATGGCCCAGAAAACTATCTGAAAAGAGCTGAAAAATGGATTGAAAAATGGCCAAAAACAGCCCAAAAAGAGCCCCAAAGGGCACTAAAAGGGCCATAAAAGGACTGAAAAACAGGCTGAAAAACAGGCTGAATCTGAGAATAATTGAGGCATTGAAACAAATCATGCATGTAAGAGACAAGATACCTTGGAATGTTACTACCACAGTGTACCTAATGTAGGTGATGTATAATGCTTGGTTTCATGATCAAGAACAACAGCACATCTCTCTCTCTCTCTCTCTCTCTCTCTCTCTCTCTCTCTCTCTCTCTCTCTCTCTCTCTCTCTCTCTCTCACACACACACACACACACACACACACACACACACGGAAAATGAAGTCAGATATTAAGAACAAGGTAACTTAAAGATTAGTTAGTTCAGGGATTTATAGAAGGGTGTGAAGTTAAAGGATAACACTCAACTACTGAAAAAATACAAGTTTCTGACTCCATTTGAAGCCCTTGAGACTGCTAAATAAAGGCTCTAGTAATAATTACCATGCTATGAAAATACAGTGGAGAAGCAGAGGCCAAGAAGATAAATGCCCTCCAAAGTACCATCCAAATTATATACCTAACTATAGTGCAATAAGACAGTCAGGGATTGCGGTCAGGGGAGGCAGGGGAGGCAGAGCCTCACCACTGTCATCATGAAAAGAAAAAAAATGTAAAAGGAAAAAGGCAAGAGCTGACATCAGGCTGAGCTAGCTGCTGCCAGAGTCACCGTGGATGATTCTGCTTAGTGCTTAACTGTTTAAAAAAGCCTCCAAAAAAGTGCCCTCTACAGGAGGCGGCAGGAGAACGACGTGCCTCATCTAGTCTGGCGTTTTATGATCACTCGAGCAGAGTTAAGCAAGGGTTAAAAGCCAAAAAATTCCTGACAGGTCAGGAATGTCGTTCTCTTGCCTCCTCCTGTACAGGGTGCTTTTTAGATGCTTTTTTAAACAGCAGGCTTCTCATCTGACAGCTCTCTTTTTATACTCGGGGCTGTCAGATGGTAAGCCATTCAGCTGTCGCCTATCTCCCACTTTTACACAACTTGGTGAACATGATCAGAACGTGATAAAGTCACCATCATAGTAGCAGACATCCAACAGCAGGTCAACCTGAAGAGCTGGACAGCACTTGGCCCAAACATGATCCACACTTATTGGATAAAGAAACAATAGCAGGGTGCATAAATGTCTAACAGCACAGATAAACCAGCTGTTAGAAGCAGGCTCCCATCCATACTGGCTGATACAAGGAAGGTCAGTGCTCATCATGAAATATCCCCCAAGGGAAAGCCTTGTCCAATTACCAATCAATAAGCTGGAAACCTTTTCACATAACATGGAAAGTCATAGCTATACAATACCATATGAGACAGCACATGAGTACAATTTCAATGGGCATTGGAAACAACATTATATGCTCAAAACACCAGTTGCACAGAAGTTACAAACTCAAGGTCTAGACAGACCAATCTGACCACAGTCTGAATTAATAAAGAAAAGTTTATAATTCAATGTAACACACATGGATATGTGAATACCTAGCACTATACAAAGTTAACAGGACACTAAATAACTTCCTCAAGATCTTAATTGGGCTGTGGAAGACAACACTGGAAGTCAACTCAAGACATCACAAATGGCCATCAAGTGTGGAATTTATCAAGATGATGCACTGCCCAGACTGCTGTTTTGCTTAGGCTTCAAGTTCAACCCAACTCCTAAAGCCAGGTAATCATAAGGTTTGGATATGGAAACAATTCAAGAGGGAAACTACCCCAGCCATCTCTTCTGCAAGGATGATATCTAATTATATGCTAAGAGTGAACAAGATATTGACTTTCTACCCCACAGTATGGCTGTACTGTAAGGGCACTGATAAATCTAGATATAAATGATTTGCATTTATTCATTAAAAGATTATATTTATATTTGATATGCATGTCTTTGTCCAAAGATCTAAAGTATTCTTTTTAGCAAAAATGAAGATGATAATTTATATAACATAGTTTGAAAACCATTGCCATGGCAACTAGAAGGTCATTTCTAGTGAGTCAAATGAACAAATAGAATTAACTAATTTATGGCAGGTGATTTAAATTTATATTCCATCTTTCTTGCAATAGAGTAATGTATTTACAAATAGTTCTTTTTCCATTCATTCACTACTTTCTAGTCTCTGGACTGTCTCCTCCTTTGTTATCAACCAGACTGATAGCATTAGGCAAGCTTGGAATAATCTTCCAGATGACAAATCAATGCAATGGAAAATGGGTGTGATTGTATAACAGGACACACTACTTATTAGATGAAGTTAAAATGGAGTTAAAATGGGGAAAACTGCAGGGAATATCTGTATATACAAGTACTCCATTATTCTTAAGGGAGCACATAGTTGTATAAAGCCATCTTTCTATTACTATTTAGGTAAATTATTTCTAAGTATCCATTGATTTCCTCTGCTTTCTGCTGGGTCTTCTAAAATGCAATCTAATGACCACCATGACTGTTTCTATTATTTTACAAAAACAATGTGTTTTGTTTGCAAATGGCATTAGATTATTTTTGATTTTTAAGGTACCTGGAAGTTAACAGATGACAAAGAAAAGATTTTGTGTCTTTGAAATTCTCCCTGAGAATTCAAGTTCAAGAAGACTCAGCTGACTCACTTATTTGCTTTGCATTTAAAAACTTCATAATCTTTTTCCTGGGCTTAATAATATTTGGCTATTGCTTTGTTTCCCTCAGGAACATTTGAATCTGTGGTTCTGCTGTTTTTCTACTGTGATTTTTAATGGTATTTTTATTTGTTAGTGGTAAAACTACTGACCTAGAAACCAGGATACTGTGAGTTCTGAGTCTGTCATATTGCTGTTTAATGTTTATTAAATTTATAGGCCGCCCAATCCCGGGGACTCCGGGCGGCTTACAGAAACAAAAATATTAACAGATTTAAAAACACACAACATGCACCCAGTTTAAGCGGGGCTGGACCTCAATCCAGAGGTCAACAGCCCCAGGCCTGCCGGAATAGCAAGGTTTTGATAGCTTTTCGGAAGGCCATGAGAGTGGGTAGGGTCCGGATCTCTGGGGGTAGCTCATTCCATCGGGCCGGAGTGGCAACAGAGAAGGCCCTACTCCGAGGTGTTGCCAGCCGGCATTGTCCAGCTGATGGCACCTGGAGAAGGCCCATCCTGTGCGATCTTATCAGTTTTATGGAGGTGTGCGGCAGAAGACGGTCTCGTAGATATCCGGGTCCTAGGCCATGTAGGGCTTTAAAGGTGATAACCAGCACCTTGAATCATGCTCGGAGACCAATAGGAAGCCAGTGCAGCTTGCGGAGGATAGGTGTAGTGCGTACCTAGGTACACCCAGTATCGCTCGTGCGGCTGCATTCTGGACTAATTGAACACTTTTCAGGGGCAGCCCCAAGTAGAGCGCATTACAGTAATCCAGTCTTGAGTTGACGAGGGCGTGACTGTTTGCAGTGCCTCCCGGTCCAAATAGGGCCGCAACTGGTGCACCAGGTGAACCTGGGCAAAGGTGATGTTCCAACGTCAGCTGCGGATCCAGGAGGACCCCCAAGTTGCGGACCGTCTCTGAGGGGAGAAAATTTTCTCCTCCCAGGCTTAGGGACGGACTAGCTGGGCTGTCCTTAGGAGGCAACATCCACAGCCACTCGGTCTTGTCAGGATTGAGTGCAAGTTTGTTCACTCCCATCCAGACCCTAACAGCTTCCAGGCACTGGCACATCACTTCCACCGCTATGCTGAGTTTGCACAGGGCGGACAAATACAACTGTGTGTTATCCGCATACTGGTGGTATTTGATCCCGTGCCAGCGAATGATCTCACCCAGTGGCTTCATGTAGATATTAAATAGGAGGGGGGACAAGACCGACCCCTGCAGCACCCCATAATTAAGGGGCCTAGGAGTCGACCTCTGCCCTCCAACCAACACCGACTGCGACTTGTCGGAGAGGTAAGAGGAGAACCACCGTAAAACGGTGCCTCCCACTCCCACCTCTTCCAGCCGTCGCAGAAGGATACCATGGTCGATGGTATCAAAGGCCACTGAGAGGTCAAGGAGCACAAGGATAGAGGAGTTTCCTGTATCCCTGGCCCGCCAGAGATCATCGGTCAATGCAACCAAAGCGGTTTCGGTGCAGCAACCAGGCCTGAAACCAGACTGAAAAGGGTCTAGATAATCTGCTTCATCCAAGGTCCGTCGGAGTTGGAGGGACACCACCTTCTCAACAACCTTCCCTAAAAAAGGGAGGTTGGAGACTGGACGATAGTTTTTAAGAATAGCTGGATCCAGAGAAGGCTTCTTGAGGAGGGGTCTCAATATGGGTGATTTTCAGCCAGACCTTCTCAGCCCAACCCCCTTCATAGGTTTGTGGTTCTGGGAAAAATAGTAATCAGGAATATTAAGTATGTTTTCTGTCTTGAGCTGACTTTCAAATAAATGAAATAAAGTAATAACAGTACAATTTTTCAAAGCAAAATACCGTATTTTCACGACCATAAGGCGCACTGAAAATCCTAAAATTTGATCAAAAACCGGCAGTGCGGCTTATAACCCGTTGCGCTTTATATATGGAAAAAGTATGAAAATTTACCGTTTATATGAACCTTGAGTATTGAAGGGATCTCAAAACAATTTCTGTTTCACATTGCGCAGCAACAAACTTGAAGCTCGCAATCGAATGACCGCGAGCAGGCACGCACACGTCCCTCGGGTCTGTCCCTCCCGATTTTACGCTATATGACCTTTACCCCCTTTTCAGGCCGTAAGGACAAGCAAGACGGTAGTGTTTCAGTTGAATTCCACCCTTCACCTTCCTAAAAGGTTTCACATTCCCCTTCCATTCGGGAAATTCTTATCTCATTGCTTCCGAGTACGCGCGAATACGGCGTTATTGAGGGGGGTGTTAACGGGGAGACGCTGTAAATCCAAAGTGACTTCGAAATGGCTCCACAAAGGAGACTTGCTTACGAGGCAGATTTTAAATTGAAAGCAATCAACCATGCAAAAGAACATGGAAATAGATCTGCAGCTAGAGAATTCAACATTAATGAGTCCATGGTGCGCAAGTGGAGAAAGCAAGAAGATGACCTACGTCTTGCAAAGAAGATGAAGAAAAGTTTCCGCGGCAATAAAGCAAGGTGGCCGCAACTAGAAGACAGACTTGACCGATGGATTTCGGAACAAAGAGCAGGTGGCAGAAGCATCTCAACTGTCACCATTCGGTTAAAAGCCAAAGCGATGGCAAATGAAATGGATATCAATGACTTTAAAGGAGGGCCTTCTTGGTGCTTCCATTTCATGAAACGACGGCAGCTCTCTATCCGTACAAGGACGACGGTGTCTCAGCAGTTGCCGGCGGATTACGAGGAAAAGTTGGCCAACTTCCGGAGTTACTGCAAAAGCAAGATCTCTGAAAAAAATATACAAGCTGACCACATCATCAACATGGACGAAGTCCCCCTCACCTTTGATATTCCGGTGAACCGAACTGTAGAGAGAACCGGAACATCAACGGTATCAATTCGCACCACAGGAAATGAAAAGGTATCGTTTACTTTAGTTCTCGGTGTTTTGTCAAATGGGCAGAAATTACCCCCAATGGTAGTTTTTAAAAGAAAAACATTGCCTAAAGAAACATTTCCAGCTGGAATAATTGTTGAAGTGAATCCTAAAGGCTGGATGGATGAGGAGATAATGAAGAATTGGCTATCAGAAGTTTACGTTCGGAGACCGGATGGATTTTTTCGTGCGTCGCCGGCATTGTTGGTGTACGACTCCATGCGTGCCCACAAAACAGAAAATGTGAGAGCCCTGGTGAAAAAGACCAACTCGGAGCTTGCTGTAATACCGGGTAGTCTGACCAAAGAAGTGCAACCACTGGACATAAGTGTCAATCGTTCCTTCAAGGCGAAACTGCGAATCACGTGGGAAAACTGGATGATGGAAGGAGAGCACTCCTTCACGAAGACCGGGAGGCAATGCCAGGCCAGTTATGCCACTGTGTGCCAGTGGATAGTGGATGCCTGGCATAAAGTATCCGCCAGAACTGTCATCCGAGGGTTCGCGAAGGCCGACTTCATTCCTGGACTGACCAGCGATGGCATTGAGAGTATCGAAACTGATGACTCTGACGATGAAGATACGGGCCATACGGATTCGGGTTTGCTGGATGCCGCCATCGCCCAATTGATGATCTCCGATACGGAGGACGAAGAGTTCGAAGGTTTCATGGAAGATGAATAGAGCCGACTATAAAATAAAGCTGTTTAAAAGTTTAAAAGTTAAAAAGTTTAAAAAGATGGCAAATGAAGTTTAATAAAAGTGACTGATTGTTCTCTATATTTTTTTAGTGTTTAATGTATTTAATTTAATGTATTTAAATTAATAAAGAATGTATTTAAGTAACATTGTAGACTTCAAAAGTAATTTTCAAAACAATAGAAAAGAGCCGTGCAACCGTCACTAGGATCCTTACTGAAAACCCACACCCTGCTTTTATTTAGTTCTTTGCAATTTAAATGCAGTCAGATTATATTAATGCTTATCATCCTGTTCGAAAAGCTTCCCAAGGACTCAACAGACTCTGAATTTCGCTCCTTTCTTTTCGCTGGAGTAAGGGCAGAATACGGGCAAAAGCCTCAGAGGCTACCGAGCATGCTCAGCAGAAGACATTTCCATCCGGGGCAACGGCGCAGAGACCATGGAGTGCTCGAGATGTAACCGAGGGCGCCTCCTTTGCGAAGAGAGGCAAGATTAGGACCCTTAATGGGAGAAGGATTAATAGTTTCTCGGGTTCAAGCTGCGGATTCTAACTTTCACAAAGGGAACTAAAGCTGAGCAGGTAATTGCTTTATTAAAGCCGATTCAGTTCGCGGGAGATATTTGGTGCCCATCTTTGAAAATCTCCCTCCCAATTCTGCCCAACGCCTCCCCGACCTTACTGGACGAACGGTGTGTGTGGGGGGGTGTATCATGTAGTGCGGAGTCCGAGGAGTGGCAGATGTTGTGATTTCGTTAGTAATTTGTTTGTTTGCGAAAGTTGCGCGCGGATGAATTGCAAAAAAAAGTGCGGCTTATAATCCGGTGCGCTTTATATATGAAAAAAGTTTGAAAAATTAACGTTAACTGATACTGCGCCTTATAATTTGGTGTGCCTTATGGTCGTGAAAATACGGTATATCAAATCCCAGCTAAACACAGTCTATATGCTTTCAACTGTATTGAAATATTTATTTTGATCATTAGCATTATTTTATAAATGATATTTATATTAGTCATGTGACCCAAATACCAGCCCATGCTAACAAAAGAGAAAAATGCTTAGAATATTAATTAAAATAACAAGAATAACCAGCATTCTCATTTTCAATAGGATGTCATTTTTAGATTATTCAAATTTAAATATTCCTGCTAAGTCTCAAAAGCTAAAATGTCCATTAATCACCACAGTTTTATTATCTTCTTTTATTTCCTGAGAGAAATGTTTTAAGGTCTTGGTTTTGGAAGGGATAAGAAAAAAAAGTTAAACTCCAAATTTAAAAAGGAATTAAATATATCAGCATTGTATTGTGTGATGTTAGAGTATAATCTGATAAATCATTTTTTTTTAATTTCAACTCCATTGTTTCACATTCAAATTCACCTCAATGAAATGAAAAACACTATTTTGAGGGAAGTGAAATACTTTTTTGGATTTAACTATTAATTAACATTCTTTGTTGTTCAGTTTTATAATGATGTTTCCAGAAAATATGTGTGCCAGATCTGATTTCTCAATCTAAATTTAATACATAAATAAAAGCTACCACAAGCTTTGGATCTAGATCTGTATCCCTATCCTCAGTCTTTTGTTGCTACTGGACAGAGTTTAGGTTGGATGGGAACCTTGAGTCCAGCCATTACTCTGTGCTGGAATTCAAATTTAAAGTATAGTGACAAGTGCCTTTCCCTCCTTTGCTTGCAAATAATCAAGTTACATTACATGCAAACTTTTGTAAACTTTATTTCTAAAACTGTTTTTACTGATAGTTTTTTCACAAGATTTGTTTGTTACATATTGAACTTGTACGTATTTGGGAAACTTCTACTTATAGTTGGCTGCCAACAAGATCTCTGAGGGAGATGCTAAAGTATTCCAATTGATTGCCACAATGCAATCATTTGACAAGAAACCCTGCCAAGTAGCCTGTGGGACACTTGTACTGGTTGGGAAGCCTAGGTTTGATCTGTTGGTGTTTTTGCACTCCTTGTTTCATAGGTTTCGGGACATAATTTTACATCTATAGCACATAAGAGAGAAAATAACAAGTAAGCAGCTTGCTACTCTAATATATATTTTCTAACATAATTCACTGTGGCGTATTTTCAAGAAAAAAACCAATACTGCACTACAGCAAATATAAAATGCTCACTAGAAGAAAACCATTTTAAATGTTATTTATCTACAATAGGAATAATGCTAATAGTTTATCTGAGGCTGAAAAGAAGGCGCTCCTGATTTTAAACAATACCCTTATTCTTGATGATCCATAGCACTTTTGCCATTGTGGTGACAAAATATATGCACCAAAAAAACCACAGAGAGGCTAATCCTGCATCTCCTGACATTACACATGGTTTGGCTATTACATTTACATGTAGGGCTTTTAGATGTGCCATGTGCCCTTTTGCAATGAGAAAGGGGCAATGTTATGTCTGCAGTGATGCCCACTATAATACTTAAACTCTATAGTGCATAAAGATTACATAAATAAAAGATAGTGTAAAAAAGAAAGAATAATTTAATAGATTTACAAAAGTATTGCTTATCTATGCAAAGCTACTGAAATTTGGTAGTGAATAAATAAGATGGCAAGCTCCTAACAGAAACTCTCACAACCTTATTGTCCTCTTTCTATTTGCAGTTTAAATGGCTATATAGTCTATATTATTCTAACAGCTGTGAATTGATGAGTGAGGGAAAGAAGAATGAAAGGAAGTAAGATCAAAAGCAAGGTAGGCAAAAAGAAGAAATGCCATGGAATTTGTCCTGGGTAACAAAACCCACTAAGTAATCAAGCTTTCAAATAACTGAGGGATTCCTGCAGCTGCTGATGGCATGTGGGGTGCAATCTCAAAACATCTGGAGCACTACTTAAATATTCCTGGTATTGACAAAATCACAATCAGTCAATTACAAAAGGCAGCTTTACTTGGAACAGCTTACATTCTGTGATAATAGCTTTCACACTATCAAACATTTGGCTATCACTGATATTGTGAAGGTCTTGAAAGGTGGGTACAAATATCAAATCCAGACTTAATATCTGGCTGAATGTGCAGCCAAAGATCATAGTAATAATGTTGGAAAAATATAATGGGGTAATGGATTAGTTTTTGGTATTGTTGGAAGAAATGTCCTTCTGGGTTCAGCTCCAAGAGGGGAAAAAGACACTGGAGACATGGAGGCTGCTTGGAAAGATGGTTTAATGGTGGACAGGACCACATGGCTTGAGTCCTGAACAGAAAAGGTGACCACATGCTTCAATGTTGGGTGAAGAAGAAGAAAGAGACGGAAGGGCTGAAAGTTCCTGGCTTTATACCCTCTGTTCGGCCCCACCTCTCTGTTTCCTGTTCCTATGTAAGAAATGTATTCTGATTGGTTGTCAGAACCAATCAGTTCTGTGGGCCAAGGGGCCAAGTTTTGAATTTCTAGATGCCATGTGGTAAGTTTCTGTGGAAGGCTAATATTATCATGCCTTAATCCCATCACCCTGGAGCTGAAGGGGAGAATTCTTTATCATGTAGAATAGACTGGCTTGGGCATTTTAATGGGCCATTAAGGAAAGTGAGAGTTATTAAGAGTGAGTCTGTTTCCTGCCTAAAAACATGTTTCTCCATTTCTGATCCAGGGAAATATAATATTTTGCCTTTTCAATATTTCCTAGGATATTTCATTTTTCTAGGAGAGGGCTGGGTGCCAACTTCCTACAGTATCCAAATAAGGAGTGATTATTTTTGGTAATTTATTTATTTTATTTTTATCCCATCTTTATTATTTTATAGGAACTTAATGGCAGCAAATATACCTAATGCTTCTTCCTTTTATTTTCTTCACATCAACAGCTCAGTAAGATGTGTTGGGCTTTGAGACAGCAACTGGCTTAGAGTCACCAGACAGTAATGTTTTATATTTTAGTGGGGAGGGGAGAGGTTGTAATGTTTAAATGCTAAGAGAAGGCTGAGGAGAAAGTAGGCTAAATGGAAATGGGAGATATACATTTATGTTATTAGATATTTTGTTAATTTTTACAGGATCTTTGTTGATTAATAAGGAAGCTGAAGATTTGTTTGTAGAAAACAGGGTGAATGAAGTATCTGGTTGAATTTTAAGAAAGCAATATGATGCTAATGAAGTCTTGATTTTTGGATTTGGTAATTAGAATTGCATGGAATTATATAATTAATATAAACAATAGTTTATTTTAGAATAAGAGTTAAATGCATTTTTTGTCTATATCTGTACGAAAGACAGCAGGAAGCCATTTTTTCTTTGCTTTTCTTCATTTTTTCCTTCTTTGATTTTTTTGTTTTTTATTTTATTCTTTCATTTTTCCCATTCTTCCTTGTTTATGTTTTATTCATGTTTTTGAAATTTAATAAAAATCTTATATATATAAAAGAAAATCATCCCATTATGACTTACTATTATAATTTGAAACCAAGAAAGCAAAGCTACTTAAAGAGAAGGTTTGAATTGTGGAAAATAATTTATCCAAACTCTGAACAATAATTAGCAGATGAAAGGTGACTCATTGTCATTAATAAAATATTCAATATTCATGTAGAATTACAAGATATTCAGAAAAATTGTGAAAATGGAATATCCAAAACAATAGTAGAATAGTAGGGAGAATCTGGATAACAAGTAGAAATATAAAACTGACCTCCTCACCCATTTTATTTTTGAATAAAATTAAAAGAGAAAATTATAGTATATGCACAATTTTACTTGAAAGGCAAACATTGATGGCATTGAAAGTAATTCCCCCTCACAGTATAATGAATGATGCGAATAAAGCATTTGCAAGGATTAAAATAACATCTATTGAACAGACCAATCAGCTTGCCTACTATGTAACAGTGGTAGTTTCAAAATAATTGATTATTAAAATTAGGAAACATAAGCAAAATCATATTGAATCACAAAATGGAAGAACAGGCTGGAGGCCATGATAAAGAAACTAAGATCAGTTATGAGTAATTTAAAGAACATGGATGAGAACAAAATTAAAGACTGTAAAGATCAAGTAAGACTAATTTTAAAAAATGACTTGGCACTAGAAAAATCTCAGAAGCTTTGGAAATCATAAAGCAACAAATAATAGCAATAGCTTGACAAATCATCCAATTTTAGCTATTTGAATCAGACCAGAAGCAATTCCATGAAAATATATCTGGCCACAGACATTCTTAAAAATGGAAAATCAAACAAAAAGGAAACAATCCAGTTTTGGAAATATCTATGGGAAATCTATAAGAAAAATATCGGATGGATAAAAGAATTTAAAGATGGATTTGGTAAAAAATCAAATGGAAGAATTAATAATAACAGTAGAAATTGTTAACAATCAGATGAAAAGGATTTAAAACTGGACATCACTTAGAAACAATGAACAATGCATGGCTTTTGGCTTAAATGTCTGATTAGTTTACAGCAAATTATAGCTAAATGCCTTAATAAAACATTGCATACAGGAGACAGCATGGTTAATAACTGGAAAAATCCATCTGATTCAAAAAGATCCAGTGAAAGGGACATCACCAGACTTTCCTGGAAAATTGATCAAAAATGTGAAACTGCAGCTCAATGTTTGTAAATATAAGACCATGCATTTAGGAAAAAATAATCCTTTGGCAGATTACAGTATTGAAGGTAGAGTGTCAAAAGAACAGCAAAAGAAAAGGATTGAGGTGCGCTTATAGAAGAATAGTCATTCTGAGTAAATTGTCTGGCTAGGAAACTGTGAAGAACAAAATTCTGGGGTGCATCCCTAGAAGTGATCACCAGCAGAAAAAAGGAGGTTTTAAAACTGTTATATAAGGCTTTAGTTAGACTCCACTTGTCCTGTTCTGGAGACCTCACTTTAAAAATATTATCAATAGGACTGAGCAATTCAGAGTGCACAATGGTGTGAAGAACAAAACATCACAGGAGAGATTGGAGGAACTCAATATGTATCCCCTGGAGGACAAAAGAGAAAGGGAACAATTATTGAAAACTTTAAATATATTAAATATGAATAAGTTCTTAGAAAAGAGTATTTTCAATATTAAGCAACAATCAATAACACAGAAACCCACAGGAAGGGAGCTCAAAAGCTAGAAAGTATTTAGAAAGGATTACTTCACAGAAAGTGTAGGAAAAGCTGGGAACCAACTTCCAGTGGAAGTAGTGGGTCAATCATAATAACTAAGTTTAAACATGCTTGGAATAAACACATGTCTATCATCTAACAAAAGTTTTTAAAAAATAAAATAAAAAGCAAAGAAAATTAATAATGAAAGTAATAAATACATTTAAAAAAACAAAAACAAACAAAAAACCTAAAGGACAGACTCATCATACCATCAGAAGTGCAAAAGTTCTGAGAGATAAAATAGTTTTGGAGAATTGTAAAAGCCAAAAAGCCAATTTAGATAAGGTTTATAAAAAAATATTTGATTCATTACCACATAGGTGGGTCATCAAATGTTTGGAAACAACTGGTTTCAGTAAAACATTAGAATGTTTATAGAAAAAAAAAAGCAGTGGAAGGCAGAATTGATGGCAGAAAATGAAAAATATGAGTGTGTCAACATTAAGAGAAAGATAACACACTATCACCCATATTATTTGTCATTGCCATGACCCCACTTTCAATTATTCTAATATAAAAAATTTTAATCCCACAAGAACATTAATGTAATTTTTGCTCAAAATGTTCATTTTTGATCTGCTTCTTTGAAAGATCTGTAATGTGTTTTGCAAATATCCACATATTTGTTAGTTAGTAGACAATCATATTACTTTTATTTATTATTTATTTGTCCACTTATTTCAATACAGATGCTCTCTATAGCATGGCCAAACTTACTTATCATGATTTCAGATCTGGAATTTTTTTTAAACATAGCAATTCCTCCTTCCTTTCTAAGGTATCTGTTTCTTTTGGACTAAATGTATCCTTCACTTTCTATATTCCAGCGATGAGAATCATTCTGCCAGAAGTTTGTCATTCCTATTAAATTATTCTAAGAACACTACTTCATCTTGTTTATTTTCCATACTCTGAGCATTAGTATATGGACAATTAAAGTTACTAATTTTATAACCCAATGTTCTTGTTAATGCACGTAAGCTAAATGGCAAAATAATAATCTTTAAACAACAACTGCAGAGAGAAATAATGAACAATCCAATAGTGGAGGATGTTTATCAATGTTATTTTGTCAGGAACATCTTAGCTTGCTGAAATTGAACATAAGTACAATTGATACCTTTTAGGATTAGAGAGGTGCTGATTTATCTATTGGTGTCATTTGTTGAGCAACAAATGTATTTAAGAACAAAGTTCCAAAAGGCGTAAGGGAAAAAGAACATTATTTGCTTTCATTGATTCATTGAACCAAGAAACATTTAAAATATAATGCACAAGAATCATGAGGATTTCCAAAATAGCATCCTTATATTATTTCTATTGTTTATTCATGCATTTCCCCCAAAATTAAAAATATTCTGATTATTTTATTAGTTGGCATTATTTGACATTTTCTGAATAAAATATTTTCATCTTCTTAGCATTTTAGCTTCTTCTATTTTATCAATTACCTTTTTATGCTGTTTTTATTGTTTAATTTTAATTGTACTTGATATCTTGATTGCTTACGTAATCACATTTTAACAAAAAGGAGTAACAATACATTAAATAAATGAAACAACAGGCACACTACCTTCGTGTATTGGGAATTGCATTTATTTATTTTTCAAACTCTGAGAACCGCAGGGGGCATAGAGGTAATACACTGATATCATCAGAAACATCAGGGCAGCAATTTTCCACTATTTTTAATCACAGTTTTTATTTGCTTCCTCTCAGTTGGGTAAAACTTACTTAAATCTATTGCAAAATTAACATATTTGCAAAGGCAAAGGGAAGTCATATTCCAACAGTGACAGCTGTCAGACTTTTTACTAGCAACTCCATTGATAAGCAATGCAGTTGTTAAAAAAATCACATGACCATCCTGCTTAGCGACAGCAGCACTGGCAATCCCAGTTCCTGTCACTGAATGGATCCTGTATGGTCATTAGGTGAGGACCCAGTCAAATCCAAATCATACTTGCGTAAAGGACTGCCTCCCTTTCAGCTGCCCCCATCCACCTAGCTCTACTCCATCTCTGTCCTTTTGGCTAGCCACCTACCTGCTACTATCATTGCTCTGCCACCCAACTTTGTTTGCTACGGTGCTTGTCATACCACACCTCACTCCATCTTTTTCCAAGCTGGTGCAGCTGGTCCCTTTTCTCTCTTGTGTCAGCTGGGGCTTCTCTCATGTGTCTCCATTCACATTCCACCCAGTTCTCCTTGGGCTATCAATTGGCACTCCTAAAAAATAAATTATATGAGGCAGATTGTAGCCTAGTGCTTTGTTAGGTGTGTGCTGTTTTGCCTACAAAAAACAGTAAGTATATAGTAAAATAAGTAAATACGGTAGTAAAAAATTTGAGAGTGGAACACAAAAGTCAATAAGCCAATTTGCCTTTAGCTAGCCAATTTGCCTTTAGCTAGCTATAGAGGTAGTTTGTAATTGGCTATGTGCCCAAGAGCAATCAATACATAGTCATCCCTCCATGATACATATTTGATAAAGTTTAGCTATAATTGAAAGAAATAAAAAAACATTAACAATATTAATGCCATGGAAATTTGTTTGCCTCTTTCCTATATTTTTAAACAGTTTAAGAAAGCTTAATTTCAGTTTTACGGATGAATCAGAAACTGACTCAGGGTTTTAATTTTTTTTCACATCGGTTGCTTCGTTTTTATAGTCAAGATGGTCATAATAATTTTATGATTTTATTATAATCATACTGTAAATATTGTGAAAACTATCTTGCTGTAAAATACAAGTAAATATATAAAGCAAAATAATAATGTGACTGTGCACTACTGTATGGCATTGACATTATAAATTCAGCATAAACAATTATTAAATGGAAATTCAGATTCACGAGATGACTGTGTGCCAATACCAAGCTTTGGTCAGTCATATGTGCTCTACCCAGGAATTACATTCAACAAAAGGCACATTAGTCTTATATAGATCGTATTATCACCACAGAAAGATTCTAGTCCATATTTGTATGAAATACTGCTTTGTTGAAATTAGGATGACTTCTGCCATTTCTTCAGTATAGATAAGTTAATGGGAAGATTAGTTAATTAATGTATCAACCTCTCATGAATTTTATAGCACTATGAAAAGGGAATGGATTAATCCTTTATTAAAAAGTGCATAACTTGAATGGTTAAAGTCATTTGACAGTTTTTCACATATTAAAGGATTATGTAATCTTGTTTTTATCCACAAGCTATAAACTCCAAGATGAATACAATGAAAACACTACATGACTTAGATCCTTAATAAGCCCAGGAAATAATTTTATTTAATATTTAGAAATTAAAACTACTGCTTTATTGAGTTATTAGACCCTTCATAATTGACTATTAAATATTGATAGATACTAATCTACTATATTTTAATATAAAGTTAAAATAAAAAAGTTCTGTACTAGCCTCATCATAACAGTAAGTTATAAGGATATCTTGCATATCGTAGTTTCTTACAACACTGACAAATAAATGACCTTTAAATCAATATTTGTGTTTGGATCCAAAAATGTCTAGTTTTTTAACATGTCCATCAAACATGATAAAATGTCCCCTTTTGTTCATTTTCCACTATAAATTTGAAGTTTATTTATTGTGCCAATGGTATATCATTTTATAAAAAATTTCTTAAGTTTTTAACATAGTGTATACTTCATTTCATTCAACCACATATTTTCTCATCGATCCATTTCTATATTATATTCTGTGCATCTTGGCAGAGTTATGCTGGCCACATCACCACAGAAATGTATTGGGACAATGCTGTCTCCCTCAGCTAAGAAATGGAGATGAGTACCGACCCTTAAAATTAAGACATGACCAGACAGGGAAAATCTTTATATTAAAACCAAAAATTTTAGCACATTTTATCATATATTCAATCATTTTTTTCAAGTAACCAACTTGAACAAACAAACTCTACTGCCTACTTTAAATCTTTCCAATAACTGTAACCTTCTGCTACTAGGTCTTCTTTTACTTCTATTTTACATTCCCCTTGACAAAATTCTAATATTTCACATTGTTAGCCATTTGTGTTTAGCTATTTTGTTTAGTTATCGTTTTAGTTGTGTAAAATGCTTCTTATATTGAGAGTCACAAAGGTACAGCCACAATTTTTGGAAATTAGTTTGTATCGATGCCATATTGTCAATAAGGTATGCTTAACATAATATTTTTAAAATCCACATTAATCTTGACTTTGTTGTATCGCAAATTTCCAGCTACCCAAATCCTAATTCCAACCAACACTCTTTCAACCAAACCAAATGGCAAATTGCCACACAATATATTTTTCTGCCACTGCTGTTTAAATGTTGCATCAACTGTCAAAAAAGATATTATTTGAGACAAAACCATAATTCTAAGTAAAACATTCATTTTTATCTAGACATTATTTACAATGGCAGTTATAGTTTCTCTCATTTTAACATGACTTTTAAAAATTCATTCTATGTTTTATACATACTTTGAAATTGCATACAGTTCATATTTGTTCATATTCATCTCAATCTTTAAACCATGTTTCCATCAATTCTATTTGATCTTTTGTTTGCATATCTATTGTTAACATCATATTTTGTTTATTAATCTTGAAATCTGCTAATGCACCACAGCTGGCTCAGGAATTTAGGGAGTTAAAGTTCACAAGTCATAAAAGGATCGTTTCCCATCCCTGGACTATATCAAAATATAGTCAATATCCTAGCAATATGTTAAGACAAGGCTTATTGGGAAAGTTGGAGGAACAAAATATTTTTCAATGTACTCTTCTCCTGATTGATACCTTCCCACAATGAGATCCTTTGATGCTCTTTAAGCTCTTTGAAAACCACGGCTTTTGCTGTATGTGGCAACTGAGTAAATGTCAGAAAAATCCTATTAGAACAGCTGAACTTTATAAGGCTTTGATCAGAGTCACTTTAACTGATGACAGATACTGACTACTATTTAACATCAGTTTGAATGTAATTGGTTAGTTCTGAACACAGCCATATCCCTACTTTTAAATAAGTGTGCAACTTATGCAACCACATTATTATATTTTTTCATTGTTATTTCCTCCCTGAAATATTTCAGTTTGTTTTTCCATTGAATTGTACAGCTTATAAGTTGTACTAAAGATCAAAAAAATTCTGAAGTGATATACCTTGGTCTAATTTTTTTACATCTCAAAAACATGGCATTTTACCAAGGATATGTAGACTTTTTATTCTCACTGTATATTTAAAAATATATGCATTTTGCAAGCATTTCACACTACCACTTTAACTATGTTTTACTTCTCCCTTAAAATCTCAATAGGTGTTTTAAAAGTATACTGTACTATATAATATCATTAGTAACTATTTTTCCATAATTTGTATCAGTTCCTGATAATTACATTTGTTCCTGATATCATCAAAAGATTTCAACTTCTTACCAGTGAATACAATGCTGTGATACTGAATTAACCTTTCAGTAAAAAGGGGCTTCCATTTTCTAAAAATTATGTCAAGGTCCAATTAGCAAACCGAAAATAAGGAAACACTCTCAGAAGATTTGAATTTCCAAATGTAAATGTTTATTGAATACACCATGTTGATGCTAAAGAAACAAAACCAACTCTGGTTTTCCCACGCAAATGCTTGCTCAGTTAAACAATAGCTTCCCTTTCTCCCTACCCCTGGGTGATCACATTGTCCAATTATGAAATGTCTTTTTGTTACAGGAACAGTCCATCTCTTTCTCCAACCCCTGCAGTGGTAACCTTGATGGTTTCCATGTCTCTCACACTTTTCACATTCCATTTCCCCCTTCCCTGTTCATTTGTAAGTTGAAACGCATTAAGGTTTGAAATAAGCAAACAGTTCAATCTTAACCCATAAGCATTAAGGTGATTCTTGGCATTATACACCAACAAATCTAGACAATGGATCAGCTGTTATTTGAATCTAGGCTGATCTGAGGAATCATATTAATATACAGTTGTATATGTCTGCCCTATGTTTTACCTATTTGTAAATGAATATTAAAATTTTTGCCATTCCAACATTTTCTCTCCATCTTTTTCTCCAAGGTACAAGTCACAGAGATGCTTTCTCCAAGGCACCAACCCACCACAAGGATTTGGCTAGCCTTCCTTATTTTTTAACAATGCTTATTAACTTAGAAGACAATAGATCTGAAGAAAAATGTATTATCCTTGAATTATACTGGTGATAATTTTTGAGAATATTTTGAAATGAAAGAATAAATAATTCAATATTGGATGATGTATATACATACTCCTCACTGGAAGCAGTAATAATGGGGTTAAATGTTAAAAGTTCTGGATGTATAAGGCTCATGTGTTAAATGTCACTTCTTGCTGGTGATTTTATAACTTTTCTCTAGTCTACGTTTTACCTGTTCATGTAGCCCTCTAACATTTGAGTTCAAAGTGCTCATTTCAACAAATAAAACTGGGTGGCATGTATTATAAAATATATAACCTATATTCTCAGGAAATGCTTTACTTAGCATTCAACTGGTTTCTAAATAAGTTGCAGGTTTCTACAAGAATACTCCAATGAAGAGAATGTATAAGTATGCAGTAAACCAAGAGGGGGCAGAAGAAAAAGATGATTTGGTTTAGGGCCAATCATAAACATACTGAACTATAAATTAGCCAATCTCTTTGAAGTCCACTGTGTTATGCAGATCAGCTAGAATAAGTACAGTATCATTTATTTATTTTATATTAATTTGTTTGTATCTAACCTTTATTATTTTATAAATAACTCAAGCCCATGAACATATCTAACATACCACCCTCTCCTCTCTATTTTCTTCGCAGCAACCTTGTTGAGGCGAGGTGTATTGAGAAACAGTAAACTGGCCCAAAGTCACTCAGCCAGCTTTCATGGCTAAGGCAGGACTAGATCTTTGGAAGCCCACCCTTCTTCACTGAATTAATTACATTAACTGAACACTAAGTAAGCCTAATGTAGCTCTAGGTTTATAAGGCTACAACTGATCACATAATGATATTATTACAATAATATTTTAATGACAATTATATTGTATTTTTTTCTGCTGCTCTTTTTCTTATTTCCTTTTTCCCTTCCGAGATGGAAGGGAGTTTTGACCTCTGTTCAATCTTGCACAAGCCCTTTGGACCAAGGCAGATTCAGGCAACAGTTGCGTTCAGCAGGCCGAAGCCAAGGGGGCAGTCCTTGAATAGCTATTTCATTTCTGCTTCTCCTTCACCTCCCTAAAAGGAAATAAAGAAAAAAAAATCCATTCTGTTACACCTGAAGCCTGTCCCTCCCCCCGCCAGCCTGTCACCGAGGCTCAAAGCTCGGGAAAAGGTAAGCCCTCGCCGCCGCCTGTTGCGTTTCCTGCATAGAATGGGCGCGCGTTCCTTCCCCCTTGACAAGGCAAGAGCAGCTATTTCCTAGCGGCTAGCCGTTCAGTTACTTGACAGCCGGAAAGGAGGTTTTTCCAAGGTCTGGACGAGACAGAGGACAGGGTTGATAGGAGAGACTTGGGTTTTTTTGCAGAGACGATATTCTCCTCCCGTAAGTGAACAACACTGTTTTGTAGATATGCTCTCCTCAAGTACATCTTTCGAAGTTACAGGATGCAATTCGTAAAAATGGAAAGCACGGAGGTCGCAGGCAGGGAGAGAGAATTTTAATTTGTGCCCAAATGATGTTTTAGCTATTGGTAGGGCACAACATAAACCATTCGGTGATAAAGCCTGCAGACCTTTTCTCCAAAATGTATTCTCCCGCATCACCTTCCAGGTGTTTAAAGTCTGATTGAAAGAAAATAAATTGCGCATATACGATTTCTAGGTAGATTTAGAAAGGCAAAGCTGTACCACTGCAAATCATCCGTAGAAAAAGCAAGAGAATAGTAGCGATTCGGAGTTGGGGGTTATACAGCAATTTGGAAATGATCACACTGAAACGCTACTAGATATTATCACGGCCGAATAAAACGAGGGTACATCTAAATGTACACATTGGGTCTTATGTGGGAGTCCTGATTAGCGGAGGAAGAATTGAAGCTGCAAGAGCAACAGTTTACTTGACAGTCAGAAAGGAGGCTGGGATGGGACATAATCTGCGGTAAAACTGGGAAGATGTTAACAAGATTGGGGCAATAGAATAGGAAAACGCTTCTAGGTTTAGGAAGGCTTCTCCGATTGAGCACATTTAAAATGAATCTCGAGAGGCCGGGTGCTTGTAGAGAAACTAGCAATCCGAAGCTATTCTGGACGTTGGCCGGGAGTAGGTTTTTGCATAGCAGGCGAACGAACCAAGAGTCCTGGATTGGTTTGGCAAGCTTGGGGAGCCCGGATACGATAACGCAAGCCCCTTCCCGACCGGGAGGAGGGAAAACCTGGGGTTACCCCTTTAGGGAGATCGTGTGGAATTGAATGCCTTTTTTCTTTCTGCTGATGTTCCAGCTACAGAGCAGGGTGGGGATGGGAAATTTCAAACTAGACACCAGGAGCCTGAGATTCCCTTGCAGCACGTAAAATAAAACTCTCGTAGCCTGACCCGTTAGAAAGCAAGTCATCTCCCGGATCGCAGAGGCTGCGCGCGCGCCTCTTCAGGAAGCAAGGCTTGGAGGTCTTGGAGAATGCAAATCTCCCGGGAGGGAGAAAAAATGGGCAGCTCCCCCTCCCGACCCTTTACGCTGCACCTGTGGAGCACGAAGCAATTGAGCTTGTTGTGTTTCTTCAACATTCCCTATAACCCCCCCGCCGCCGCCGCCGCCGCTTTTGCCACGCCCGGGCTGCAGGACGCCACCGAGCCGTTGCTGTAACGCCCGGCGCCGCTCATCATTCGGTAAGCGAAAGAAACCAAGTAGGAGAGCGATTTGGACGTGCTAGACGGCTGACAGTGCAACATGAGGCGAAGAGCGAGCAGGCAACTGAGTCCCGCGGGGGAAAGCGCCGCGACTTGCATTGGGATTTTGCTACAGTGAAAGGAACTAGCCTCCCTAAGATCGTCATGGGGAGGAAAGGCTAATCCTACATGACTCGTGTGCGGTTTCTCACAGAAGGCGTGCAACAAATGGCAGCCAGATCTTTAATCCAGGCTGCAGTGGCGGCGATAGCAGCTCCCAGGTGAGGCGCAAGACTCCAGTTCGCGAGCTGCGGCTCTCCATACTTGCCTGCTTGCCTGCGCCTCGCCTCCCTTCCTCCTTCTGAGTCATCCCGCTGCATCTGGTAAGGTGCTTGAACTCCCTGCCTTGAATGCCTCGGGTAGGCTAATCAGGGAGTCAACTTCATGCCCGGGTGAGAATCTCTTTTTTCTGGTTTTGCACATTCCGTTCAAAGCCTTAAAACGCGAAAGCCGAGAATGAGAGTTGAATGTCCCGTTTCAAAGGGAGAAAATAATTAATGTATGAATCAATCCAAAACGGAAGAATGTCCTGAGGGACGTTGTGGTCGCGACCCCAAATACGCAATTTAATGGCTGTGTAAAAGAGGTGCAGAGATTCGCCGCAAGTGGGAAATAGCAGTATGTGTATCTCGGTATGATTTTCTAAAGGGAGCATAGAAATTCAATCACCTTGAAAAACTCTGAAGAAGGAAGGGGACAAAAATACATTCTAGGAGCTGTTGAGAGGCTTAGACAGTAAATAAATTAAGTAAAAAGCTTTTACTGATCGTGTATTTGCTTAACTAGGAAGGACAGAGAAAAAACCAATTGTGGAAAAGAGAATCATAAAAACTGTTGATATTCAAGTATTCAAATAATAAAAATCTAGTTTGGAAAATGGAAGGTATTGAATGGAAAACTTGAGTTAACTACTAATTCTATTGTATTAGAGTATTAGATAAGTTGCGGTAATTAAAAACAGGAATCTTGAAAGTTTTTTTTTTAATTTACTGAATACTTAACATACTTTTCCTTATTTCTTTGGCAACTTCTTGACAAAAATGATACATGCAGGTGAGTGTGTGAATTGGGGATAAAGAAGAAACTATTTATTTATTTATTTATTTATTTATTTATTTATTTATTTATTTATCTGGGCCTTCAAACCATTGTTGAATCCTGGTGTATCTGTGAATAAGTTGATACTATACAGTTTCTCAGGAACATTTCTGGCTTTGCCCTTGCTTCCTAGGGTTGTGAGAGAATGACTGGTTCAAAGTCACCTAGCTGGTTTCATGCCTAAGGCAAGACTATAACTAATGATCTTTCTGCTTGGTTTCTAGATTGGTACTTTTAACCACCATCCCGAAGTGGTTAAATGCTAGAATGTAAAATGGGCTTTTTCTTCTCTTAACTAAGGGACACTATTGAATATTTCTGTACTGGATGTTCTGAAAGTACTGTTGTGGCTGAGCAATTTCAGGAATGTTTGTGCCAACTGAATAATCCTTGTAGTTAGTAAAAGAAACTATTCTGAATCACAAATGAACATTATAGGTATTAAATTTCATATCTATATTATTATATGAGATCTGCAGTTATTTTAAGAGATTTGATTTATCTTCAGAATTTGGATGTACTGCTCCTCATCACTAAAAGTGATTTGTGCTTAACTTCCCAACAAGTTAAAAAAATGTTCCACTCTTATCTAAATTTCTTTTCTTCTAAATTGCTAAAAATCCAATCTAGACACATTTAATATTTTTATAGTGTTGAACTTTTTTTGGGGGGGGGGAATACTTTGGGAGTTTTTGAGCAGAACTTAGTATTGCAGAACTCTTAACTTAGTTTTTGAGACTATATCCATTTTATATCTGAAGAATATCATAAAGGAAATAAAGACATTGCAAGAAATTTACACACACACACACACACACACACACACACACACACACACACATAGATTCAAGGTGAAGCAGTTCACAAGAAAATGAGACCAGCATTCCAGCCATTCTAACATACAGTTTCTTTCTGTGCTTAACAGTATATGCTGATCTTAATAAGCCCTTTAATGCCAATGCCACTGAAAAACAAGACCATCTATAATAAAAAAGCTTATTTATATGATAAATCTAGTGATCATAATCCATTTATTCACTTCATCTCCCATTTTGTTTACTATTATAGGGGCGAATTAAGGTGAAATCAAAGTTTTAATTATTAAGTCAGTGTCACTTGCTTTTTTCACCCAAACTAAATGACCCTTTAAACCCAGCAAGGTTATTTTCTCTGTAACACATTGGGAGGGGCAGTGGTTTGTTTCAGGCAAACACAATGATAATATGTAAATAATGTAAAACCATGAACAAGAATATATTTCTAAAATATTACATTCTAGGATTCTTGAATCAACATAGTAGAGGGGAATCCCTATTAGAATTTAATGATAATGGAAGGTAAATAGAAGCTAAATCACAAATGTAATAATTTCTCAATTTAGAGTAAAGATAATTTTGGAGATAATTAAATGTGATCCTGTAGCCATTTGGTCTAAAAAAATCTTTAGCATAATTAAATGTATCTATGGTTATTATGTGCTATAGGAATTGTCATTGCCTTTGGTAGGTCATAGGAATAGCTTTCCATGGATTGCTCTATTGGTAAAAATGAAAGTGCAATTAAGTCATTCACTGGGGAAAATATAGGCATATACTTAAAATCATGTAGCAATTGAACTGTTCTTCTATGCATGTCTATCCAGGGAGGAACTCTGGATATTTCAATAGTTGAGGCGCACCAGTATTAGTCTGATGATCTTTTGTT